>NC_141314.1:7652500-7812500 GCF_037954325.1 Fistularia commersonii
GTCCAAACCCTGCATCTCCGACCAGACTGAGTAGAGGACAGTGGATGTCTTCAAGTCTGACCCGCCACGAAAAGAGGATTTGGAAAAGATATTACCATAACCTGGACACCTGAGAACCTCCACAGACCTGAAGCCAAACAACAACTGCAGCTGACTCGCTCCGACCTTTTAACGGAGCCCCGGTTCCACGCACTCCATGTTTTCAGGAGCCAATCTTCAGAACCTAGGTGGAGGCAGAAGCAATAATGGGCTTTGGATAGATTTCAAATTGGCACCAAAGACTAAGACAAGTTAGCAGCTGCTCAACAAGTTTCCTCTGAATGCGGGTTCCTGTTGCCAAGTCAGAAATAACTGGTTCTGAAAGCGACACCTAATTGTCAGTTGGCATCAAAGTTTCCACGAAGCCCCGGGGGAGCATGTCCAACCACCGAAAGTTTGATGTTACTACGGCTAACGTCAGCTGCGCCATGAAACGCTCCCCACAGGAAGCGCTCTATTTATAAGACGCGCGGCTTCAATTCATCAAACGCAGTTTATAAACCAGAGATTACCGACGAGGAGCCTCATCTAAGCCAGGAGGGAATTCCAAGTAATGGGCAAGTGAGTGCTCCATTCACATAGACCAACCCTCCCCCCAAAAAAAAATTAGATTCCCAACGGGAATTCCAAGATCCTTTGTGCCGGAGGCCCGATGGGAAACGGAGGTAGACCCTTGCATCACCTGGCGTCGTCTGTGTCTGAGCCAAGAAGCTCCTCCCGGTATTTGAATCACGTTCCACGCAGGAAAACATCTCCTGAACATCACGTGGGAGAATGCTGCCCGGAGCTGAAACCAGGAAAGCAGAGAGCTTCACGCACTGGATGGAATCCCGGCAGATTTTGCAGACCTTCGTCGCACTTCAATGTTCGATTATGTGCGGTTACGGTGGAAACGTAAGAACATTTGGTCCACGCAGTTTGGATGAAGATCATTTGCTGCTTGGCTGTCGTTCTTCAACCAACAGCCTTCCTTCTGAGGGATGGAAGGTTCTGTGGCGGGAGCAGGAACCCTGACGCCGACCCTTCCTCGTGTCCCTTTGAGATGCATGTTCTATCTAAGCTTGTAGCATCTGTATTCATGGTTGCACATCAACTGATGGGCTTCCTGGATCGCCCGCGGTTCCACAAATCGCTCCGTGACAGCCACGCGTCCACGGGGTTGAAGGACACCCACCAACTGGATCTCAAATTGCATCTCATCTGTCGAGTTGTCTCTCTTGAAGGGCGTGTTTGCTTTTCTTCTGATAAGAAGCCCAACCTGCTGGGAGGCTTCCTCAAAAACTAGATGTACCGGATGCAGACGTTCTCCGACGGGTGTCTGTCGACGCGACGAAGAGATTCACAGATGGACGCACGTGCATCACACGCATGCACGTGAGTGAGTCGGCGAAGCCCGCCCGGCACCGATCTGTGCGTGTCCACCTGCAGACGGAGAACATTTTGAGGCCCAGAACATCCACGCGGAGACGAGACGGACGTCCAAAAACCCGCTGAGACGGGAAGCTCACACAGCAGAGGAACGCGCAGGAGGAGGAACAGAATGGGGGGGGGGGGAGTTCATGAAGGAGGACAAGCAGGAAGTGACCAGAGATATGAAGCTGTGGATGATTCAACAGGAGAATGGAGGTTTTAAAGACAGCAGTGGTGGAAAGTGAGCAGAACCGATGGGGGTGAGGAAGATTTTTTTGTCCTCCGACGGTGAGAAGAGGCGGAGGGGTGGAGGAGCACTGAGGAGGAACTAATGAAAAGGTGAGGGATGGAGGCTGAGAGAAGGTGGGTGGAGGAGACTGAATGAAAAGGACAAGGGAGGAGGTGTCACATGCAGCGCTCTGCTTGTGTCAGGGCAGGTGTGTGTGAGTGTATGTGTGTGTGTGTGAGTGAGTGTGTGACGGGGGGAAAGGTTGACGGGCTTATGATGTCATCAGGTGACATTTAGCTGACAGGGCCGAGCAGCAGATGGGCGGAGGGACGGCAACCAAAGGCTGTGTTTGGGTGTCTTCACCTTGCACCAGTGCACATCCAGGCTACACCTGCCAGTGTGTGTGTTTGTGTGTGTGTGTGTGTGTGTGTGTTTTGAGCAAGAGACACCTTTGGTTTCAGCAGTGATGTGACGCTAATTAGCATGAGAGGTTAGCAGGTCTCCTTAGCACATAAATCACTACGGTACCCTGGTCCGATTTTTCTTCAATGAGACCTCCTCCTCTTCTTCTTCTTCCTCTTCTTCTTTTTCCTCTACTTTTTTGGCAGACAATCGTTGTTTCAAGTCATTTTCACAAAAATGTTTGTGTTTTCAATGGTTGTGAAATCTCACACGCAGTAGAAGCTCTTAATATCTAATGGTGGTGGTGCTGGAGCCAATCCCGGCTGGACCAGATGATCAGAGGACCACACATAGAGACACAGATATTCAGACCTTCAGACATTTATCACTTCACACACTTCAACAGGTGACACACACACACACATAAACACAGAAACTATGAATGGATGCACACTGTCTTTGAAGCAGCAGAGGCTGAGAAGGACTTGAAGTCCTGGTCCTCAGCTTGGCCCGACAGGAAGAAGAAGCAGTCCCTGTTTCCATGGTTACAGTAGGCAATCAAACCCGGTAGACGCCCTCCACTGTCGCACCCGCGCTACAGACTCCTGGGAAACAGGAAGCGGAGCTGGCTTTGTAATAAGAAAAGTGATCTGCAAGTTTTGGATGGAGCTTCTGCAGGCGGAGCAGATCCTGGTGGAACCCCAGGGAGAAGACAGGAAATCCGTTTGGCTTTATCCGAGCAGGAAATGAGAAGGTTGTTTAAGAGCCAAATGACAAAAATAAAAGCAAAAAGTCCAGAGACTTTGTTGGAAATGAGAGCAGAAGCTGAGGAGACGTCAGCGCTGACGGGCAGGTTCTTACATAAAGATCTCGCAGGGGCCGTGGCCTCCTGGCATTTGATGTGGGGACGTGATGGAGGCCGGGCTGTGGACCATCCTCCAGGAGGTCTGGAGGTCACAGCAGATGAACTTTAATTCTTAAATGAAAGAGTGTTTGCATGACCTGCGGTGAATCTATGTGAACCCTGTGTTCGTGTGTGTGTGTGTGTGTGTGTGTGTGTGTGTGTGTGTGTACATGTCTGCCCACACAAAGATGTGAAACTCACTCAGGAGATGATGAGGCTCCGACTGCAGCCGGTGGAAACACGCCTGGTGTGATGGTGATGACTATCTTCTCATGCAGGACCTGGTCTGATGAAGATCCCTTGAGGGATCCACCTGCTGGAGCCTGGAGATGTTCTCAGCTCTGATCCTGAGGTTGCAAACTCCTTTCACTTTGCGTCATTATATCCTTATTTGCAGGGTGAGCAGGGGGTTAGAAGCTCCTCCTCACAACCAGAAGATCCCTGGTTGGATTCCCACCGGGTTCCTCCCTGTGTGGAGTCCCCACGTTCTCCCTGTGTCTGCCTGGGGTTCCTCTCACAGTCCAAACACATGCAGGAGGTTCACTTGAAACCCTACATTGTCCAGATGTGTTAATGAGAGGGTGAATGGATGGATGTCTGAGTATGAGGCCCTGTGATTGGTCCAAGGTGAACCAGCCTCTCGCCCAATCACAGGATAGGCTCCGTGGACTAGCGGTACAGAGAATGCATGAACTGCAATGGACTATAAGAGAACGGCACCTCTTTCCTGCAGAGATGTGGATGCGAAGGTCGTATTTATGAGTCGGAGGTCAAAGGATATATACTTTGTATGGTTAGTCACGGACAGTGATGCACACCCACACCCACACACATACACACACACAGGGATGGTGATGGGATGAGTGGTGGCGTGGAGATCAGCTGTGATCCCCTCACTCTTTTGACAGCTGTCACTTGACTTTTTTTTTCCATTCCTCCATTCATCGTCTCACGTCCCAGTCATTTGTTTTCCTCTCTCTCTCCCCCTCTCTCTCCTGGATCAGACCACTGTCATCATCCCTTCTCTAACTGTACTTTTACCCGACAAGCACGTCTCTCCACCTCACCGTCACTGTCCCGCAGCGCGTCTATGTGGTCAAACACTGTATGTGTGTGTGTGTGTGTGTGTGTGTGTTGCTTCATCGGAGTGTGTGTTTCTGTGTGTCTCTTCATGTCAGTCATCATGTGAAGCCGCTGCCAAAACAACTTTCCACCAAAGTCCCTGCAGGTCACATCACTATGTATTGGTATGTACAACATATAAGAAAAAAGTACACACACACACACACACACACACACACAAATACAGGACTGTCTCAGAAAATTAGTACACTCTGATAAAGTTCTTTATCTTCTGTAATGCAATTAAAAAAACAAAACTTACTTAGTCATGATATTCTAATATTTTGAGATAGGATTTTTGAGTTTTCTTAAGATAAAAGCCATAATCAGCAATACTAAAATAATAAAAGGCTTGCAATATTTCAGTTGATTTGTAAGGAATCCAGAATGTATGACATTTTTGTTTTTGTTATTGCATGACAGAAGATAAAGAACTTTATCACAATATTCTAATTTTCTGAGACAGTCCTGTGTATCCTTCCAGGAAACAGCCTGTAGAAACCAAATCTTATACCATCATCCTGTGGAGAGAGTTATATACTGAGAAGCTAGAAGAAGAACACAGTTGCAATTACAATCAGCATTAAAACAGAGGATGGGTACATGGACCAGATCTTCAGATCTTCCATATGTCCACCTCTGGTATCGATGTCTGTGCAGGACCTGCTGTCAGGCAGGACGTCCACCAGGCCCATCTCCATCTCTATCTTTTCCATCCAGGCTTCTAAGACCATTGATCATTGTTCTGAAAGGAAACCTCCAGTGCATGTGTGCCCTGCAGGAGAACCTCCTGCACAACCTCCTCTCTTGGGATTTGAGAGGAGTTTCCAGTGAAATTCCCCGTTCCCTGCCTTCAATGCCCTCAATGCCTTAATGCCCTAACCTGCCCTCAACAGGTGAGTCTGCAGGACTTCAACACCTGAGAGCAAATCTAAATGTTCTTTAGTGTGTGTGTGTGTGTGTGTGTGTGTGTGTGTGTGTGTGAGCAAGTGAGAATGAAGAGGCTGATTGGGCCTCGTCTGAGTTGGTCTCCACCGCAGGTGTGTGTGTGTGTGTGTGTGTGTGTGTGTGTGTGTGTGTGTGTGTGTGTGTGAGTGAGTGTGTGTGACAGTGATGGATGTGCTGCAGATGGTCTCAGCTGCATCCCATTATTCTGTGGACACAAGAGGAAGTCCCGCACAGAGGTCCACACACACACACACACACACACACACACACAGAAGAAGTGCATCTATCAAACACACGGTTCTTTATCAACCTGGAAATCAAACTTAAAAGATCCAAAACTGCCAGTTTTACAAAAAAAACACTCATATGAATCTGTGAAACATCAGTGTTTCTACACAGTTACTCTGATGTCGCTCCTCACTGACTCTTACACACACACACACACACGCACACACACACACACACACACACATATATATGAAGAAACATTTGGCCTAGAGGGTTGGAGGCTTCCAGATATCCAGAGGTCAGACAGAAATGTTGGATAATGTTCTGTTACCATTCTATTTTTTGTCATTTCCTTGTAGTTTTTCACTTCTCTCTCATGAAACACACTCCCATTGACGCTCTCAATGTCCTGCAAGGGCTTTGACGATAGATACCATGCCATATTCCATCTTTATCTGTTTCATCTCCTGTTTTGTGAGCACCACTGTTTCTCTCAATATACCTGTAATGTTTACTCTTTTGTATAAACGGGACTCACGATGACCAATAAAGGAGTCCCATCTCCCTCCGCTCCCCGTTTATATGACCAAACCTCGGATACAACAGGACGAGGAGGGTTCCCGGGGGTCGCCACCACTACCTCATCTCAAGACCGCCCTCAACAATTTGGTGTCAGAAGTGGGATCATCAACGTTCAGGTCAGCATTGCATCGGATCAATGTGTGACCTGGCTTGGTGATCTCCACGGTAAAATTCAGGAAAGTGTTAGGAAGTTACCTACAGTCAGATACATCCGAGAAGTTACTCGGAAGACTTTGCCTAAATCATGTAAGCCGTGTTTGGTGGAAGTTGCCACCAAATCATTTTAGGAACCAGGAGGAATTGCTACCATAGTTATCTTCGGATGAATATCTGCTGAAAAGTTACTCCTTGGAGAGTTGTTCTATTGGTGGATGAGTACTAAGTATCTCACTTAACTCCAATGGACTGACAATAATTTACAAAATATCCAAACAACACCAAAACAATGTGGAAAAATAACAATCTCACCCATGCTACTCCTTCAGTGAAACTCCAAAACAATATGTGGCCAGAATTTGTGGATGGTATTATACCAAACCATACATTTTAATACATGCAATCAACAAACTCTGAGAAATGAAGGACAATGTTGGGATCCGGGGTTTTCAGTCTCAACCAGAGGGTTTGGTCAAGCAGGAGCGCTGCAGGAGGACGTATTTCAGCTGGGGTGCAGTGCACACCTGTAGACCATCAAGCCTTGTCAGACCGAGGATAAGAGGAGCCTGTTGCCAGCACCTTGGGTGCCAGAGCGTCTTACCTAAAGTGGCCGCCTCCACACGGTCCCATTCATCCAGATTTCAGTCATCCCCACAGTAAGATCTATTATTTCCATTTTGATCCTAAGCCCTGAACCTTATGTCGCGCCGGCTCCCGAGAGTCCCGTGATGCAACCCCAGAGGCAACCTGGATCCAGCATAAGCATCTGTTCACTTCCTTTGTAAATAAACACATTTTGATCCAGGTGCTTGCTAAAAAACATGACCAAATGGATTAACCCACTCCCATTTGAGTGATCATTCACAGATGATCACAAAGAACAGAAGGGATGGAAAAAATGGAATTACAGACACATGACAGAATGTGAAAGAACACGGAGGAAATGTGCAAGAGTATATTAGCGAAAGACGGGTTCTAGGAAAGACCTAGCGAGACAGAATGATGAGGAAATATAAGCAGCTATCATCTTCAGCAGAGGATCTCCATGCAGAGGGTGAGGTGGTTGAGTCCATGCAGATCACCAGCAAAGCAGTCAGATGGCCTTGGGAGCAGGAGGCTGAACTGTTGGGAGGTTTAATGGTGGGGAACTCCAGTTAAAATGCTGAAGGAACACCTGTTGTGTAAAGATGATCTTTTGAAAACTACAAGGATCTCGGACATCTCTCCCAAAACCCCTAACAGCGCTCAAAGTAAAATTATAATTGCTTTTGAAAGGCAACGTGGGAGTAGAAAAGCAAGAAGCAGCTTGTGTTCAAGAAACAGACACACTGGCAATTCCATTTTTGTTGGTAGGGGAAAATGTCATGCTGAAACCTCCAGATTTCACTGCAATAATGAACCTGATTTCACAATGTCCTGATGCAAAGAGACGACCATCTAAATGACTTCCTCCAAAAATCAACACAAGACCGGATTTCAGAATGATTTTGACAAAATGACTTCCACACATTCCTGAACCTGAATTAATGGCAGAAATTTGAATGCTCGACCCCTGTAATGAAACTGTAGCAGCAGATTGTGTGGAACAGACCGCATGATCTCAAAGGTTTCTTTGATAATCTCAGACTTTCTAGTGAAACTATAAAAACTCACAGCAGTAGAAGTGTTTGTGCACAGGTTCAGACAGATGTGGGGAAAATAAACCAGGTCTGCCTTCAGGGTTAAATCAGCTGTTTGGGGCCACATACATGTCCAACATGATGCCAGAATGCAATCAACCGGTCACGGTATTGGCTCTGGAAGATTTATACGCAATGTCTATCGAGAACTTCTGTTGATAACTTAGAAATAAAACCTCGGCGGGAATTTCCCTGAAAAAAATCCAAGGTCAGAATTGTTCAGATGTTGAATTTCAAGAGAGAAGATGAATTCCATCCAGCTCCGGTGAATCCTGCTCAGCCATCCCTTACCGCGTATTCTCCCCAACGCACCTCACCATCCCTAACCCCTCAGACAGCATCGGCAGAATAGACTCCCTAGAAGAAAAAAAGGGAATTACTGTCTAGTTGATTTTTGAAAGGTCACGTGTAGATTTTGTCTTGTGTAAAAAAAATAAAAAAACAATAAAATGGTAATTCCCTTTCCACTATTGGTTCCAGATGTGCAATAAATTTTCACTGCAACATGTTTCGCAGCCATAGATCTATGCTCAGCCTTCTTCTCTGCACCAGCCCATCCAGGCGTGCAACCAATATTTGCATTCACATTTAAGAATCAACAATAGACTAGACTTCCATAAGGCTATGTTGCTAACCCTGCAGCACTCAGCACGGTGGTACGACAGGTATTGCCTGATTATAAACCACCAGAGGGAGCCAGACTCACCAAAGCGACGGTGAGAAGTGGACAAAAATGGACCGAATTCTTCTTGCCTTCAGTGCAACTGGAAATAAAAATGACTCCCTCTTACAATAACCTCTTATCGCCATTTGAGATAATCGTGGGAAAACCAGTCTGATCGCCATGGTCAAGGTCAATGTGTGCTCCATTACCAAAAGGCAATTTAGAGGAAGCACAACTCAGCCATGAAAAGAGTCTGTTAAAAGTCTGTGGAGTTTCTCAGTCATCCAGGTCATGGTGATTTCTTTTCGAAACCTTCTCGTCTTGGCAACTGGACTAAAATTTCTTCACTTGAAGACATTTCACTCCTCATCCGAGAGAGAAGAAGCCTCATGGAGAGTGAAGAAATTCAAGTGAACACATTTTAGTCCAATTGCCATGACAAGAAGGTTTCGGAGATAATCTGCTAAAAGTTCTGAACCATGTTTCTCCCAAAGTTTCTTACCTTCTACAGAACCAACCCATCCATTCTGGACAGGAGACTGGGTCCTCATCAAATGACAGGACCGAAGGAAAGTCGTTGAACCAGCCTTTTCGGAACCACAACGGGTCATCGCCATCACCCGTCGGTCAACCCCATTGGATGCACGCCGCCAGAGTGAAACCCAGCCCAGAGGCAAGGACCAAGGAGACCGTCCAGACCATCAGATAACAACCAAGAAGCCGAAGAAGCGCAACGACCATCAAGACCCAGCGGCCCGACACAAGAGCTGAATTATGTATCATCGCGATGCAGAGATCGAATTGAACGTCTTGGCAAATGTCGGACACTGCTACTAATAGTTAGACAAGAGAGGGCAGGAATCGGGTATCGCATCACATTCCTGGCACATCACCCTAATGCCAAAACATGCAAGGATAACAAATGGATGATGACCACTTTGACTAGATCATCCAGAAGGGTCAAATCTGTCAAACCTGTGAAACAATCAGTAAACCTTGTTCACAGATCCCTTTTAACCACGCCTAAACCCGGTCAAAATGCTTGGTGGGATTAAGTTAAACTATCTGTAAAAGCCACAGTCAGGAATGAGGATTTTTCTTATTTGTAGATCTCACGGTCTGCGACTAGTGCGCCTGGTCTCTGTCCTGATCAACATCTCAGAAGAATCCCAATAGGAAGAAAAATAATAACAGCAGTAAACAAATCTGTAGGGTTGGCCGCGCTCAATGTGCACAGTGACACGCCGAACAGACCGATCGATGCAGAAACCGTTATATGACGGAAAATTATGATTTATTTTGTGACAGGAGGGGGAAACTGTTGGATAACTTTCGGTAACCATTCTATTTTTTGTGATTTCCCTGTTCTTTTCCACCTCTCTCAAGGTCCTGCTACGACCTAAACAAGGACGCCAGCCTTGGACTGAGAGGACGAGAAGGGCACGTCGTTGTGGTTCCCAGGTGTCGCCGCCACTACGTTGCCTCAAGACCGTCCTCAACAAGAAGGTGTGGATGTAAACTGCTGGTCAGACCTGGTGAAGGGACATCCGTGGGGGGTGAACACATCTGGAGAGGGTTCCTTCAGAGTTGTCCTCTAGCCTGAGCTCCAGACAGACAGCTATGAAGAGGTGGAGATGTGATCAGACTCCACTAAGATGGAAGATGTTCACAGAAGATCGTAGCTTGTTTATCCATCTCCTGTCTTTCACAGTGGAGACAGTTTGGTTTACCACATCTCCGCAGGGGCCAGCCTTCCAAACTGCATGTCGTCAAGGTGGATCGGTGTACGGGACGTCTGGGTGCGGGGGGGCCGTGCCCTCGCTCGTCCTGCAACTGGGAGCATTTTCAGCAGAAACCCAGCGTATCTCCACCCTGGGCTCCGGAGGACGATGCCGACAGGGACGAAGATGGCAGACCGTGCGTGGAAACTGATTAGAATGAGCCCATCTTCTCTCGAGGCCCATTTTCTCACCCATATGAGGACATCCACTACGGCCGGAGGAAGAGACCCGGTGGAAGGCACGGCCTGCAGGGGGAGCCTCAGAAGTTCACGCCCTACTTGGTAGAAGCAGCTGAGTTTTCATGTTTTCAATGTAACCTCTTACCTCCCTTCACCCTGTGTTTGCCTCACCTCCTGCCACCGGGGGGCGCTGTGAACCCCAAACTGTCAGCTGCTTCTCCCCTGGTCCTTTTCCTTGGACGCTCACCAGGAGATGTCTGGATCTTCTGCGCATCAAACCCTGCTTTGGGGGAAAGGGGCCGACGCTTGACGTTCCACGCCGAGAAGACGCCAGCAGCTGTGATCGCATGGCTCAGTCTGGATGTCCCAGCTGGGTCTGTGCTTTCCACACCTCCTCGCCTCTCCTCTCGCTGGGGTAAATTATCCTCTCGCAGTGTGATTTAAAATATCTGCGTTATCTTTTCCGTTTCTTCCTGAATATTCTCCCGCCGTTCCCCTCCCTCCTGCCGTACCTGCTGCTCCTCTTTGCAGGATGATTCATAATTTCCTTCCTGTGCGCTTCCCTTCCCTGTTATTTAAAAATCATTGTCCAATCTTTTATTGAGACCACACGGGCTCCTACGCGCCCGACCATTAATGCACGGCCTTGTCTTGGCGGATGAAAGTGGAGCAACCCCTCTGTGGGGTATTCCCGGAATCACTTAACTCAGCTCAGGTGTTGAAATTATAATCATGGGGAGCGTGTAACCCAGATCGACGTTTGGAAAATACGTGCATCCCTTGGCTGGAATGAAGATGTTAGGCCACCGAAGAACGGAGTCTGCAGATGAATGAGGATACTCGGGTGTGGATCCACTCTGCGAGTAGTGCAGGTTCTTCCGTGAAAGAAATCCAAACCTGAAGGTGTCACACACACGGGCTCGCCATCCCTGGTCCAAAACCAGCCTCCCGCTTGCACACACTCGTGGAACACCAGCGCTAGTATTTGCTTTACTTCTTGCGGAAATGAAAACGTTCCACCTCCTCGTTGGACTGGGCGGTGAGGTTCTCCAGGGTGCTCTGAGGTGATGATGGGAGAGTTGAAGGGAGTTGCTGTGTCGACGTGATCACGGGGTGTCGTCGAGGGAGCAGAGGTGCACCTTCTCGGGACTTTGCTCCTCGCTGGTCATTCTGGTTTCCGGTTCCAACTGTATCAGACTTTGTATCGCAAGATGTGACCCAGTCACTGGCGAGACGCCCACCAAGATATATGAAAGATGGTTCTCCGGGCACTTGGACCAGACCCTGAGGGACGCTGGCAGGACAAGTAAAGTATTTTTGGCTGTGCCTTTGGTTGGTCTGGACCAGCAACTCCATATACCACATCTCCAGATGGGTTTGCAGACATCTACTTGAGGTTGTGGGACCAGAGGAGGGAGAGAAGGAGGGTCCAAGAAGGTCCCATTTGAGGAGCACAGAGATCTGTGATAACAGCAGAGGAATCAGCTAATTTTAATTTTGCTTTTCTTAGTTCATTTCGTTCTGTAATTCATAGTTTGTGCCTGCATGAGTGACTCTAAGCAGAGCAGAGATCCTTCAGCGGGTCTGGATTCCTTCTGGGATTAAACACAGGAAGCCAGAGGGGGCACGTGAACTGGAAGCACCTCTACACTATATTACTGGAACACAGGAAACATCTTGCCTGGCAGTGTCTTATACGAAACACGGAACCACCCTCTGCAGGGAAAAGGTGCCTCCAAAACCAGGACGGAGACACCGAGGGTTGAAGTGCACGTCCAGAGCCGGACCGAAGCTCCGCTGTGTTTAAGCTAATTGATGAAGCAGCTGCTCGGAGACCCCGGCGCTGCAGATAATGCAGAAGGCATTTAAACCACTTAAAAGTTTGGGTCTCCAGGAGCTCCTCTCTCTTCTGCAGAGGCTCCTGTGCGCGATTGTCTGCTCATCTCCCGCTTTATTAACCGCACCTGAAAGGCGAAACCTCCACCTCTGCGGCTTCCATCTCCCGCCCACAGCAGGGACGGGTTCTCGCCTGGGTTCCAGCCCCTCAGGTGGACCTGCTGTCTAGTCTACTCTCGCTTCACCTGCATGCTATCCATGCTGCCCATGTTTACTGTGAACACCACGGGAAGTTCTTGTAATTAATAGCGGCAGTGGTTTGACACACAGGGTTCGGACCGGCAGACCAGGACTAGCAATAAATACGGTTCCATCTCTGCCACCCCGGTGCTCGGAGGTGTGAACCATCAGCCCGGCCTGAACAAACAACAAGCTGCTCGCTTTTCCTTTGTCTCAAGACCCCTGAGGTGTCCTCAACAGCCTCGGGGTCCACAGACTGCACGGAAGGTCGTGTCAGATACAGTATGGATCCATGACAACCATAGCACACCCGAACCCCAATATTCACCCTCACACACTCTGAAGGTTCCACAGCCTGAGGCCCCCTGGTGGATGTACTTGCCCTCTGCTTCACATTCACAATGGCGGCCCTGTGAAGATCCGGCTGCTCGGCCCCGACAGCAGGGAAGAACGGGTGACCCGATGACATGGTAGAGGTTTGTGGCATAACCGTCCTCTCCTACGATGCCAGCTTTTCTGAGACCAGAGGGACGACTGCAAACCCCTGGATGGGGTGGAGGATACAAGAAGGCCTGCAGAACACCTTTGTTGTGATAAGAACTCCTTGGGCTGCTCCCCAGGTACACAACTTAGTGATATGCTGGCTCACAAAGATACTGCTCATGCAGGGATGTAGTGCTGCGGTGATTACTAGAGCACTTGTATGTGTGTGTGTGTGTGTGTGTGTTTGTGTTTGATACAGAGGCAATGTGAAATGTCACAGCCTGCAAACTGACAAATCCAAACTTTTAAGGGTCTCCCAGCTAATTACAAATAATTACAATCAGTGCAAAATGTACACACACATACTGGTAACAGGCATCTACATGCACGCCCACACACATATGTGCACTCATGCATGCTCACACACACACACACACACACACACACACTCACTCACAGCTACCATATGTTAGCAGGTAGAGGCAGCAAGGTGAGACCAGAACTTGAAGACGGCAGGAGCGTAGCGACATAACACCTCATGTGAAATCACACACACACACACACACACACATGAAGCACAAGATGTTAAAATGTGTGAGTTACAGGTCGAAGCACATATTTTCCAGCAGGGGTTGCTGATACAATGAGAAGCTGTGTGGGTGACCTGAGTGGGGGTGACTCGTGTTTGAGAAGGTCGGCTGCAAGTGGCTGGTCCAGCCAATCAGCATGAGGGTCACTGGGGTCACTGGGGTCACTGGGGTCGCAGGAGTCCAGGTTGCTCTGCCTTGAGATGATCCAAGGATCAAACTGTGGATGGTTGCTGAGGGGTTGTGACACCGAAAGCTTTGTCCAGCCGTTCCTCCACCCATCGCTGGCTCTTGATGCTTCAGGCTCCTCAGCTCGGGAATCGCTGCTGGAGCTTTCCCACGACCAGAGCGCGGGAACAGTCCGAAGAAGGAGGCCTGAATATGAATACGAACTGTGCACAGAGTGGCTGAATCAGCAGATGGGCCTCCAGAAAGGACGACGTGCTTCCTGTCCAGGCCGGAGTGTCCTCCGCACCCTTTCCTCTGGCAGCTCGTCCTCCCTGCGTCTCTCCGTGTGCAGCGACTGCAGCTCTGGAGGAGAAAGGCTCTGCGGGTGGTAAACACTGCAGCCTCCCCAGCACCGGCAGCGGGGCCCACCTACCTTGCAGGTTACCCCCCCCCCCACACACACACACACACACACACACACACATCAGCGGGGGCCGCAGAGCCCGAACCCTCCTCCAGCTGCAGTGTCTCTGCACTGACTTCACAACCACTGGATCAAACTGAATATTTCAGCAGGAGATCAGAGGCTGCTGTTTAGCAGAGAGAAAACACCAGGCATCACCGTGATGCTGCTGGTAGTCATGGTGATGCAAGGGAACAAATCAGAGTTCTGAACAGTATGGTTTACTGAGGGATGCGTGCAAATGGCGTGATTAGTGATGTTTGTGGAAGTACTTTAATTCTGAAGGTTTGTCACGCATGATGACCATCTCCTGCGGTTCTTTGTTCTCATAAATGCAATACCTACAGGAATCACAGAAATCTGTCTGAGCTTTTACAGCAATGATGATTTGCTGCTGTTAGTCCTCCTCTAACCCATAACTTGGTGAAAAAGTGAACTCACCAGCACACTGATTGTCACAGATGGGCCGTCTGACATTATACACAAAGCACACATTCAAAATGTCAAACAAAGGATTAGCAATGAAATCACTGCACATTACAAATACACTCACACACACACACATGTAGTCCAGTCCCATCCCTCCAGAGTTTGTCTTCTCACAGTGCTGGATTTTTCTCTCTCTACCTTTGTTCACGTTGGAGCTTGAGATTTTTCGAACTTTGGTTTTTGCTTCCCTCCACTTGGAGAGCTGAGGAAGAGACACCCTGCTTGCCGCAGGGTTCCCTGGATGTCTTCAGGTCAGAACCTGAAGGAACCTCAGACTGCGTGGAAACTGCAATGAATGTACAACCTTTACCAGGAGTTATACTTCAGGTGACTTCCGAGAGACTGCTATGGTGCCTTTGTGTCACGGCTCGATGTCTCCGAGCGCTGGCCCGGCCCTCAGGGTGAGACTGCTGCGCCTTCAGGACCAAGAGCAATGTTCCTCACAAGGCATTAGTAAGCACAACTCATTGCTAAAAGTAATCAGGAGCTCAGATCTTCCAGCTGTGGCCCCACGGCCCTGGACAGCAACCCTCCCGCTGTGATGAACCAGTACCTGGTGCCTTCAGCATGTGTAAGGGAAGACCGTGAACACACACATCATTTCCCCTCTCTTCAGCAGATGGCAGTACAGAGACTTTTTATCGAAATGTTCTTGTCTCTGCAACCGGAATTGAGTTTCTTCACTTGAAGATGTTTCACCAAGTCTGATTTTGACAAGAATTCACCATGACCTGGATGACTGAGAACCTCCACAGAAATGCAGTACAAAGACCAGTGACTATGGTTGGATTCTAAGCCTTTATGGAAAGTTGAGGTAAAAGTCATTCAAACTCCAGGACTGATCTTCTGTCTGGGATCAAGGGTCCACCATCAGATCATTCCTCTTTGCCAACTCATAGAAACAAATACCTTCCAACTGAAAGCATTTCACCAGCAGAGGAAATCGAGGGAAATGTGATGTCGGTGGAGTCAAACCCTGAACCAAAGGGCTGCAGACCTATGGAGCGGTGCAGGATCTGCAGAGAAAACCTGCGCAAAAGGTGAGAAATGTTGCTGTCTTTCAGAATCTACCAGCAGCTTTGCAAACTGTTAGATTCAGTGGACCATTTGCGGGTTTTCACTTACACAGTGAGAAACAAAAGGAGCGGCGATGACAAATGGAGGCGCAAAAATGCTCTCACTGTTGAAGGCACGGTCGCTGTCCAGGTCAGAACTTCTCAACGTGTCTGAGAGGATCCTGTGAAAACATATATCTCTGCTCCAGCACACACCGGAACAAATGATGAGGCCCATCCCCAAACACCGAGGGTCTCCACTGAATCCCTCACAGACAATGAGGGAGCTTGCACTCTAGCAGCAGAAGCCAGAAATGGCCAAAAACGTTGAACTTTGACAGAATTGTAAAAACCCGGGCAGAATTCATAACCTGAATGTCACAACAGGGAATCAGAAGGGCAGCACAGAGAGTGGAGTCCGCCAGGTACCAGGATATGACCCGGGTGTTTATCGGCTTAGCAGAGCCAATTGTCCAGCGTCCAGCAATCTCACTGTCTGGACCGGCGTCCATCGCTCAGCCAAATGGAGCCGTAAATCCCCGCCGTGGCTGCGGGATGTCTTATCGAGCCGCTGGAGGAAAACAAAGCCGGACGAGCGAAGGAAGTTGAGAAAAACGATGCCTAATTGTGAGCCGGTCAATAGCTGGAAGGGTCTGCGGGCCAGTTCGACTGCAGGTCCTGACTTGACAAGAGCAACACCGCTATCATTTAATGAGCTGCACTGAGAGCCTACAGCCAGACCCCCACCCAGCTCAGCTTCTCTGGTCCCTCCAGACCCATATCTGCAATTTGAGGGAACAATTAGCAGCGGAGAAACCGAGTTCTAGCAGCAGAACGTCACCAACTCACTGATACACAGCGATTGTTGAGCAGACGGGTGGTGATATCAGCTGATGGTGCAACCGCACAGCCACTCTTTGCGTTCAGACACAAACGGGACTCCCGTTCCACCGTGAACAGGAGGTGTAGGTCAGCTCACCCGTTTCTGCACCCGCTAAAAGTTAGTCTGTGCATCGGCTGCTTGAACATATGAACCAAGAACATCTGACAGGCCCCGAGCTGCCACAGCCAGCCAGGCAGGCAACGTAAGCAAATGCTAATGGCACCTTGGCCTCCAGGGGGCGCCACAGAGTTGGGGGGATTCACTTTCAATATACTAAAACTAATTACTGTCAACTGTTAAAAGGGAACGTTCTTCACAGTGGCTGAACATTTAAGAAGAAGGGGGAGGTTTTTTTTTCCCTGTATTGCATCACAGCAACATTTGTGGTTCTCATGCCTGAGGACCAATCAGAATATTTTGGGAAAATCATGTGTGAACCTGTCTCATTAACACGCTTCCCCCAACTTTTCAGACCCAATGGGAGCGCAGGCTACCGTGTCCGTGTTTGTTTGCAACAGGGTGTGTTAACTCTATTTAAACAGCGGTCCCTTCCTATATAGCACTCAGTTTGCCAAGACAGACCAGCCTCCCTGCACATCTTTGCATCAGGTAAATGCTTGGCAATTCTTGTTTTTTATTTTTTTTTCTCTCTTTTTATTCATTTTAATATGAATATAGTCTCATTTATTTTAGTTTTGTTTGTGTGGGACCTAAAGCAACACTGCCAAGTTTATTTCTCCATTAGAAGATTGAGGTGTGAAAACTGTGCGGGGGCTTTCTAAAAAGCGTCTTTTAAACTAAGTCTGTGAGAAAAGTTTTAAAATGCATCCATCATAATTATAAGTGTTGTGGGCAGGAGATGTTACCCCTACACTGGATATGCTCTCTCTTTTAATACCTGTGCAAATGAAATTGTGGTTATCATGCATTGGTCCTAGTTAGATTATCTACGCGCAAAATGTTGCAGCCAAAGTAGGCTTGAGCAGAGGATCGTGTTTCCGGGCACAGTGCCCGTCCCTGTTTATGGATTTGAAAGTACCTGTATTTTCTTGTGAGCGGCTTACATAACTCCGGAGTCCACGTCGGTAGATTCAACATTAACCTAGGCGGGGCATTACTTCAACATGTACAGGTATGCACTGCATAACCTGAGGTTATGAAGAGATAAAGTAGTCTTATTCCATCTTTAATTGTGTGCTGTTTTCTTGCTCTTTTTTCATTATTTCATGTATCTATTTGCAATTTTTCATGTTTTTAATTGCAATTTTTTAATTCATTTATTTGCAATTTTGTTTAGATTTTAAACAGGCTTTGTTTAATTTTTCCACAAATAGAAGTCTTCCAAAATGGGTGACAATCCAGTCGGAGAGGAAGTGCGTCAGTTTGACAAGACTTCTCTGAAGAAAGCCAACACGAAAGAGAAATGCTTTCAACCGACCAAGGAGGGTAGGTGTTGGGATGCAAACAATTCCCTACCTGTGAAAACTCAATTAGATTTGTCTTTTCCTCAACTTGCTGCAGGCTTCTGCAAACACGACACGACTGACTAGCTGTCAGGTCACACTCGGAATCCGTCGGGCCTCTCTAACCCCTGCGGTAGTCGGTATTATCTCGCCACATTACATTTTGATATGCCTGTAAAGGTATATTATTAGAAAAAATGGCATGCTCACAAGCAGCGAGACAAAGGGAATCTCACACTGTTAAAGCTGTTACAAGACCAGGTATCAAAGAATCTTAAAACAACACAATCTTATAGCTCTTCCCTAAATCGGGGTATCCAAAAGTCGAGACTACTAGCAGCTCAATGATCAGATCTGACACTGATGCCTGAAATAATTGTCGTTAAAACGTGCGTACAATATTATAACTTTGTTCTCCACACCAGTCTCTTTATATGTATGATCTCATCATGTTCTCTGTCTTTTTTTTTTTTTTTTTAAACCATTTAGACCTTGAGCAAGACAGGAAAGAGCAGAAGGAGGGAAAAAAATAAACGCCGCAGCCATGATTCCTCCGCATCAGTCCAGCGCTGACACGGGCTTGCACCGCCAACTGGCCTCCTGTCAATCATCTTTGGATCCATTTTAACGTCGCCATGCCTGATTGGAGATGAAGCCAGTTTCTGTTTGTTATCCCATGTCAATCAACGCAATATTTCCTTGGTTAATATTTTTTCCCACTTTATAGAATTGTACATCCTTACCATGACATTAATTTGACATGAAAATAAAGTTACAAACATACAGTATATATCAATTAAGATCTATTCGACGTCATGTTGGTCTCTGTCTGTTAGTGGTAATATGGAAGAAATATTCTCAAAGTGACTGCATAAGGTCATGCTTTTGCTTTAGTAAAAATGTAAAGTGTAAAAATTTGTTGTTGCATTCTTGTCCTGTTGCATTCATTGTTTGTTTTTTTCAAATAGACAAATCCAAATAGATATCAAATGACATTTAACCATTTGAATTGAATTAAATCTAACTCCAGAGATTCATAACCTTCTGATCTAACAGGAAGAGGGTATCGTCTAAACATGCCCACACAGATCGAAAAGAATTCAGTAAATTAATTGAACAAATAAGTTGCATGAAGGGACTGTTTGTATGTCTCTGACACTGCTCAAATATTATAATAAGTAGATATGAGAACAATGTGAAATCGAAAAGAAAACAAAAAGGAAACGTCTGATTTATAGTTCAGTTACAGCATTCGGCTCTTCTGCATTAGCACATACTGAGCGGCGCGTGTCCTCCTCACCAAATCAAACACCAACATCATTTCTTATGTTACATCATTCTAAATAGGTTTTGTTTTGCCATCGAAAAGCTTGTGGATCATCTGCAGGAATTAGAAAATATCACGTTACTCATGTCAAAATAGATTTGTACCCAAAATCCTCAATCATTAATTTACCTACCTATGACGCTTCACACCGGTTAGACGATTAGGACAAAAACAGTTTTAATGCAGAACGATTTTATTTTGCAAAACCCAAGCAATGCTTTGCGAAACCTACCGATCGTGTTTCTTTGTTGCCCATTATACCTGACTGTAGATTCCCTACGGTAGTTGCTGCATAACACTCCTGTTGAAACATGTTCTTAGTAGCAACTAAGCAATAACACAATAGTGAGGTTAAATGTATTTCACCTTATCGAGCTGACTTTGCCAGGGAATATAGTTTCCAAATCCATAGTTAATACTAATTGTACGAGTGCTTATTTGATGCCATTACACTTTTGTTTTCATGGAAATGATAAGAATTGTGATTTGAAAAAAAGCAGGAATGCTTTCCGTGTTCTTTGCAAAAGATCATTCATGATGAAACTTGTCCGTGCACTTAACCTAAAATAATCTTTTGGCATCAAATTGACTCTGAGCATGCAGTTAGGTTGAGAGGGAACCAAGAAGGAAATAAAAGACCATTTTACTTCTCAGGAGACCCAAACTAAATGTCCCAAATTTGTTTTGGTTTTAGATTTTTCATATTGCTGCACCTCTTCTGTAAGAACTAAACCACATGACAATAGTTCCCACAAACAGTATTGCTTTTAGGCAGCATTGCTATTAGGCAATACACAGTGTGGACAGAATATAGCCAAATAATAATAATAATCCCCTATTTTATTAGCATCTAACCTTGCTTTGTTTGTGAAAACTACTGTCCTGTGCATCTGGTAGCTATAAAATAGATTTTAAAAAAACAATATTAAAAATATAAAAACAAAAGTTTTAGATATTTAGTCTATGTCTCCCAAAAAGCTCTGAATAGCAATGAAAAGGGTAGGAAGTCAATGCCCTGCGAACACATTTTCATTTCCTTGCCTGCACTTTTGATCACTTTCCTGCCAAAAGTGTCATCATGACAAGTCTCATCATGAATAATCTCTTGCAGAATGCATTTCTCCTTTTTGCCAAATGACAAACCTTTTTGTGTCTATGAAAACAAAAGTGTCATAGTATCAAATAAGCACTAGTACAATCCAATTAACTATGGATTTGAAAACGAGATTCCCTGGCAAAGTCCGCTTGAAAACATGAAATATATTAAACTTCGCTATCATGTAATTAATTGCTAATATGAACAAGTTTCGACAGGTTTGTGTAAAAGCCAGCCTACACCACCTTAAGGAATTCACGGCAACAAAAAATGGGCAAGAAAAAATTAGTTTCACAATCCACTGGTTGGACTTTACAAAGAATAGTCAGTCTGCAAAGACACAGAATGTATACAAAACTGCTTCTATAGTCGTCATATGACAGGTGAGAAGTGTGATATTCTTGGGTAGGAAAACTAATGTTGGATTATGAAATTTGATGTCAAAATCAATTTGACATGAGCAACGAGGCATTTTCCTATTTCTGCAGATGATCCAGATGATTTACTGTCGCCAAATAAAATCTGTAATAAATCATGATGGCATTTGATTCATAATGATATAACAAGAAATATAACTGGGATGTATCCCTGCATTTAAAGCCACACAGACATCCAACAAATGAAAATAGCTTCTTTCACTTAACAGAGGATACAGCTGCTATATTTGAATCACTCTCCTTGCTGAATAAGCCACCTGAGCCACAGCTGGGACGCCTATTTAGTTGATTAATTTTTATACTATTTTGTGTTTGGGATTTCTCAGCGAGTATTTTTAATCAATATGACGGGGAAAGCCGAAAGAAGAAGAAGAAGAAGAAGAAGAAGAAGTGAGAGAGGATATGAAGGTAGCTGGTGTGAGAGAGGAAGATACAGAGAATAGGGTTAGATGGAGAAGGTTGACTCGCTGTGGCGACCCCTGACGGGAAAAGCCGAAAGAAGAAGAAGAAGAAGAAGAATTGAAATGTTGACAGATGCCACATGAAAACACAGCGACACCCAAAGACCTAAACTGAGATTACAGATAAACATTGCTGCAATACAACTAAGTTCCGCTAGGGGGCGCCAGATACCAAAGAACCCCCGCGGGAGGAGGGGCGCTATGGGTCGGCTCATGCTGCTAACTAAAGTCCATCAACAAGCTAGTTAGCAGTGAGCAACATACATGCTACCAGAGGCATCTACGTTACCAGGACAAGGACTAACGTTAGCATCCCATCGATGTCCTAGCGGTTATCATGGGATTGCGGACCGCTTCTCGGGGCTGTGGACAGCTGTTTCATTCATGCGGTGGCCGCCTGGTACTTACGGGAGTTTGAGCTCCGGCTGGCGGGCAAGCTCAGGCACCAGCTCCCAGGGATAAGACGGTTCGCTCACCGGTAACTTCGGTTTGTTTTGCTGATTGAATGCTAGCTGGGCTAAATTAGTCGGGCTTCGGTTAAATTGTGACGCGAGTTTAGTAGCCGCTTTCCCGTTTATATTACAACGTTAACTCATGGTTGTATTAGCTTCTGGTTTTTGATATGTTAATACTTGCGGAGTTAGCAACGTTGACACCTAATATTTACATTTACGTGATGTTTATGCCAGCTGTAATTGGTTAGTTAACGAACCAGAGGGGGTTTAGAGATGGCTAGCTATTCAAAGTTAATTAGCTTCCTATGCTATATATGATACCACATCGATATGTTGCTTTCACTTGCAAGACGGTGTCCAAACAGTTCAAGCACAGCACGGTTATATTTACATTTAGTCTTAACAAGCGCTCTGCAATGTGCTCCGTGAGTCTTGGACACTATCGAGCTGTTCTCTATTAACTTTGACGTAATTCAACTGATCCAGCAGGGGAGGAGCATGGTGGTCCCCGACAGTGCCAGCGTGGTCCCTCCACCTGACGATGGTAGTAGTCCAACTGCCCTCTTGGCAAACTCGGAGCCAGGCTTTCAGGAGGAAGAGGAGGGAGGTCAAGACCTGGCGGGGGTGGAGCTGGAGGAGGTCCGAAAGTTGCAGGAACTTGTGCGAAGACTGGAGGTCCAGAATGAGACGCTTCGGAACAGGGGAAGCAAGAACGGCAAAAGGGGCGCCAGCAGCAAAAGCAAAGTGACATCTGCCTGCAACATCATCGGGAGACAGCCTTGTGAAGGGGTGACCGACCCGTTCTTCGGGTCGGGTCACAGCGAGGAGCTGGAGTGCCGAGATTTGGAGCTGTCGTCGGCCCAAGACAGCGGCAGCGGTGAAGAGGTGTCCCCTCTTCCTCGGGCCGATAGGATGGTGGAAGAGATGGAAGAAGAAGAAATAGAGGAGGATCGGGGGCCGTGTGGTGGATTCCTCACCTTGACTTGCAGCAACGGAGCCGGAGAGAACGTGGGTCAAAGTCAGACACCTGAGTCCCCATCTCAAGAAAGTTATGAATCCGAGACACTTGCTGAGAGCGATTCAGGAGTGGATCAAACGGCCCTGGACGAGGTGGATGTCCTCGATTTGGAGGATGAGTGTGCTGAAGTAGAGGACGAAGACAGTTGGTATGAAAATGGTTTATATTTGTGTTGTATGTTCCTGTTGTCACAGCTCACAAGTGATGGCCTCGGGAAATGTCCCACTCTGTCACTCACAGCAGTGTCACACATAAATTTTATTCATCTGCATTTTTATAGGTTGAAGAGCCCTTGCGGTAAGATGAATCTGTTGTGCTTTTTCATTTTAACCCCAGATTTTAAAGTGTAACAATCTCCCCCGGGGCAGTAACTGTCACGTTAGGTTTTTGAACATAAAATTTGATGTTACCCTTGCCAAAAATAGACGTTTCCCCTCATCCATGAAGCAAGGTCAAGCCTTTTCTTATCCATCGGAATTTTTAATTTGGTGACCATAGACTAAATTCACATTGTCAACCAGCAGTTTATTGAATTCTTTTTAATTAGGTAACACTGAGATGGAAAACAGAGAAAGACAGACCGTGTGATAAACTTACATACGAATGAGGCAGTTGTTTTGTATTTTAAAGACAATGTAATAAAGGTCTGAGAAGTTTTGACTAAACTAAATAGAATTTCCTCTATCATAACTTTATAGCTAAAAACAAAAAACATAAAAATACTGGTGACGAGAACAGATTCAGATAACTTGTTGCGTACAGTTGGCTTTTTTCCTACAACAAGATTAAATTGAGTGTATGTGTGATCCTGACTGGAATACAAAGGCAATATATTATTAGTTATAGATCTATTAACTGATGTTTAAACCATGTTAAATTAGGTAATAAGTAGTGTATTAGAACATATGTCATGCTGTGCATCTGGCTGTGGCTAAAACAGGTACCATATTTCTTTCCTTATGGTCAAATTAGCTGCTCAGCCGTGAGGCTTTACTGCCAGATTGCTCATGAATTCCTGTCAGATTCACATAATTAACCATACCATATGTGCGGTTATGAGGTTATCATAGCCAAAACATCTCATAATCCTTCCAGCCACATAATCTGAGCTGCCCTGGCCTGGATGCTGCATGGATAAACTGCTTTGGGTGGGATTGCACAGCATGTGATGTGGGGCCCCCTCTGTGACCCGACTGCTATAGGAACAATAACACAGGGGCTAAAGAGATTATGGGGTCTCATCTTAAAGCAAGATAAAAGAAAAGCATGTATTGATTAAGTATACATCTAAAGCATCATACACCATACAGGTCATCAACACCATGTTGAGATTTTATCAGAAAATATATCTTTTTACCAATCCGAACTCAACTATTTCCATCTTTGCCGCTCTAATTCAGTCAGTTTTGTAATTTCTGTGTGTTGTCCCAATGCGCATTACATCTGAACTTCGCACTGCCGCAGACTCTTGTTTTTGCAACAGTTTCCACTATATCACTGAGAGCTACAGAGCGGCTCGGTCCTGTGGTTGAACTCGTGCTATGCTTTAAAAAATAAAAAAAAGATGCAATAGCCTTGGGGTTACCGTCGGTGTGAATTGAAACTATACTCTAAAGAAGAATTGTTATTGGTAGGTGGAACCTTCCTCTTTACCTTTAACCTCATCGATTAACATTGTTTTTCTTGTAAGTCCTGTTTTTTAATTGTAGTGTTCAATGTCAAATGCAAACATTGCAACAACCAATGAACCGGAGCTCACCACCCTATTTATCACACCGAGGCTCGGTTGTATTTTGTTAAATAATGCCATTTATGTAACCACATATACTTCAGTTAGAAGTAAATATATCGAATGCAGATGGAATAATTGTCCATATTTGTGTGATTGGTGGGAAACAGCTCTCACCTCTCCACACACAGAAGCTGGACTCTCAAGCAGGTTGTGTGACCTGAATATTAGTTTTTGTATTGTTGCTCATTCCAGTGGGAAATGTGTCCCTTTGTGTTTGCCCAATGGGAAGATGATTTGTACTTGATTGGTTCAGAACCCAGCAGTCTGGGTCCTTTGTGCATCCAACTCAAAGGATCAGCCCATGTTGCCGCCAGCTGAAATTGTGCGGCTGTTTGCCTTCACTGTGACTTCTCTGTTAACTTCCCAGGGAATTTCTACGAAACAGAGTCCAGCTTAGACATTGGCTCAGCATGTAGAAGTCATGACAGGAGTGTCCTTACAGTTAAACATAAAGCCATGATAGCGTGGCCAAGGGTTGATAAGGATGATGGCTTGTTTACTTAAAACTGTTTGATTTGATTATGTCACTGTCTTTCTAAAAAACATCCTGGTTGGTTTAATATGGAGACTTTTGTTTCTTTTGCTGTGCTTCAGTGAGAATATAGCATGGTAATTTGGTGTGAAGTTTTCCTGATCTCACCTGTCTCAATCATGCAGAAACCGTGATGAAAAAACATTCCTCCTGAACAAAACAAGCTCGACAATATTAGTTGCATACCGCACGGGCCTGTGGTTAAAACTAATCTCTTGCTTGTCGACAAATAGAAAAACTTATTAGTGTAAAGTAGATTAATTCCTCTCACCGTTTTTTTTACCTCATTTCAGTTGTCCACATTATTCCTCTGTTTTAAAGCCAGAAATAAAGAACGCCTTCCCCTTGCTGTCTTTTCCCTTCACTAGTTTCATCATCTTCTGTGTCTTTTTTCCTCAGGTTGTATGTGTCTCCCAAAAAGCAAGTAGCAGATGCAGGCCCTGGGTCTCCTCTGAAGTGGTGTCGGCAGGTTCTTGATCACCGCAGCCCAGAGACGGAGATGGCATGTCGGACCCTGATCAGCCGTTTGGACCAGAGTATGCATTTACGAAACACACACACATTTAATACTTTGGGGAATTTTGAAACCAAAATACTTCTCCCAGTACTTGTGCATGAAAGTCTCAAGATACATAATGTTTGACTATAACACATGAAGCGAAAACCTGTTTTAAAATAAATAAGAAGTATTTCAAATCTGAAGGGTTTTAAGACATGTTTTTCTCCCTTAGAAATATTTGGCTTAACTCTGTGTTCTTACCAACTCTGTGTTGCATTATGTACCACTCTTCTCTAACTTACTTTTATACTGTAGTTCTCATTGCTACTGTCTACTCAGTGTGTGCATCTTTAAGTACAGTATGATCAGTAGTTTGCCTGATCTGCTCATCTCTCCCGCTCTTATTCTGGTACTTTCTACATGTAACAAAAACCTGTCAATGAAACTATTCATCCCAGACCTGAATGGCTACTTGAAATCATAAACTGGGTTGGATTACTGTCCCCAGTTTCATTGAAATGTTAGTGCCGGGCCTTGAAACTGCATGCTTTACTCACCTTCTTCATATTATTTCTAACTAATGGTGTGATACTTTGGTGGTACTTGAGAACTGATACTTTAATATACTCTTTTTGTAAGTATAGCCTTTATTTCCTCGTGCCATACCGTGTCACACTGTGCTATTTCAAATTAATCGTGTCTCATGAATCCCATCGTTTGCTGATAGACGAAACATTACACCAAATACTGTGTCTGGCTTTTATTGAAACATTCTGACACATTTGGTCAGTAACACTCCCCTAAACTCTTCTTTAGTATTCCTTATGTGGGCTTTGTTTTGTCATGTTATCCTTTGAAAGTGCCACTATTCTCCTCAGGGGGAAATTCTGAACTGTCCTCTCCTGTTTCCCGCAGCGTCTCGATGGAGAAATATGTACAGCAGCCCATCGGCAGAGGCAGGCTCAGCAGGCTCAGGCCTGATCTCCCCTGGGTACCACAAATCAACTAACAAATCCCTACTAACCTGTGGCAGCTCAGGTATGGCATGACATTAACACACTGTGCTCTTCAGTTTCTGCCTAACACTACGGTGGGACTGACATCAGTTGTTATAAGGAAGTAGGTCAGTTACAATGTGTGAGCAGTAATGCGTCAACATTGTGTCCTCTTGGGGATCTAAGCTGTACTGTTTAAAAACATCTGCACGTTTCACTCGGTTTTCTCCATATCTAGACATTGGTCTAATCATTTTTGAAATTCTACTTCTAGTTTTCTGTATGGATATTCTACTTACCAGGCAGCCAGTAGTTGCTGCTCTATTAACAACTGTCAATGTAAACACTAGAGAGAGATAAGAGTTGCTCAAGTATGAGAAAACAGCAATCTTTAAGTGCCTCTGTCAGTCACAAAGTGACTCTCAGTACGATGTTCCAAAGGTTTCATTTGAGTGCTGTCGACCTAAAAAATTTCAGTTCACACTGATTGATTATACCTCAAGAATGGACAATTGTGTTGTTTCTCTTGTTTTAAATGGAAAAAAAATGGTGTAAAAAGCAAAGTGTGCCAGCCCTACATTGACAGATGGTAAGCGTTCATACTTTACAAGTATGTATCCACTAATATTGTTTGATTTGGGCAATGCTAACTTCTTTGAACTGAATGATGTTACCGATTTTGCATCTGCGGTGACATTTGTAAAGAGTTAATTTCACACCCCTATAATTCATCACATTGTCTTAAAGCACCTTACTGTTTTTAAAGCCCTAAAGTGCTCATGTATTTTGAAAATGTACATATAACATGAATGAATTTTGCATGGATGTGTAAAGGCTTTGCATGTAGGCAGGGATCCTGTCTCATTCTGGATACACATATCTATGTTGTGGCTTCCTGTTTTTCTTAGTTTGAATGTTTGCCCCTGACAGCATTATCAGCAGATAGCACTATAATATAAAAAACCCATTAACCACACAGGTGATGGTTTAACATTTCTCCTATTCATACTGTAATGTGAGGTGTTAAGACAGCACTTTCCTGAGACCTCATATCTCGTTACTTGATTTTTTTTCTTTGACTTTTTCTTATTGTTAGTTCTCTTTGGGGGGATAATCCTACAGCCATTACAACATACATCATGATGGTTTATATTCACTCCCCTGACATGGAAGCAACTCGGATAAAATTTGGTTGCTGGTTATTAACTGTCTTGTGGAAAACAGTTTGAAGTAATCATTCCATTCTTTGACAGGCGTCACAAACATGCAATCAGCTCTGAGCTCCCAGTCCTCCATAGACAGTGAGCTTAGTACGTCCGATGACTCTATCTCAATGGGATACAAGCTGCAGGATCTCACCGATGTCCAGATCATGGCTCGCCTACAAGAAGAGAGTAAGTAGAGGTGTTGTGCAGGTGATGTGGAGGACACACCTGTAATTCTCTTTACTAGTGAATGTAACAACTGACCTGTGTGGCATTAATCAACTTTTATGGTGGTTCCCTGTGAGTTCAGTTCATATTTCTGGTTGAAGCTTAAGTGGAATTAGATTTACAACTCACATTGCTCATGTGTTAAAGTAGCCTCCCTTCAGAGTCATGAGTTATGTGTGTGTGATATAAATCAATTTAAACACCTCTCTCAACATAACTAATCTTTCAAGAGAGTTTGAGTTAAGAGAGCCAAGTTTGAAGTCCTTTTATGCAGCATTGATTTCAAATGACATACTTTATTACATCTTGATGATTCAAAGCCAAGATGTATGGCTTTGTACCCCCATATCTTGTTGGGTTTTTTTCATAGTGTGTTAGATTAGGATTACAATTTTTTCTGAAACGGAAAATTCAGGACATCATATTTCTAAAAGCATCATCACTTGCTGTCGCAAATGACCCCCATCTCTGCACTGAAGCACAGTTGTAATTCCATCCGTAAGAGCATTAATCTGACTCACTCAATGCATATTTTCCTATTTAATTTACATTTTCAATGTCAGGTCTGAGGCAGGATTATGCTTCCAGTTCAGCTTCTGCGTCACGCCGCAGCTCCACAGCATCCCTGCAATCCCTTCGCCGTGGCGGAACTTACAGCGACCAGGAATATGACAATTACAGCCTGGAAGATGAAGAGGATGAGTTTTCCTCACTGCCACAGAGACGACATCGCTTTACACCCTCGCCCTTAGGTTCACCCCGGTGCCTGTCTCCCTCCACCTCCAACCACGGTCAAGAATACGGCAGCCGACTTGGCGCTCCACGCACAAGAACACCCAGACGTTCTCTTCAAGGCCCAAGTGCAGAGCTACTCAAATTTGCCAGGAGTGAGGGTATGCAAGAATCTGTAAGATTCAACACCAGGCACATCTACTCAGTGACCAACTTTGAGATAGCTGTTCTGCCAAGGCCAAAAAACACATTCTGCCATTGCTAAATGTAGTGTTTGTGTGGTTCCAGAAGAGTTGAGGCACAGCATGCCTAATCTGGCCCCTCGCACCAGCCTACGCTCCCTGGAGGCAGTCAGAAACAGCCGTAGCATGGAGGCTAACCTCCAGACTTCTGGCAACCGCATGTCCCACTTGTCTCACTCCCCCTCCACAGGTAACCCTTCCTTCCTAACCTGAATTGTACCAGTCCCTTTACAAGAATGCATTTATGACCCTCCACAGGTAACCCTACCCTCCTGACCTAGACTGTTCTAATCCCTTTAAAAGAATGCATTTTTTTCCCTTCACCACCCTGCAAGGTATTAACCAAAATATCCTTACTTAAAATTAAAACCCCAGCTCCAAACAACAAGAATGTCTGTGCTGATCTTTTAGATTCAGTTTAAATTGTTTTGGTACAATGTTATTAATTCTTTTATATTATAGCGTTAAGAAATAAAAGAAGAAATTATATGGCCAACTAATATAGTGTTCACTGCAGTCAAAGTTGTCTTGTCAGGCCAGTTGTCTATCTTCTTTTTCTTTAATTTGTTAAGAAGATACATGTGCTTTATTCTTTTTACATGTGCTTCAAAAAAAGCAGCATGATATACGCCAAATGTTAGCGATATGGACATCCTCAGAATACAGTATTAATCTGGCATATCAAAAATAATTGCGTACTATCTAGGGGTCACACAGCCATATGTTGGGAATTCCACGAAGCCTCTTTTCCCTCCCTCCCTCCCTCCCTCCCTTAGTTATATCACAGCTACGCGCCTTATTTTGCAATACCTACATCTAGCATATTGTCTTTCACATTTGGGAAGGCTAAATGTTACTCTAAACAGACTCTACATCAGACTCTTGGAGCTGCTGTCATTATTGTCAACTTTCCCTTTGATGACTGTGCTTGTAAAATAATAATTTTATCAGTGGCCTTAGTCAGGTCAGACATTATTTCCATCTGTATCAGTGGCACAGTTGTCAACTCGTAAGTTCAAGACAAAACAAACTAAAAGTCTCCCCTCCCCCTCCCCCCCATTGTTGTTGTAAATAAGGTGTATCACCTGATAATGCAAACCTGTCCCTCCCTGTGATGCTTGCCTTCAACTCATCAGTGCCAAAAATGGGGTTTCAGCTTGGCCATATTTGTTTTATGTCCACATAACTGACACTTGAATTCCACTCTCCAACATTTCAGACACCACCCATAAAAGAGATTTTATTTTGCCACTGTGCCTCTTTTGTAAAGGTATGGCTTGTAGTCGACTGCGTAGCAACGGCCAGTCTCCTCTTTCCATGCGTGCTCCAGTTAAAGCTATCAATCCTGTGGGCTCCATGGCATCTCGTCAGCCTTCCAGAGGTCTGCCCATCATCCAAGCACCTGCTGCTGCAGGACCACGCAGAACCCAGCCACCGGGCTCTACCAACGGAGGAGCCTACATACCTGGGAGAGCCTCAACTGGGGCAGGCAGGCCAACAGGTGCCCGTGGACAAGCTGTACCATCAGCATCAACCAGAAGTAAACTCTCACAACCAACCAGGAGGTGATTGATTAAAGTTACATTAACTGTACCAAGGTCAAATGGGAATGCTTTCCAAATAGAGGAGATTAAATCTGATAAATTACCAGGATTGATGTTGTTTAGGGCTTTGCAGATTTAAAAAAAAAAAAAAAATTATCGTTATGGTGCTTTTCATTCTGGTTTGAGTCAAGTAATTCCACGCTGTTAGGAAAACACAATGAAATTTCTGTTCAAGCTGTCAGTGGTTCTTTGAGTCATAGGTAATATTACTCATACATTAATTTTAGTTATTATCTCTTTTTAATGAAAATACTAGAGAAAGGGGATGATGTTAAGATACATAATGTGATGTGAGAAAAATACCCTATTATTTTAACCCCGGCTAAGTTAAATCGACAGAAAGTTATTATGTGAGCACTGGTATGTATGTCAGAAGTATGTAGAAGATATTTTATGCAATTCCTTGATTGAAAATGTCAAAAAATGTATTTTACAGAACATACGAAATACAATAATATTTAAATTTTAATGATAAAGTTATTTACCAACAACCTTTTTCACCCCCTTCTGTCAATAAACGCTATCTTCCCATTTTATCAACAGGTCTTTGGGCATGACAAAAATCTCAGATGAATCCTGGAGGGAAGGCTGTTACTGAGTCGGACGGAATGAAGGATTTCACTGCTGCAACACTCACTTTGTCACTCCCCATTGACTTGCTAGAGTACAAACCTCAGCCAGTGTCTCCACAAACGTGTCGTATGTCTTCTTGGTCCTCTATTTCAGGCTATAAAAGTGCTGGGCTGTACTGGATTTAGTAAAAGACTCATCTCTTACCCTCGCATGAAATTTTGTCAACCCACAACGCAAGAGGACATGTAGGCAGACAAGAGGACACACATGCACACTCCAGTTAATGGACCAACTCAGTGCTTCCAGAAAAATCTGTGTCAATTTTACTTATTTTTGTATGGTAATTGTGAGAAACTGCTGGAATAATAAGGTTTGTAATTACTAATTATGTGGTGTTGTTGATATGAAGACAATTTCAATGAAGTTGCTGGATGTTCTTTCTCTGTAAGTTTCCATTCATTGAAGGTGCTGATCGTTGCATGCTTGGTTTTGCTTTTCCTTATCCCTAGCATAATCATTTTACTGTGGGACAATGTGAGAAATCTGTCATGCATTGCACAATGAACTGAGAGAAGTAATTGTTTTAATGATTCCACTGAAATCCTCTTAGGGGTTGTTTGTGTTTTTGTTATTTCCATTTACTGCAATATATTTCCTGCATTGCACCAAACTGCCCAATAAATAATATTTTGGGGGGAAAATTAGAAGAAGGTAATATGTGCCAAGGTGTGTTTGAGCAACAACTTTCCAATTCAAACTATTTTTCTGTATTCATTAAAAGCTACACTGGCCTTTTTACGGCATATTCACTCAGGAGCATCTTGAGTGTGTGCTTTTGGGGTTATATCACTGTAATAAATAAAAATGTCCATGCACGCAGGCCTTCACTTTTAGCCAGCAATGCATTGTCATTGCGTGCATCAAAAAATTTGGGAAAGTGACTAAACCCATAAAAGTGATAAATAAAAAAAAGTTTACCATGAAAAAATAAACGCTATTGTGGCTGCTTCCTGTTTTGACATCACGGCCTAACCCGTAGCGTCCGCGGTACGGGGTTATCTCCCTCCCGGATGTTTCCTGGGCGGATGACCACATTCTCAAATGAAGCCTCAACTCTACCCACCCCTTGTGACAAAATGGCCTACAGGCCTCATTTGTGCTATCAAAAGTTTGAACGCATAGTCCGCGATCAAATCAACAATCCCGTCAGTTTGTGTGCAAACGTTAATATTTGTGTCAAATAACCGACCATAAAGATATCCCCGTTGCGAGAATGGCTTTTAATGTAACTCTGCTCTCTTATGCATGACGCAAATAGTAAGGGATCAGCGGTAAACGAGGCCACGCATTGTCTGCCCCCCGCCCTCCCTCTGCTTGTCAGGAAGCAAGCTGATTGGCCGAGGCCTAGCAAAGAGTGCCCGGGGATCCAAAACTGCAGGCCGCACTTAGCTTACCGTCAAAAATAAAACAAAACAATAACAGACAAAAAGGAGAAGAGGGAGAAACACCGATACAGTCAGAAGACTACGTTATCAGGTAAAATTACTCTGACTCAATAAGAAAGGCGTGCGGAATCGGACGCAAGGGCCCAGTCGGCCGTAGCGGGCCGCTTTCAGCCTTTTCGAAAAACAACATGGAAGATAATGCGACACAAGTAGCTATGCTTAGCTTAGCCAGCTAACTAGCCGAACGGACGACTGTCGCCGCGTATAATGTTGTCACTGTTCATATGATTCGTTCATTACACACACGGGCTCGCTGTTCGTCCCGTCGAATTTGCATACATGGTACATGCTCAAAGAACATGTGCGAATTTTTCCAAAAAATAAAGTCCGTTTATGGGCGTCTACGTTAGCTACTATGCTAAAACAAAATGGCGCTGCGAGGAACAGCCATTAGCTAGCTTGCTAGTTAGCTCCGGTGGGTGGATGGCTGGACGGTAGCCGTCCCTCATGTATGCATTTCATAACGTTTGTTCCAACAGCGAAAATACTCTCAGTTAGGATTTATTTATTCACACAAAATTTCGACTACGACGTTGGCTGTAAGTTACAGAATATTAGTCTAGTCGTAGGACTGTTTTTAATCGATAACCGTGCACTTAGTACGTAACTTCAGTTCACTGCGGATCTGCATATTTGGTATATAAGGAGCCGTCATGTGACGACAATGCATTCCCTCCCACCAAAACATGAAAGACCCGAGGTGCTATCGGACCTAATGCACAGAGCCTAGTGTCTGAGCGGGATTGCCCTTTGTTGCATCCGAGCCCCTTCCATCAGGTTTAACTGGCTCCAGGTGTATAGAAAACGCCGTCAGGTTGAAACTGCCTGCAATATCGCAGTTCGGCAATGGATGGAGCCAGTGGTCAACCACAAACCGGTCCCCTCCCCTGTGGCAGCAACTAGTTTCTGCTCTTCTGTTATGATAACATAACAGTCGATCACGTGTGAAAAACAGACGTTTCTTTCATTACAATGATTAATAACTGTCAATATGGCATGTATACTATAACCATACAAATGTCATATGTTCTATGATGTTAGCAATGCTGTGCTTACATTTATAGTATGCCTTTTTTTTGTCAGGACATATTGCCTTGATGGATGGAAGTGCATCAAACCTCCAGTTGATTTTATTCTAAGGTTCTGATCATCAAATGTAAAGGTATGTATTTGAGGTTGCCTACATTAAAGAATGGCGTTTACTTTAATTATGAGACATGCGCATGAGCTAAATGACCACAAATGGCAATTGAGGTATATATGATCATTTTCAGTTTTATTCTCCCTGAGAAAAGACATGGACCAAGGTGGAGGGGTGTTGGAGTTACACACTCAGGAGCTGAAAATGCCCCACGCTATGATCATGCAAGATTTTGGTAGGTGGTCAAGTAGCTTTATGGAGAGGGTGTTTTAAATCCTATATTATTTTAACATATAAATTGGAGACTTGGAAAAAAATCAAAGACTTAGATATGTCAATTTTGTAGAAATAAAAGAAATGATGCACGTTTTAGATTAACCCCACGTGTGTGTATTCAAATAAGATAATAATACATGATCTTGTAACTTTTTTTTGTAAATGCGAAAGAAAGAGCTCGTGAATGGTTTCTAAGATGAAAACATTTTCATAAGCATCTACTCTCTTTTGTTCACAGTTGCAGGAATGGGTGGTCTGGCACACATCGATGGGGAGCACATTGTTGTGTCTGTGCCTGAGGGTATGCTCCTTTCCGATGTGATGACCGATGAGGGCATCCTTCTTGAGCATGGACTTGAGGTGGAAGGCCTGGAGACCCAGGTGGTTCAAGGCTTGGAGACTGAAGTTGTCGAAGGACTGGAAACCGAAGTGGTGGAGAGCTTACACACAGATGTAGAAGGACTGGAGGCAGAAGTGGTTGAAGGGCTGCAGACACAAGTAGTGGAGCTCGAGGCCCAGGTTGTCGAGAGTCTAGATGGTGAGGTAGAAGTGGAGGGTTTGGAGGCCCAAGTGGTAGAGGGTCTGGACACGGAGGTCGATGTCGAAGACCTGGAAGCTCATGTTGTGGAGGGTCTCGGGGAGGAGGTGGAAGTAGAGGGCCTTGAAGCAGAGGTGATCGAAGGTCTTGAGGTAGATGTAGAAAGTCTGCAGTCTCAAGGTGTAGAAACCCATGAAATGACCAATGAGGACATGGTGCCTTCAGGACACAGTGTGATCATGCCTGAAAACATTCTGGGAACAGAGGTTGCAATAGAGGAAGCTCTTGACCACCATCACCATGTCCTCACCTCAGACCTTATCCAGGACTCAAACCACCACCACGATGACATGCCAGACCAAGTGTTTGTGGCGGAGCTACTGTCTGAGCACCAGGACAACACTTTGGACCACCAACTGGTAACAGAGGGGTTAATGGTGACAGAGGCCAATGCTGAGACCATAATCCATGAACAGCTCCCAAGTGAAGCTGTCCCCCTGCAGACAGATGAAGAAGATGATGCAAAAAGCAGTTCTGAAGATTACCTCATGATCTCTTGTAAGACAGTCTCCCATCCTATGTCAAAAATGACACTGTTTGGAAGTCTCTGTTTAGTATCCCTAATCTGCAGTGGTAGATAAACAATAATATTTTTGTTGTACAGTGGACGAGGTGGGAGAGAAGCTGGACATAGGGGACACCCCCCTTGAGATTAGCACTGAGGTAATGGAAGACAAGGAGTCCAAGGAGGAGGATGGATCTGAAGTGATAAAAGTCTACATTTTCAAGGCTGAAGCAGATGATGATCTAGGCATGTTGATAAACTATCAACACAATCATTTGAGCAGTATCAACCTCAGTTTTTATTCCACCTCGGCTACCTGGCTCAAGGCACTTATTAAACTATCTCTTGTCCCTGTCAGGTGGAACAGAGGTGATAACAGAGGATGATTATCATAATGGCCACCCTGACCTTGAGGCGGCGTCCTCGGGCAGACTGGGTGTCGGACGTGACAAGATGGCCTACATGGCGGTCAAGAATCATCCAAAACTAGAAGATGACGATGAAGATGACAGTGACGACGATGACGACGACGATATCAGTATGGTCTTTTGTTTCATAGTCTCTCGATCAAAAGATTGTGATTCGGTTGATTTCTGAATTCATGAGATGTTTTCAGATGGGCCACGATGGTGCCATAGAACCAATTTGTGTTTAATGTAGCTTATTTATGGTGTTGGTGCTCATAATGATGTCTAATTTGTGTGTGTGTAGGCAATACCATTGATCAGGTGAAGAATGGAGCAGCTACACCATTCCTGCAAATTAGAGAAGGGGTGTCTGCAAACCGTGTACTCAAACCCAAAACTAAGAAAAAGAAGAAAGGAGAGACACGGCAGTGTCAGACTGGTATGAGCTCTGTTTCCCCTTGATGATGAAAGTTTCTATAACCTGTTTCTAAATCATTTTTTAACAGCGCTGTCAATCAAGTGTTGTTCACGATATTTCCAGTTGCGCAATCTTGTCAAATTTGCTCTTTCAGCTGTCATCATTGGACCAGATGGTATGCCCCTGACAGTCTACCCCTGCCACATTTGTGGGAAGAAGTTTCGCTCACGAGGCTTCCTAAAATGTCACATGAAGAACCACCCTGACCACCTATTAAAGAAGAAGTACCAGTGTACAGACTGTGACTTCACCACTAATAAGAAGGTCAGTTTCCACAACCACTTGGAGAGTCACAAGCTGCTGTCCCACAACAGTGAGCGCTCTCCAGAATACACAGAGTACACGCGCCGCTACCATGAGTCCAGCCCCCTTGGTTCTGACAAACTCATCGTCAAGGACCGAGAGCCCAAACTGCACCACTGCAAGTATTGCGACTACGAGACGGCCGAACAGGGCCTGCTCAACCGTCACCTGCTAGCCGTGCACAGTAAGAATTTTGCACATGTGTGTGTCGAGTGCGCAAAAGGCTTTCGCCACCCGTCTGAGCTGAAGAAGCACATGAGGACCCACACCGGAGAGAAGCCCTATCGCTGTCCGCACTGTGAGTTCCGTTGTGCCGATCAGTCCAACCTTAAGACTCACATCAAGAGCAAGCACGGAGCCGATCTGCCTTTCAAGTGCAGCCACTGTCCCCAAGCCTATGCGGACGCGCGGGAACTCCAGCGTCATATTGAAATGGTGCAAGGCCACAAGACCCATCAGTGCCCGCACTGTGAGCACAAGAGCACCAACTCCAGTGACCTGAAACGACACATTATCTCCGTTCACACCAAGGACTTCCCTCACCAGTGCGATGTGTGTGAGAAAGGCTTTCACAGGCCCTCAGAGTTGAAGAAACACGCGGAGACGCACAAGGGCAACAAGGTGCACCAGTGTAGGCATTGTAATTTCAATGCTCCCGACACCTTCACTCTGAGTCGCCATATCCTGTCCTTGCATACGAAGGACCTCCCGTTTAAGTGCAAGCGGTGCCGGCGAGGCTTCCGACAGCCCGCTGAGCTGAAGAAGCACATGAAGACACACAGTGGTAGGAAGGTTTATCAGTGCCAGTATTGTGAATACAACAGTACGGACGCTTCTGGCTTCAAACGCCATGTCATCTCCATTCATACCAAGGACTACCCCCACCGCTGTGACTACTGCACCAAGGGCTTTAGAAGGCCTTCGGAGAAGAGCCAGCACATAGCCCGGCATCACAAAGACATGTTGTTGTAATGTCGTTGCACACACAAACACTCCCCTTTCCAGAGAAAATCTTGTCACGCACCCTGACGTAATTTTAGTGTATTATAAAAGAATTGACGGATGTAGGCTGAGAATGACGTTACAATTGCTGTTTTGTGTTGTAATGGGTGTAAAACTCCTCCCCATGAGGGAATGCAAGAACACATTTTAGACATGGTTGAAGTCTAGGGAAAAAAAAAAAAAAAAATCAGACACCGAGTGGGACAGCTGTAAATTGTGTTTTGTTTCGTTGCAGAAAATCATGAGAACGTATATTCAGGGTTTCAAATGTCTATATTTTTATACCCACTCAGCTGAAATGCTGCAAGGTGACGACTTTGTCCTGTAAAACAGAAAGCGATTTGTGAACGTCATGCCAGTTCTTCAGATGATGTGGAATGAATATAGGAGGGGTTTGCCTCCGTTGTTCTAAATGATATCTTATCCTTATTAACCAGCTTTTACCCTGATACTCATTTTCAGTTCCATCGGGTCTTAAAGGGGTAGGACCATTCACAAGTTCATCGATGGTATTCCAGCGACAATGACAAACATTATGCACCTTATGAACATATTTAATTAAAATGAAAATTTAGCATTTCGGATTTCCCAGTTCTGACCTCTTCCATTGAAATATTCGTGTACATGTTGCAGTACTGGCTGTACTATGTCGGAGTATTCTAAGTTAAATCCATTATTTTTTTTGGTCCAATCTGGAGTGTCTTGTGAGGAGGCGGTTGCAATTGTGGATGAATTTAATATCCCTTTATTGTACAAAAATTGCAACTTAAACCCGCTATTTTAACTGCTAAGACGGTGCCAATAATGAGCTGTTGTATTATACGAGAGATGGGTGGCTTCATGTTTGATAAACCAATCAAGTGGTTCTAGCTGACTGCCGGTGTAAGTTGCACATGTGAGACATTACGTATGACACAGATGTGCTCTGCTAACCATTTGATCACAGTCATGCCTTACATCTGCCGGTCTTCATCCCAAAAGCACTGATGAATACAGCGAATCAGAAAATAAGTGATTTTTAACTCTCAAACATGCTGTATCAATACCATTCTCCCAGAGATTGTGTGTTTGAGTCAGTAGAAAGCACTTTAATAACTTTTTTTTTTTTTTATTTTAATTACATGTAAGGGGTATATATGTATGTTTTATATATTTATATATACATATAATATAAACCCTAGATAATTGCAGAGCCTTGTGAGTGGGTAAATGTTATCTATAGCAGGTGGGCACGATACATTACTACATCAAACCTTAATTGTCATTGAATGTGGTGGCTGAATTCATTTATTGTTTTGTCCATGGGAAAAGTGATTAGGTTTTGTGTTTTGTTTGTGCTCACTAACAAGTTTCCCAGACCTTAGTCCTCAAGTCCTAAATAACCCAACCCAATCCCTAATACGGGATTAAACCTTTGAAGAGTCAGTGGTCATCATATTGGCATTAGTCAGTAAAGTATGCACACATGCTGTCTCCTTGAAATTACTTGTGGTATATATTAAAAATCCCTGCTTTTCATGTACTTAGTCTATATTTTCTTTCAGTCTGATTGTGGATAAACTACTGGGGGGAAGAACCAAAATAAACAATTATCTTTGTAAATTTGTTCTGCTCAGTGTCCCTCAACCACAAGTGCTGTCAGATACCTTTTTTGTCGTTTTTTCTTTCTTTTCTTTTCTTTTTTTTAACCAATCAATTATCAGTGCACCTGGAAGTGAAGTGGTTGGGTTGTTCACCCTTTCCACCGCCAAGTTCTTTTGTTGCTGCAAGCTGAACGGGGGAGGTTAGAAGGATTATGTTTTTTTTTTAATTTGCACCCGCAGTCAGGTCTGTAACTGTTGGGCAGTTTTTATTTCAACCTCGTGCACGGCCAGAGAAGAGTTGAAATCAAGCGGTCAGGATGTGATTTTAGTTTTATTTTCACTCCTGAACTTTAGCAAATGGGAAAGGGAAATGGGTGTGAGTCAAAGTTAAAACAACCAGAGAGCAGGAGGGACCGATGAGAGAACCTACAGTAAACAAATTTACTGGTATTGTAAAACTGGAGAAAAAAATAGACCGATGAAACCATTTAGCATGAAGATGTGCTGCGTAGCTTGCTCTTCCCTCTTTAGGGTTCGGCTGGTCAACGAGGGTTCTCCATTCAGCGGTTTCACCCTCTTTCTACGAAATAAACCGTGCACCTGAACCCCACTGACAATGCCACTCTTGAACATTTACTGCAGTTGTCCTTTATGGAAAGAGGATTTTTTTTTCCTGCGATGATGTCCTCTCGCTACTGGTTTCCTCTTCTGAAATTGATTAATTTAAAATGACGTGCTCTCCTGGGTATATCCATCTTTTTCAGTCAGCAGATCCCTATATTGTATTACTGCCATTGAAATCACACAATACATTACTGCCCATAACCTGGTGCCTGCTTGAGCCAGGTTTCAGCTCGTGGTTATTCAGAATCGCACCCGGCACGGCCTCCTCGTTGATTTCTGTTCCAAGTTAGACAGAAATCCAGCTTTTTCTTTTTACTGCAATCTTTAAGCCCCTCTCTTTCTCTATCTTCAATGGGCTTGAGATTCATTTGTCAAGCGCGATCTGAAACACAAAGGAACTCGTGGCTGAGCAACACTTGCAGCTACTTGCTTTGTTAGCAGACACAACCCCTTATCCTTAACATTCAGGGTTTTTCTGTTGCTCAGAAAGTACCTTAACATAATCTTCCATAATGTTAGATGTGTTGCCTCGACTTCCTTTTTTTTTTTTTCACCGCCATCTCATCTTTTTTTGAAAGATGCATGGTGTGTCATGCGGAAAAAAATGTGGGTGTGTGAATGGCTTCGTCGGTGCAATGCATGCGTGAGCAGGTCCGTATTCGTCCTTTTGCATGGAATACTCATCTGGTGCTGGTGCGTTCGTGAACACTCTAGCCATGCGGTCTATTTGCAGAAATGTCCTCAAAATTCCTCCCTTCGTAGCGAGGCGCCGTGCGTTGCTCTTTCTCCACGACTAAATGCCGCCTTTCCCACAGGAGCAGTAGATGCATTTTTCCCCTCTTCTGTGATCCAAACCATTATCGTTCCTCTGTTGGTCTCAAACCCCTTATCTGCCCATTCGAAATCAGCCGAGGCCCCCTTCCCCCCTCAAAAAAAAAAAAAAAAAACACATACCCGACGGCCTCGGAAAGCCATCACCGTGATGAGAATCGACACACATACAGCAATAATCCACGCGTCGCCACAGGTCAAACCAATTCGTTTGATTTATTCATTTCGGAGGATTAGCGTGCTACGCTGTGCAAAGAATGATGCAACTGCCAGCAAAAAAGCAACATGCTTGAGTTGCTCTCAGCATGTCTTGTGTTATTGGCAGACCGTGTTGATTTATTACCCCGAAACCCTGCACTGGAGCACTAAACCCGAGGCATCGGGCCCAGACGGTCCAGGACAAGTCTGGACCGCCGCAGCCGGCACAGGGAGCGCGAGGGCCCTCGAGGAGATCGATGGAATATTGCTTGAAGGGAGGCAAAACTGGATCTGCTGAGTCGTCAGATAATGCAACTTGTGGTAACAATACGAGACGGAGAGAAAGCAGATCCCGGGCGTCGGGAAGACTGGTGTCGGGCCGTCCGCCTGGCGACTGTCGGTCTCTGACTCAGCCGTGATGCAAGAAAATGGCGTTTGATGGACTTTTGAGTCGGGGTTTCCTTGACCCAGTGGTATTTCCACCAAATGATGTTTTGTTTTCTTCATTTTGTAAGCACTTACACATCAAGGATGTTATAAAAACCAACGTCGGCTCGCTCCGTGTGTGATAACGTGATAACGTTTTCCCAAAAGTGATGACCTATCAACATTTGATAGAGATTTTTTCTTCTTGTGAAGTCTTGATCGTCTGAAGGCCCCTTCTTTTCTTCTTCTGCTTCTTCTATTTCTCTATATTTCCACTAGATGTCACTGTAACCCCATGCTGAACGGGATACAGCGACCGCGCCGAACAAGGAATTCAAACCAAAACGGAACGAATAAACAAACGAGCAACCAAAAATAAATACAAAAATATAATTCCGATTTTACACACCTGTGTTTTAATTATGACAATGGAATGAATGTGTCTGAACACTCGACATGGTTGGTTGATCTTATTTATAGGTTTATAGAAAAAAAAACTTAAAACACTCCAAAAAATATTCATTTATTGATTCTATAATGTGCTTAATCATTTTTAACGAATGAATAAATTTTCACGTATTTATTTTTTCCCCTATCGTGGAAAATTCCCCTCCCCTCGCCTGGACGCCGCGTTACAATTAAACCGGACACGATGTGACACGGATAACGGCGGGCGCGTCACGGCGTGTGGGCGTGGCCTAACGGGAGGAATAACCGTGCACGGTCGCTCCGGCGTCGCCGCAGTTGCATCCCGACGCGAGCGGCCGCTCGCAAGTCGAAGCCTCCGCGCGATGGAGACGCTGGAGCTGTTCTTGTACACCTTCCTCGTCTCTCACTACATGTGGAACGTGATCTTCATCTCGTGGCTTTTCTACACCGCGGTGCCCACGGATGTCACCAACTATGGATTGCCTCACTGAAGTTGCACCCGGAGGAAGAGATGCTCGTGGACTGTGGTGAAATCCGCGCACTTCCTGTTCAGGTAACCCGTTGCACAGCTGGGGTTTGTGCAGGATCCCCGCAGGAGGATGCGGACAGCATGGTTCTCCGCCTGAATCCCCTCCCAGAGATGCTTTAGGAGCGTCCATGGCAGAGAAGCTGTAGTTAGAATAGTTTGAGCGAACACTGGGATGTTGGAGTGACGCGAGGCTCGCAGCTGGCAGATCCTCCAGGTTCGTACCCCGCTCCACCTCTGGCAACGGGCCCTCTGGAAGAACCCCTCGGAGAACCTTCGAAACGGAGAGCGGCGAGCCGCGTCGCCATGGCTTTACCCGACGGCGGCAAATCCGGGGAGGAGGTGCCCTTCCCCGAGATCATCGAGCTCAACGTTGGAGGCCAGGTGTACATCACCCGATACTCGACGCTCACGAGCGTGCCGGACTCCTTGCTCTGGGAGATGTTCAACCGCAAGTCGGCCAAAGGGCTGGCCCGGGACACCAAGGGGCGCTTCTTCGTGGACCGCGACGGCTTCCTCTTCCGCTACATCCTGGACTACATGCGGGACCAGCAGCTGGTGCTTCCGGACCACTTCCCGGAGCGAGGTCGCCTCCAGAGGGAGGCCGAGTTTTTCAACTTGCCCGAGCTCGTGAAGCTGCTGGCGCCCAAAATCAGCAAGCAGAACTCGCTGGGCGACGACGGATGTCAGAGCGACCCGGAGGACTCCTCGCCGGGGATCGACGCGGCCCGTAACCTGGGGTCGCTGGGCGCCGCCGCCGCCGCCTGCGCCAGCCTGGTGCCGGGGGCGGCGGACGGGAAGCGGTCCGGGTTCATCACGATCGGATACCGAGGCTCGTACACCCTCGGCCGCGACAGCCACACGGATGCCAAATTCCGCCGCGTGGCTCGGATCATGGTTTGCGGGAAGACCTCCCTGGCCAAGGAGGTGTTCGGGGAGACGCTGAACGAGAGCCGCGACCCGGACCGTCCGCCCGAGCGCTACACGTCGCGCTACTATCTCAAGTTCACCTTCCTGGAGCAGGCCTTCGACAAGCTGGCCGACGCGGGCTTCCACATGGTGGCCTGTAACTCCACGGGAACCTGCGCCTTTGCCCACGAGCAGACGGACGACAAGATCTGGACCAGCTACACTGAATATGTGTTCTACCGTGAGTGAGACCGCTGGCTTTGACCTCCCGATTCCCCTCGACCCGACCGGGCCGCCCCACCTTCCTCCTTCCGACGGCTCCTCCTCCTCCTCCGGTAGACGTTTAGCCCTCCCGTTTCTCTCTTCGGCCTCCAGCTTTTTTACCCCGCGAACGACCTCCACCTCTCCACGCCGCCTCCGCCGGTCGAAATCACCCTCCCTCCGGCTTTTCCTGACCCCGACCCACTACGTCGGAGCGGCGGCCCCTTCCGAATCTCGTCCGCCTTCCATCCCCAGCCTTTCCCGCAGAGACCGACCTTCTGTGTATGCTCCCCCCTGACTTTTGACTGCCGTATATCGTGTCCGCCTCGGGGGGGGGGGGAGCACAACACCGCATCCAAGAGCTGATTGGGTCAAATCGGAGCCCGTGGTGCAAAAGAAAGGGCTTCAAAGAGGGTGCTGGTGATGTACAGCGCTATCCTGCTTACTCGAGTAGATTGGACTCTGTCCTGCTCCTCTGAACTAAATTACCAAATAATTGGACATCTTATAAGCCTCGAGGGGGATGCGAGCAACTTGGCGTGGGGAAGGAGCTGCGGCGGGGAAATGTAATTTTCCCTTCCGTTTTTATCAAACGTAACCAGTACCCTGGTTTTTTTTGGGGGGGTGGGGGGGTGGGAAGGGGGGATCGTGCCATAGTTGATCTGTTCACTTTATTTTCCAAACGGATGGAGGTTTACTTAGAAGCTCTGTGCTTGTTAGGATAATAAAAACCAAATGGACTTTTTTTTTTTTTTTTTTTTTTTTTTTTTTTAAAGCTTGATTCTTAGTGTGTTTTTAAAAGAAAATGTTGAAAAGAAACGAGCAACAGGTTTGGGGTTTGAAAGAAAAAAAAAATGAGAGAAAAGCTCAAATATAAAGAGATGGCGAAGGAAAAAAAAAAAAAAAGCTAGAGATGAGTGTATTGATTGTGCAATGGAGCTTTTAGTGTTTTAATCACCCACGCTGGGAGGGTGGAGGAGATGGAGGGTCTGACAGTATCGGCGGCCCACTCCTCTGTATTTTGCTCATTGTGCTTCTCTCACCGTTCTTTGCTCAATGTCATATTTACAGTGAAGTGCTTCTTTAGCCGGGTCGTCAGAAAAAAAAAAAAAAAATGTGATTGTCACTGTAGCGGACCATGTTTTTTGAGTGTTCTGTAAAACAAATTGTCGATACTCAGTAAAAAGTATTATTTGAAGCTGTTTCACATTTGCCGGACGCCTTCATTCGCCGGAGCGGGAGCGGAGAGTGACGGCAGCGTAGCCGACTAGCGACGGGGGGGGGGTGTTTTCAAAAATCGGGCCTCGGGACGATTCTCCGCGTCAGATACGTCACGCCGAAGGTTCCTCACCCCGACAACCCGGGGTCAGACGGCGAATATCAGAAAGGCGAGATGCGGGATTGTCGATGGTGTTTTTAAGTGTCGCCGTTGTGTCTTTCAGTGTCGCGAGGCGCGTCCGCATCGGGGCTGGACTCTGGACACTGTGGCCCCTGCGCTGCAGGAGAGCCGCTGATTTGTTGGAAAAAAAAAAAGAAAACGCGACTTTTGTAGCATGTTTTGACATTTTAATTTTTCATCCCGGGCCTTCTCTAAGGAGGTCTCACCATATGGGTAAAATGGCCTCGTGCATGAATTCTACTTAATATTAAATGATGGACAGCCTCGGGTGTCGTAGCACTCATCTTTTCATCCATTTTTGTATTTTTTTTTTTTTTTAATACTATTTGGTCATCTGTCGTACTTAAATCCAACGATTGATTAGAAAACAGACCCGAGCTGGAAATGAGGACACGCGTAGATAATTCCCGTTAAAGAAAAATACCAGCCCTTTATTTTGCTGCTGCTAATTGACCCAATTGCGGGGAAGAAAAACTGTCGAGCGGATTTTGGCATTCATTTACAAAATATCAAAATATAATTTTAGCACAAGAGCGGCTGCTTGAAAAAGTAAACACCCGTTGTGTTCGTATACAGTTAGATGGGGCCGCCAGATAAGCCTCTGACGTGTATGTTTTTTTAATCACCTTAAAGTGAAAGCTGTGAATCTGCAGTGGGTGCGTGCCAGATGAAAGCGGTAGCGGAGCAGCCCTTGCAAAATTATTAATGTGGCTTCTCGGTGGGAAAACAAACGATTTCCTGTTGGAATAGATGGCGAATCCTGCAGGACGCTGGCTCTCAAACCTTAGAGAAAAACAGGATTCCTCCACGGGCGCCCTTTGACACATGCGAGCGCTCGGCCGTGACAGAGCGGCGAGGTCAGCTATTAGCGCGGGCGTGGAAAAACGTACTGGGTTGTGAAATATCGGCGCAGGGATCTAAAACCGCCCGGGTCGTCCGAGATACACCCTTTCAGCTGCTGATCTGTGAGAAGCACAGACGTTTTTCCATGATTGTGTTCTTCATTTAAAAAAAAAGAAAAAAAAAAAAAAAATTATTTCCCTTCAAAGTTCGGTGAAAAGCGCGCCCGCTCACGAGCCAAAGGAGCGTTCCTTCGGCTTCATCGTTAGCGGTGTGCCTGTTGTAACCAGAGTGCCACAATACAATAAAGATATTTTACAATGAAATTCGCTTTCTCAGTCTTTCGGAGTAAATCTGAGAATGCCTCGGTGAGCAGAAGCAGGCCAGAAAAGAAGACCTCAGATATGAGGAATGCTATTATTATTATTGAGTTTTGTTGCATCAAAGTGCAGCTCATGGAGAGTTAAGTTGGAATGCTCAGATGTCGGGAAGGAAACGAGCGCACCAAAGTATTTCTCAAGCCCACCATATTAGTTAAGCAGCCTTTTTTTTATTTTTTAATCTAGAACAAGACTGAATACTAACTTTGAAAGCAGAAGGACTCACATCTTCTGTCCACGAAATCCAACGGTATGTGAGATTGGGATTTTGCCCGCGTTCGACGCGTGTTGCCCGTCCCTGGATATTTACCGGCGGAGGTGAACTCGGCAGTTAGCGTCGCCATGGCGACCTCTTGCCTCAATTGCGGCGTTCCAGCTCATTCCGGTCAGACGTCGAGGCCCGTTCCGATATACAACATATACTTGATATTCATACATGAAGGATATCTAGAAGTCTATATATGCGATTATAGATTACCTCTGTTGGTTTAAAGTTGCAGGGAAATATTATCTCAGCAAAGGATCCGCGGTCTTAAATGTGACCCATTTATTTAACTTCTGTCACGCAAAGACGAGCCGGGACGAGAAAGAAACATGGATCGCCTCCAGATCTCAAGGCCGGCTCCGGCTCGGAGGGCCTTCCACCTCCGGGCGGCTGATTTACCACATGTCGCGTTTCCCCGGTGCCGCTGTCACTTGAGGCCACACGGCAACACGTCTTAGCCGACCCGCCTCCCTCTCTCATGATCTCCTTGTCTCCCTGCCAGCCTTGTCAGCACTCGGAGGCCGGAAAAGACGAGAGGGGGACGTCAGGGGATGCACGTTGAAGCGAAGACAGAAATCGGGGGGAAAAGAGACAGCTAGCGTAAGCGAAACAAAAGCTGGAAAGCATTAACAAGCAAAAATTTATGTTTCCTTCTCGGTGTTTTCTTCAACATAAAGTCTCCGCGGCTGGATGTGGCTCTCCCGCGGGCCGTCACGGCGAGATTCAGTTCCACGACGCCCCCGCGGGATCACTCGGAACAGTCGGAAGCGATATCGATTCCCGGCGTGACGCCGTCACCAGATGGAGAGAAACACGATATTGTCGGGGGGCCGCCAGCTCCGTGCGTTCAGGTGCGACCGTCTGCGGCTCCGTGTCTGTTTACTTCTTCCCCGTTATGTTTCAACTTTTTTTTTCTGTTTTGCACGGCGGGGAATTTTTGGTGAGTATCGGTCGGCTCGGCGGTCGGGGCGGCACGAGGGACGAGGGGGGCGACAAACACACGGGGACAATAAGCCAGGTGCACACCCCGTCTCGCTAATATGCTGAGCCGGCAGTTGGCGTCTCTGAACCGAACACGCAGACAGACTGACACACTCGGGGAGGGGTTTGGGAGAAGATGAGCGGCAATCCTCTTGTGCGAGGCTAATGACACAGAGCTGGAAAGGCTGCAGAGCTAGTTTACCGGCTTCCTTAATCGCGGTGTATTAAAAACATAACAACGCGAAGGAGAAGTTTCGACCCCGATGGGTTGCGAATGCGACACGCGCGTGTGAAGGGAGCGCTCGGCTGACGCTTTTGTTAAATCGCGCGCGCACGCGAAGTGACACCGCTCTCTTCAAGGCCCTCATAGAAAGAGTACAGTGGCGAGAGCCGGCGGCGTCTCGGTCTCATTGTGCGTCGGCCTATTTTTAGCGAGTCGGGCATTGAGCCAGATGTGCACCTTCAACGCGGCGCTCTGTCTTCCAGCGTGGCTGCGTGGCATCCCTCCACCGCTTTACATCGACGTCCCCGTCTCCGGAGAACAGCTGTCATAAAACATATTCGCCTTTTCTGTGTACCAGGCTGCGCGCGAATGCTCGTTTCCGTCCGGGCGGGGCGTCCCGCGGCGCCCGAGGTCAAACACGACGGCGGGGACGGAGGAGCCGGTTGAGATAGCGGCTGAATCTCCCTTTGCAATCTCTCCTTCCCCCTTTTCATTTTCCAAGAAGTAGACAGTGACAAAGGAAGGCATGAGGGATGAAGGAGATAAAGTAGGACAGGAATGAAAGCAAGTGAATTCAGCTACAGTGAATCGTTACTGAAAGCAAGTTATGAGATTGAGAGGGAAAACAACATGTGGCGCGCAATTCTAAATATGTATCACTCTGGCTCTAATAAATATATACAAGAGCAACAAAAGTAATGAGTTTAAAAACAGAAAGGAAAAGGAGTGGAAATAGAAGATGTAAATGAGTAAGATGGACTGGAGACAATTAAATGGCAGGTTAACTAGAATTCGGTTTTAAATCAGTAGTCATGGCTGATGCTCATGCATGGATGTTTATAACTGTTTCGCCCAAAGAGAATAAATTAAGAAATGAGTAAGTTGAAAAATGAATATATAAAAAAACTGACAAGTAAGTAAATATATAGATAAGATTCTGATGCTCAGGCATGGATGTTTTTTTAGTTGCTCATGCATGGATGTTTTTTAGCTATTTCATCCATACAGAATTTGAATGTCTCTTTACAAAATAAACGATTAAAAATAAATCACAAAAATAAATAAATGAACAAAACTTAATAAATAAATAGATAAATGCAAATATGAATACATAGATTAATAATTCAAGAATAAGTTAATACATTTGTAAATAAGTCAATAAATAAATGACATGCTGGTGCTCCGACATGTTTTTTTAGCTATTTAACAACATCGAGAATCTGAATGGTTCTTTAGAAAGTAAATGAATCAATAAATAACACAAATAAATTACAAAATAAAATAATGATATCAAATTAATACATGAAGAAGTAAATTCATAAATAATTTTTCAATGTCCATGAATACCATTAGTCTAACCAAAGATAATCATTTTTTGGCATCACATTTGAGATATTCTGATAATAATTACATTACACTGGATTTTAGCATGTCATTACTTCCATGTGTTTTGTTTAATTTAGAACTTGATTTGGCAACTCTTGCAAACTTCAGAGGGACGTTCTGACAGCAGAATTCCTCTGAGTTAAAGCGTTAAGCTGTAAATGTGTCCGCGCTTATTGTCGGGCCGGGATTCATCTCAGCCATCTGGAGACCTGCACACTAATCTGTCCCTCTAATTAGCAGTAATCTGAAGAGCCAGGGCTGTCCTTGGTTCGGAAGACCGGGGCCTGGCCAGACACCGTGCAGCGGTGAGGAATATAAAGTCTGCAGGGGCCTCGGCATGCCAGGACGGGCTTCGGGATACTTTGGCAAGACGGCTCCAATAAGAGCCAGACAATAACTCATAGTTGCAAATAAAAATAGATCTGTGAAACCACGCGGCGGCTGTGAATCCGCCAGACGCTTTCATCAGATTCGGTTTTTAGTGCAATTCTGCAATGACGAGTCCCAAGTGTCCTAAATGATGATAAACAGCTTTTTTTTGTTGTCGTCCCCCCCCCCCCCACACTCCCTCTGTTCTCTGTCTCTCCCTTCAAAACCCTGGTACTCCTTCTTTGCTTTCCCAATGCATCAGATAGTCACGGCTACCGGCTGTTTACGTCACGCTCTCCTTCCGCAATATTTAGATTGACGGGTTCGTAATTGCTCGGAGACGAGAGAGCGGCGGCGGAGGCGCTTTTGATGCGGAGACTGTGATTACGCCTCGCCATGTAAATGCGGCTGAAAGAATACAGTGTTACAGTGGCTGATTACACCCCCATTTGTGTTTGCACTGATGGCTATCAGGAGAAAAGACAATGAGTGGGAAAGCCTGTAGGTGTGAGGCCCGCTGTGTCATTAGACACCATACAGATTGTTCACAAAGCAGATGTTCGGCTGAATACCGGGCCATTAGATATAAAACATCTAATTGCCCAAGTATTAAAACTATGGCGTAAGCGGCAGGTTAGCGCCACGTGTACGACTGGACGTGGAAGATAAATAGGCTGCACGCAGGCTCGGAGGCACATTACTATGCATTTGTGAGGCTCTGGCCTCTGAAAAAAAAAAAAATCACACTGTTACCATGGAGATGATGCTGCTCTCTTGTCTCTCCGTTTTCAAGTCACAACACCTATTCACCCATCAGTGAAAACCGTGAATAGAAAGCACCTCTGAGCAACCGGTTCTATTTAAAACACCGTTCAGAGGATTTTTTATATGTTCTTTGGGTTCAAGGTGACGGGTGCTGTTCGGCTTTTTGAAAAAAAAAAAAAAAAAAAGCGGTGAAATTTAATTGCGCTTAAAGGGCTTTTAACGGACTTTTTAAATGCGACGCGTCTCGGCCAGGATGCGTTTCCCACGGTGATATTAGTCGAAGATTTCAGGGCACGCTGTCAACTTGCATCATGTGCGTCCGACAGCGGCGGGTCAAGCTGAGTCTACTGAGCACGGGTAGCGAGGACCTCCGCCGCCGACTTATCCACTGTAATACCCGACGAGACCGTCACAATTACTTCTCCCGGTCCGATATGTATGACTTCCACGTGGATTCACGGAGAACATTACGCCTCTTGTAGGGTGGAGAAACATCGACCCCGGAGATGACATTTTGTGACAGCGAGGTGCTAAACCCAGGCGACAGCGACACGGTAGGGTTGCTAATAGTGGTCATGATGGCAACTGAGCGATGTGTCAACCTGAACAGATGGGAGACTCGGCGAACGGCAGAGGGAGAGAGTGAGGATGTGTGAGAAAGGACTTTGGCATTTGCATATATCCCTGGAGAAGTAGCCCGGCGAACAGGGTTGAGTGCTCTCCATCAATGTTCTCCTCCACAAGGCTTAGCAGTAGAGGGAAGCATGGAGCCCATCCCCCAGTGGATTATTCTTTCGACACCGCTAAGCCCCCGTACTCCCACATCCTGGCGGCCCTGAAACACACTCTCATTATGTGAGACATTGAATGCACCATGCACACCAATACGCATCGTGGGGAATGCGTTTCTTGCCAACCTCTCCTTCCAATGCTTTCTTTTTTTTTTTTTTTTATTCACATCTTTTCTGTCCCGTTTAATGCAAGCTGAGTATAGTAACAGACACGTACGCATGCAAACACCCACATTTGGAGAACACAAAGAAAGGCGCACGTGCTCATGCATAAACGCACGATCGCACAAGGTGTGTGTTCACATAAACCCCTCGCGCTGTGACAAATTCAGGTATTGGGGGGAGGCGGAAGAATACGTCCTTCCATGACACAAGCGGCTTTCCCGGTTATATAAGACATGTAACCGTGACAATGAGCCCAATTGAAGGAGCAAGTGCTGCCGGGCCTTGCGTGTCTTTGTGTGTCTCCACATGCGCTGGGTTGTGTGTGTCTGCCAGAGTGTGTGATGCATATCTGGCTCTGAGACTCGGCGGTGTTCATAAGTACCTTCGGATTCTGTGACATCAAAACGAAGCGCGATTTAAATATTTCTACTTCTTTTACTTTGGTCTCCACCCTTCGGAAGTCGCCTCAGCTAATCACCCGCCTCCATCTAACCCTCCTCTCTCACACCGACTTCACATCTTCTTTCACTCCATCTATAAAATATCTACTGTGTGACTGCAAACTGTTAATGCAGGTAGCGCACAAAGCAGGTGGGAAAATGTAAAATTGTTACGTACAGAACGGCACCCGGATGCAACGGGTTCATTTCTGATTTTTCAGTTCGGAGTCTCCATATTCTCCCCCGTGTCCGCACGTGTTTCCTTCGGGTTCACTCATCGGAGACCCTAAATTATCCAGATGTGTGAATGAGAGTGAATGGTTGCATGTGATTGACAGGTGACCCGTGACCCTAAATTTTAACTCCATAAGATAAGCATTTCACCCCAGAAATCACAGCCGGTTGGTGTAAAATAATGCACATTTTGTTATCGGTTGATTTTTTTTATTTATTTTTTATTCCATCTGTTTATCTGTTGACAGCTTGAGTTTGTCACGACAAATGGAGACAACTCCCTCGGCAGTCGAGTAAAGCCAGACGTTGCTATGACTGATGTTTCTAATAATCAGTTATCCATCCAGTAAACAGCGCTACTGGCTGCAATGTGTTTGGTTTTGATTTGTTTATTTTTTTCTGTTTGATTTTGGGATTAAACTACCTGTTTCAACAACAGGCAGGTTTTTTTTTTTTTATATTCAAATTCTGAAGATCCACGTCAGACCTTTAAGCACAGATGGAAAATACACGTGTCTGAGGCTGCCGTTCGTAAATAATCCAGATGTTTCAGAAAGCATGTTTACTCTCCACTAGACAAAATTAGGCATTTTTTAATCCCCCAGCACACAAGTGTTCTTCAAACACTCAAGTATGACCAATAAACCGAGCGGCCTGAAAAAAAAAAAGATTCATTGTGCTTTATTAGAGGCCGCCGAAGCTGGAGCCCCGTCGTATAAACACTCCAAATATCAGCGGCCCCTTGGAAATGTTCTGCCTATAAAAAGAAAAGCAGCTGTGCAGATTGTTCCTGTGGCTTTCAAAACACCCCAAAATACACGGCGTACATGTGCCGCCTCAGCTATTCCAAGAAGTTGCACAGGAACAAGCTCGTCCTTTCTCTCACAGCGGTGAGATAAGAAATCAACTTACTGCGAAAAACTGTCGACGGGCATCTTCCGTTCAGTCACAATGCTGCTTCTTGCACGATGTGCACACGAGGGGAGGTGAACGGACGAACGTGAATTCGACTTGGTTCCCCGCGTGCCTTTTTTCCGAGGATCTCGTTCCCACGAGCGAGTTTAGTTTACATGCACGTTTGGTGGCAATGAATTGTTTGCTTGATGCACCCTGGGAGGAAAAACAGTGCTGATGGCTATGACTGTGCCACATATGAAACATTTTTAACAAAAAAGTGAAATCAAACACTGAATAAAATAAAATAAAATAAAATAAAATAAAATAAAATAAAATAAAATAAAATAAAATAAAATTCTGCAGGAAGCTTATGTTATCCTTGTTCATTTTCCATTGTTTTGTTGTACAAGGAAGGAGGTTCAATGTAAATTTCAGAAAATTGCTTTTTTTTTTTACCACAAATTCTGTATGAATTCTGCATGAAATTTGGAAAAAAAATAGACATTGTCCTTCATTTGAATACAATTTGACTCATGGTAAAAGACGATATAAGCACCACGGATGATAAAGCCCTTGAAGTGGCACATTGGTTCTTAATTTGGAGACATAGTAGGAAACACGTTTGACGAATCAGTCCAAGTCAAAGAACGGCGCAGCGCTGCAAATTGAAAACGCTGCGTTTATTCTCTACAGTTATGCTACGCTAAGATAAGCGCCAACTGGGATTCACGCCAATCCTGGTCCGACATTCAGTCGGCACAAATGGATTCGGGGACTTTGTGCTTCTGGGTCACTGGATTCAATGAATGGACTTTACAGTAAAGTTGGAAACTTCTTTTCGCCCTGCAGTTTTACCCGTGAAATGAAAGTCACCTGTGTATTTGTTAGCTGTAATTAAAGTGAAGAAGTATAAATGTTTCCAAATTATAGAATTGAATACCATGCTTTTTAATAACAGACGTGAAGAATGCTTTTTTTAATTTTTTTCTCAATTAAATTTGGTAAATAATATTCATCCATTTATTATCTAGACTGCTTCTCCCGGCCGTCGTCGGGCGAGAGTTGGGATTCACGCCAGTCGTTCACAGGGCCAGATATAGAGACGTATTCTCATGTCTATGTCCTTAGAGGTTCTCAGTCAGCCAGGTCATGGTTAATTCTTGCCGAAATCTTCTTGTTGTGGCAACTAGACTTGAATTTCCTCACCTGGAGACATTTCACCCCTCATCCCGGAGCCTTTTTTCGTTCTGTCACGATGAGGGATGAAACGCCAAGAAGATTTCGACAAGAATTCTCATGTCCGGACAATTTCCATCGAACGGAAGGGGACGACCTTCTTGGCGCTGACCGCCACGCTGCCAACCCGCCCTGAATAACAGCGACAATTTCAATTCTTTCTGTTCCAGGCGGTTCACCACCTCCTGCCGACGCAACCTCGGGTTTCACTGAAGAGACGGTTGAATCGGTACATGCCGAACCTGCCGCGTTGGAGCAAGGCGGCGGCTTTCGAACCCGAAGCCTTCCGGAAGCCAACAGCGTCAAAATAGACGATCGACGCCCGCTGACGCTGGACTCTCCTCCGACGCCTCCACTCCCTTCACCGCCTCCCATTGACCTCCCTCTCCCGCCGCTGCCAGCGTTTACCCCACCGCTTCCATCGTCCAAGACTTCCTCTACATACAGCCCCCCTCTCCCTGCGCCGCCTCTTACGGAGAACCTCCAACGTCCGAACGCCCTTCACCTAAAGACTCTGCCGCGGCTCACCAACAGGGAGAACGGCGGCCCCCCGTCGACGGTGGATGAGGATGAGGAGGAGGAGGAGAGGAAGATGCTGGAGGAAGATCTGAAGAAATGCATTGAGGACTTTAAAAAGATCCGCATGCCGAAAGCCTTTCCCGATCGCAAGCGGCACTGGCAGAGTGACTTGCTCAAGAAATACAATGCGTAAGACAGCCTGAGACCTGCAGTGGACAAGACGGCGTTATGGGATTTTATTATAACGGAGGCATCAAGAAAACCTGTTTTTTTTGGGGGGGTAAGAGGGGGTATTGGTATGTTTACTTCAACCCGTACAGTAGGAGCCCTTGCATGTCAGCATAAATAAAGTAAATTCACTTTAGTGTGTAGGGCTGGGCTCGTCTAGCGGTCTCACATGCAAGCTTGTCGTGGTAAAAATAGTATTTTCCTATTTTAGAAAACAAAATCCCCTCTAGATGTTGTCACGATTCCTCTTTTTTTATTCAACAAAGCTATATTTTGAATAATTCATTTTCATCTTTTCACTAATTCACATGATGATATTGTCATTACATGCCCCGCTTTCTATGACACGCCCACCGATTAAGTGACTGCAAAGAGTCAACCGAATGTGGAGTTTTAGACGCCTGACCTTGCTGATGCGAAATAAAAAGAAAGAAGGGAAATTTCCACGGCTAATCATCTGATTTTTTTTTTTTATCTTTTTTTTTTTTCACATTTCTCTTCATCAATATTAAGGGAAGCCTTCAAAGCTTTTCATCTCCCTTCCGCTTGTTATTCAAAAGCTCTGCAGTTTGCTTCATTTTGTGATTACATTATCTTCAAGTGAGCAAGAGAAAGAATTCAGCACGAGAATGCAGTGTACCAGGAAGCAGACGAGTAATTACTGTTGGCTACAGTGGAGAATAATAATGACAATAATGACTACATGAACCGCTGCGCTGTGCCATTTGTTCCACTATCTGCTCTGCATAAAACGTTCATCCACCTTCACTAATGAATTAACAATCGTCTGTGTGCGTGTGCATGTGTGTGTGCATGTGTGTGTGTGTGTGCGTGTGTGTGTGTGTGTGTGTGTGTTCTACTCATCCTTATGTTCTATTTGAGATAAGTCAATATGATTTTTTTTTCTACCACCCATCCGATTCACACTCAATATATTTACTTATTTCAAGGAATAGATTAACATTTTAATATCCCTGCACATATAGAAAAACTCAAAAACAGGGCACTTGTGTTGACGGAAGTGAGTGTTTCATCACCCCTCCCTCCCTCACACACACACAGACACACACAGGCTGTGAGGTAAGAGTGCAAAACGCCACTCACACACACAGAAGTGGCTTTTAAAGATCTCTCCATGTTTGGGTGCCGCAGGAGAAAAGACATTGGTGTCAGGAAAACACCGAGGTCAGAAGCCAATTAGTTAGGGCGATTAGCTTGATCGTGCATTAAGACCTGGCTGGACGATCTCGAGCTATTATTTGGACAAACAAGGGACGGACGGCTGTTTACACCACGTGAACTGACAGAATACGACTGCGGTGGGACTCGTGCCGCGGCAGTTTGCCTTTCAAAAGGACTTTCGCAACAACAGCTCTGTTAAATCAACACTCTGACCACACAGGCTCCCCGCGGAAGTTATGCTGTTGCTCAGACTGGCCGGATTTTCCAATGCTGAAAAAACCAATGAAGTGTCACATTTTCTTAAGTGCATTTGCCTTGACCGATGGGGGGAAAACAAATCGGCCTGTGGCAATAACCCAGAAAACAAGGAATGTGTTTAATGTTCGGTTGAGTCAGAGTGACGGGCGATTAGAGAAGTCTCTACTCTACCTAAAGCCCGGCGTCTGCTGTTTTGTTCGTCCGCAGCAGTCTGGTTGCCGCTGCTAACGAGGCACGCATCACAAAGATAATAGGAAATCGATCCTCTTATAATTGGGACATTTTGGATGGACACGATTCCAGAGACACTCACAACATCCCAATGGGAAACCGCGCTGAACTGCAAATTAGCGCTGAAAATGTCCGACATCCATCTGTCGACCGCGGACGCCGATAAACTCACTTCCTCGTTGCTAAGCTAAGCTAACATAGCTATTGCAGGATGTTTACACGCGCATAATGGTAGCACCGATGGCCTATTAATCAGAATTCTATGGAAAACACAGCAATACTAATAGAAAATCCCCCCTCTCACTCTGCTCCAAGCAGAGCACTAAGTTATTGAACGTAAATTGGTCTGTTTTAATGACTAATCCTTCCCATATTAGCCTGTATTAGCTCCCATCGTCCGGCACGTTCACTGCAGCTGCTCTGCTGAGCAGAGCGACTCCTCCCATGGCGTCTAATGCAAGGTTGACGAGCGCTTTCAGCTCCGGTCACAGTTCTGTGTTTCACACCGAGTTAATAATAAGGTCAAGGCATTAATCCCCGAGTGTCAACGGCGAGGGGAGTTTAATCATGTGCAACGTCAGACAAAATAAAATAGTTTTACAAGGCACTCTGGTAACCGTGGAGGAGCAACAGAGATATCCTCTTGCCATGAGTAGGGGATTAACAACAGATTAGGGTTTATCACAGCACTAAAGATTCTCCACACAACATGATATTTTGTCGCACAAACTGCACGATGGCGACAATTAATACCATCCGAACAGACTCCGCCGCGTTATTTTGCACCGCCGTCCACACTCGGGTAATTTCCAGCTGGCCGCTGACGGCGGAGAAATCCATAGCGAAGAACTGACATTACAACTCATTCAACTATTGCCTCATCAGCTCCTTCTCCTTCTATTTCTCATCATTCAGCTTTGGCTCCGACAGCGACAGCGCGCTGGCCGGCTTCCTGGGCCGAGAGTGGTGTCATGGGAGTACGCCTGATTCCGGAAGCGCGCCGCTGATAGAGACGACAAATCTTGCTAATTTACAATCCCTATTTACCATGGCATAAGCTGCGCAGTCTGTTGTGTTGGAGTCCCGCTAGACAAAAACACCAACATCCCCGTCCAAAAACCAAAGTGCTAGATTTGCATTTGGGCATCTGCAACGGAAACCGCGCGCTTCAGAATTCTCTTTCACTCTTTGTATCTTCTTGGTGCGGGACAACCCTCTGAAGCTGGCCTTTTGACTTATGGATGTGCTGCTTAGATTTGATCTCCGCAGTTGATGGGCTCAGACGTTAAACAAAGGGAATGCATAATGTCCTCTGAAGCCGAGAGGTAAGGATGTCTTGCGGGAACGGGACTGACGGAACAAAACTCTTTCTGACAGCGTTTTGGCATGGGAGATAAAAAAAAAAGTCAATTACAACTGCAGTGATTATCACTTGGGGCGGCGCAGTGTGGTGCACTGGTTAGCACTTCTGTCTGATATCGAGAAGGTCCCCGACTGGATTCCGGCAGTGGGGTCTTTCCGTGTGGAGTCTCTGTATTTTCCACGTGTCTTTCCAGCGGAGCGTCTAATTTACCCAATGGACGTTTATATGTCTCTGTATGACATGTGAACGTTTGTATGTCTTTATATAAACTTGAGAAAAAAAAAAGGAAAACACGCACATCCGCTGCTCGGTTAGGGATTTTGAAAATGTCCTCGCAGAGGGAGGGGGGAACCTGATCTCTATCCTTTTAAAACATGATTTTTTCTGGATGTACACAATGGCAACACTGATCCCCACAAGGTTTAAATGAGGATTTTGATATTAGACCTCGCATATAGAGATGATTTTGTCTGTTTTGTTGATATATTATTTATTCAAATCTTCTGATCAATAATGCAATAATGCTCATTTCCATCTCTTTCTATATATTAAGAGTATCTGTTTTATTTTGGGCCTCATCTCGGAAGGGCCCAAAATAAGATAATTCTTGGAAGATAAGGTAATATAATATATATATTTGATAAGAGGCACCTTTTGTAACCGCTGGTCTCGAGGCAGGAACTTAGATCCCAAGTTGTGTTCAAGTACCATTTGATGATCGTACCATTTAAATATGGCACCACAGTAACATTTTTCTTTAAGCATCTGAAGAAGAGCAGAGTGTGTCTCGAAAAACAACACACTGAAATAAATTATCTTTGCTTTAGAACCCTCTTGGTGTGCAGAGTTTTTTTCAAACCTTTGTATGTCTCTATAAGATATGTGAATGAGCCAAAGTCAAAGCCAGCTTTTTTATCGCTTGTGCTGAACATGCAGAGGAACCGAGAAGACATTTCAAAATGAACATAAATAATAATAATAATAATAATAGAAATAATAATAATAATAGGGTGCTGGGACTGTTACATAAAACAGTAAACATTAAAGTATGCGATATGAGATATGAATATAAAGTGCATGCAGATGCAAATTTGATGGCATGAGAGAGTCGCGGAAGAGATTTCTGTTCTTTTCTCTGGACAGTTTAGCGCAAGAGGTCAGTAAGTAGTACCATACTGGTATAATGTGTAATAGCAGCATTTCTGTGTGACAGTGCAAAGTAGCAGTACTGCAAAAAAAAAGGGTTAATATTTTGATATATTATTAGAGTCCAGTACAGAGTGGGGGAGAGTTCGGCATCAGGGGAGAGAGTGGGATGAAGAGAGAGAGTTCACCATCTTGGGGTGGGGCAGAACGGAGGGAGTGGGAGACTGGGGGAGGGAATGAGTCTAGATTGAGTGGTCTGAGTGCACCCGTGCTGCTTCTACATTTCCACAATCTCACTACTCTTCCCATTCACTACCTCACCCAGTCACATCATCTCCCAACTCTGCTGTCTCTCCTTGTGTGTCCTCTCTCCTCTCCCAGCCCGCACACATCCTGCCTATTTTTGTTTATTTATTTTATTCATAGCTAGTTATCATTGTCACTCCATTTATATTGTTGTTTAGTTCTAGTTGTGTATTTTTCACCCTCCCCGTTCCTTGATGTTGCCCATCGTCATCCCTGATGTTGTTGTTGTTGTAGTTGTTGTTTTTGTTGTTGTTGTTGTTGTTGTTTTTGTTGTTGTTGTTGTCGTCTGTTGTCAACTTATCTGATGTCAACTTATTTGTGGGTTTTTTTTTGTCTTGCATTCTCCTGTCTTCTGCCTTTCTATTCCTATTTATACTCAAATTTCTACTCATATTTATATCCTTTTTTGACATTATATCTATTACGCTGCTTTGACTAAGGAATTTCCTTTGGAAATAAGGAATTATCTTATCTTATCTTATCTTATCTTATCTTATCTTATCTTATCTTATCTTATCTTATCTTATCTTATCTTATCTTATCTTATCTTATCTTATCTTATCTTGGATGATGTGTGAATGAGAGGGCAAAAAGAGTGTTAATGTTTTGATATATTATCAGAGTCCAGTGCAGAGTGGGGGAGAGTTCGGAAGTGGGAAACTGGGGGAGGGAATGAGTCTAGATCAGTGGTTCTTAACTTTGTTGGAGGTACTGAATCCTGGCCAGTTTCATATGCGCATTCACCGAACCCTTCTTTATTGGATTTTTTTTTTAAATTTATTTTCTTTATTCAAGACATCGGTAAATGTTTTACTGGGGCACAAAATGAAACATGCATCAACATCACTGTGCTCAAAGAACAAAACAAGCAAAACATCACACTAAAATAAATACACAATAAATAAATACACTAGAATTGCTAAACTTGGCACTGCAAATCATGCGGTTAAGACACCGACTCCCATCACGTTCCATTATATATGTGAATCCATATTGTTCATATTCGTCTTTCATTTTTCACTCGACATAATCAGACTGAAGGGATTAAAATATTAAAGAAATCACACAAGTTGACTACTGAGTGCACCAAAATCCCTGCAGCTAACGGATGTAGCGCGATCACCTGCAGTGATGACCAAGCGCGGCACATCATCATGAATTTTATGAGTCGGGTGTGTGTCTTGACCTCCTCCGAACCCGAGACTGACTCGCCAAACCCCCGGTGTTCAATGGAACCCAGGTTAAGAACCACTGGTTCTAGACAATGAGCGAATGAGAGGGTGAATGTTTGTTTGTATCTCAGTGACGTGTGAATGAGTGAGTGAATGGTTGTATGTAAATGTACACAGTCCGAGCCGGGAGTTCCCATTGCAAAATTTCACTGCGCCTGCACAATGACAATTAAAAAAAATATTGAATGTCTTTAAATAACATATGAGTAAACGACTTGATGGCTGTATTTCTCTACACTGTGTTGACAATTATTGGACAAGTGATAATTTTGACCATATCATCATTTTATCCATAATTTCCGACTCCAAGCTGTAGAAACTTGAATGCTTATAGGATTTTATGAATACCAGGTGATGTGTATTTGTGTAATGAGGGAGGGTGTGGCCTAAGGAGGTCAACAACCTATATCAAGGTGTGCATAAGCATCAGGTAGATTCTTCTTCTCAGGAAAAATGGGCCAAAAAAAGAGATTTAAGTTACTTTGAAAAGTCAAAAATTGTAAAAAAGTCTTTCAGGGGGATGCAGCAATCTTGAAATATTTAAGCTATTAGAGCGTGATCACAGAACCATCGAACAATTTGTTGAAACGTGTTGAGGAAAAGATTCAAATTAACCGGCAAAGATTTGAGAGGAATGAAAGATGATGCTGCCAGGAAGCCATTATCCTGCAGTGCTGCTGTATTCCACATCTGCAACCTTCCTGGAGTGTCAAGAAGTACGAGGTGTTCAGCTCTGAGACATCGCCGAGGTAAGAGGCTGAAACCTGACCGCCTCTGAGCAAGACACATAAGTTGATACATCAAGAATGGACCAAGAAATGTCTGAAGACAGTGCTTTTTTTTTTTTGTTGTTTTTTTTTTTTCCCCCCAAAGATTTTGTGAAGTGAGATGAGTGGCTCTTGACAGAGCAGATGGATGGACCTGTGGTTGGATCACTAACGGACACAGAAAATGGGTTGAAAATTGACTCCGTCAACTCAGACCCACTGCCAATTTTTGGAAGACACTTTCATTAAGCATTGGTACAGGAAAAGGTCTGCATCTTTCAAGAATGATTTTTATGCAAGACTTTTTTGGTTGGCCAGTAAAGGCCTTAAAGATGGGAAATCCTGACATGGCCCCCTTCATAGCCTGACTTAAATCCTATTGAGCTTTTGGGCCCTTAAGCAGGAAATTTCCAGTGAAGGTTAAAAACAAACATCTTTCAACGATTTCTGGGGGCCTGTGCTTGCGGCTGCGCAAAAAGTTGATTCTTACGCGACAGAAAGATTCGCTCGTTGAACTGAAGGCTTGTGACGGTCTTCGAAAAGAAGGGTCACTGAATTTTTAAAATGTTTTTTTGAAAATTTAGTTTTTCTTTAACAGGTGAAAAAAAGGTGTACATATTCTCTTAAAACCAAAACTTTACTTTTACAATGTAAATGTTAAGGTTTGAGAGTAACATTTTGGATTGACCGAGCACTAGTGTACAATCCCAAAATGAATCTTCAAAAATACAACTTGCCTTACTGTGCATGCAGTGCATACCATGTGAGCGGGTGAATGGTTGTATGTCTCTATATGACGTGTGAATGAGGGTTAATGGTTGACCTCCCCAACCTTGCCTGCCGGATAAACGGTATAGATGATAAAGCATGAAATAAGTGAGATCACAACCAACCATGATCGTCCTGATCCCACTTATTTTTCACTTAATGCCTGTTAGCACTGTCAATCAAAGCAAATTCCTTGTAGTTGCAAAATTACTTTTTTAATAAAGTGACTCAATATCCCTTGTGGAATCATGATCCATTATTTGTCTAAACACCACATTGAAAATACTCAGGTGGGACGTTTGTCCTCTCACATCTGAGCAAATGAAAGTTCCTGCCAGTCTTTGAGCATCAGTTTTGGAAAAAACAAGTGATGCTTATTTGAAAAATTTGTCATTGTTTTGCTATTCAAGCTGCGGAGGCCAAAATTAGCCGCCATTCTTCACTGCGACTGATCGCCGTCACGACCAGAAATCCTTAACACCACCTTATGAAGCGTCCACGCGACTGATTAGGACCCTTTATCATGGTGGCAGACTGTTAAACGGTTTAATGGTGTGTGTGTGTGAGATCCAGTGTAAAGCGCTTTGAGCCTGCAAGGTGTGACCGCACCCTAGAAGTGTAAACTATTTACCTTTTCACTAAAGTCTGATTCCCAGAGCTGAGATTTGTGCAGCTGCATATCAGACATATGTTGACATAATTGAAAATAGAAGTAAATGTGAAACCAGTGTCCAAAGAAATTATTCTGCTTTTGTCTGGAATGGATTTTTTTTATTTTTTGACAGTTACCAATCCATAATAGATGATCAAACAAGAGCAAATAATTCCGGAAGATTTCTTTTTTTCTCCATGCTGAGATATCCATGGAACTAGTGGGTTTTGAAATTTACTTATTGAGTGAAATAATTAAATAACCCTCCAAAATCTTTGAATAAGAACATCAAACAGTGGAGCGTATATTTAATTTTGTTTGTGTTTTCGCAGCGCGCCTTGCACGGCGGCCCCCTTTCACAGAGGGAAAATGTTCCAGTGACCGAAGCGACAAAACGGCGTGAAGCGAGACTCGCCACGAACATCTCAGACAGAGTCTTCCTTGGTCGCTCCTCATTTGCATTCAATTTTGTCGATAACCGGGCGCCCTGCGTTCGCGGACCACCTTGCAGAGCTATTTTCCCCGCTCCAACGGTACATTAGTGTTGGGTTTGTGCAAGGCCGACCGGCAGAATAGCGACGGGGCGGTCGATCCTCCCGCAGCACATATGGTGCCGCGGCGAGGTCATGGGATGTTTCAGCTGTCAGAGTGAGTTTCACACTCGCCAGATAAACTTTGGTTGCACCTTTGTGCTAATGAAATACGGCTTGAGAAAAGATAAGAGAAGCAAGGTTTAATTAATATGCCTGAATTGGAGTTTGCAGCACAGCGCTGTCTTGCTGCCCACATTCTTTCGTCTCATGTTGTGCTATTTGTAGCATAATAAGTTTCGTATCAAAGATCCACAATTATCCGCGCTACATTCATTACAAATACATCATTGTATTCAGACAGCTGCATGATCTTTATCGATAAATTCTGGGTTTTTTTTTCCGGCCCGTAAACCCTCGATTAAAGAATTCCACACGGTCGAGTCTCGACTGTATAGTCGTCAGAATTTAGCATCATTGTAATGAATCACTGTCAGGTCTCTTGAGATGCTGGGTGACACTCGGGCGCTCGCCGCATCGAACCACTTGCGAAATAAATGACCCGCTAAGGAAGAGATAAGAGAGAATGATTTGTCATTTTGTCTTTAAATGATTGCGGCAATTCTGTTTTAACTTAGTGCAAGCCCTTAAAATATGAGGCAATAAACCCAAATGAGCTTTCCGTTTGCAGCTTGTAAACAATAAGAAATTAGAAGTCTGTCAATTGAATTGAGAAGCATTCATTCATTCCATATTCATCCAAATCAGTCATTCGTCATCCGTACCGCTTATCCTGCACGCTGGGGCGCCGGTGCCGTTATCTGCCGAAAGGCAGGGTTACCCCGACAATCGTTCATTCTCGTAATATGGAGACGTACAACCATTCTGTCAGACATTGACATGTCACACGGAGACATACAACCGTTCACATTGTCACTCGCGTCCGGGCAATTTAGAGTCGCAGATTGACGGAAGCGCTAACCGCGCCGCCCCCCGATTTGAGAAATAATGAAAAGCAAATGCTTATAAACCACATTCATTTGTTGTTGCATCCGTTCTAACTTTCATGTAAGAGAAATGTGGAGTTCCAGTCGTCATTGTTTGCTTACAGGTTCACTCCAGTTGCTATAGGCAGTCAGTCTGCCACTAAATGTTTCCAAACAAATGTACTTTGTTCAACAGGGACTGAGGCTGGCATTTCCCTGAGGGCCATCCGGGCGCAATCAGCAGGAGACACATGTTCTGTGGAGAAAGGCGGTCCGGGGAGGATGTGTCGAACTCTCTTTGCAATTTTTTTTTTTTTCATTTCAATCATTAAAACCTGGAGCTTAATCCAGCAGCTACTTTAATCTCCCAATTATTCCCTTTCTTTTTTACTCAAATGCTGCATTCTCCTATTCTCTCTCTCCTGATGATTTAAAATGTTTCCCTCTCAAGTGAGTAGAAACTCCCTTCTCTGCACAACTCCGTACACTCTTCTCGCATTTATCTCCCTTATATAAACGCACGCCCATTTGACAGAGAGGTCTCCCTGTTCCTGATGTTTCCCGAAAATGTAAGTGGATCTGCAGCGGCGCCATCCGTGCTGTGACGACCAGGCAGATGAGAACAAGGTAAATAAACATTCGAGCGTCTCGTACAAAGAGCGGCTTTCCGGGGTGGCGTGGCAGATGGCCTAATAGTTCCATCCAGCAGCCAAGAGCCGAACCTTTTCTCTGTGGAAAATATGAGCCGGTCGGTCTGAATACAAGGCACGTAGCCTCGTTGCTGTTCTGCAGGGAGACTGCTGTGTGATTGGAACGACGTCCTTTGCGCTGCATGGGATTTATAATGCACCATATTTAGAATCAAATATCAAAAAAAAAAAAAGGCTGAGCCTCCTGCAGGAGAATAATATATTTATAAGAACTTGAAATAATGGCTCAAACTCACAGCAGAGATTTAATAGCCCTTACAGCATCTCATTTGAATATATTAAAATTCACCCACGTGAGACGCTCCATTGCTCATTATTACTTTCCTCGGTGCCAATAACAGCACCAGGCTGAGCTTCTTGCAGGAAAACATCAGGTTTTGACGCCGTTTCCCTGCGTTTTTGTTTGTTTTTTTTCGTCAGCGCACTTTTAAAGACATCAAAAAGGCTGCCCTGCTGACATGTAACCCCGCGGGCTTTCCGACGTCAATATGAGGACTGAGCCAGAGAGCTTGACATGGGTTTAATCTACGGCATCGACGGCATCTCGTTCTTTTCGCTGTCTGGCTCTGGTAGGACAGGACGCCGATTCAGTCTGAACTTGTGGGAAAATTTGAGCTGAACACGAAGCAAGATTGAATCTAGTTATTGTGTCCCGGGATGAGAAGCGGGGGGAATGCTTCCCTGCTGTCGTAAACATATTTTCGCTGATGGTAATGGTACTGATTAAATGGCGCAGTCACGGCAAACAACGGTATTTGTGCACACGTAAATGCCGTCTGTTTATCATCACTCTAAAAACCTTTGCGGTGCATGGCGGCGTATCTTTCAAAAACCTATTAAGCTTAAGCCTATTTGACATTACTTTAGCTGCGATGACATTTCCAAGGCGGTTAAACCTCAGCAGGAAGTCCCTTGTCAGCTGTGTTCTCTGTCATACGGCAAAAAACACATCACTTAACCTGTGCTTAATGAAGTAAAAGGCCTTTTATAAAACGTTCATAAAACATTCACGATGCAAAAAGAGGTACACTGATCCGGTAAACATCGTGACGTTGTGCCTCAAACTATAGAAAACATCCTGGATTCTTTCGCCCCTTGGATCTTGATATTTTTTATTGAAAAGTTTCAAGATAATAAAGATGAATAGAAAATCACAGAACACCTCTCGTGTTGTTTGCGAGAGAAAGAGCCGCGTTCATGCATTTTTGATGCAGCTGGCGGACCCTTTGGCCCAAATATTTTAGAAACAAACTAAGGGGTGGGAGGTAAAAAGAAGGAAGAAATAAGAATACAGCTGCGGTTTTAGCAATGGATGCTTTGCATAAAACAAATCCCCAGATTATAAAACCGTCTTTTTAAGGAACTTTATTAAAGGACTGAAAAATGTTGCTCGCACATCAGACGCCGTCGTCTTGGCCTCACATCCTCGTTCTTGCCACCGCAGCCCGAGGTGACGGCTGCAAACACTGAGTCCCTTTTGTTATTAGTATTAACCGAATCCTTGATCTAGCAGGACTGTTGTGAAACCCTGGTGTATTTATTTTTGGTTTTGATTTATTTCCCAATTTATTTATTAATATAGCACAAAACAAAGAGATGATTCTCTGCATTGCAAATGCTCCGTACCCCGGGAACTGATAGATGGCAGAATTCGGTAAAAAGCATTTGCAACAATCGTGCGTCCTTTGGAAACCAGGGCTCCTTCCTGATGCCGCAAAGCCGCCGTTCTGGCAGAGGAGAAGCTTTGGTTCGCCGGGAGCAGACAATGGTTTCCTCCGCCCGCCGCGCTTTCTGTGTCAGCTCCATTTTCCGAGCTCTCCCGGCGGCGCCGAGGAGGCCTCCGACGCGCCCGAGGCGGCGCGTCACCAGCCCCAGCGCGCTGTGTGCACGGCGACTCCCAAGAGGTCCCGCGGATGTCTGCGGTACAAACAAACACACCGTGGCAACAACGGCGCGTTCCCAAATAAAGCAGGCACTCCTTCCCCTCCGGCAAGCGCACTTCACTGTAGGCTCACAGCTCGAGACCAATCCTGCGCGCAAGACCGAGTCGTCGTGCACCAAATCTCACCAAGCCCGTCCCAAGTGACTGGCCGGTTTCAACCGTTTCGAGCGAGAATCTATTTCCCCGTTCTGGCCGAGGCCTTTCAAAGGGTCCCAATCTCACTAAAGTGCCAATGGAATAATTATCTCCAAATTTAAAAAGAACAATGCGCTTCACAGCGAACCGCTCTAATGCCATCCATTATGCACGGCCTCGCTGATGGCTTTGGAGTAATCATCGCGATGCTACACTCCTCTTCGGTCTTGTGAAGTCTCTAATATGGCCCGGGGTCTGACTGTGTCTCACACAGAGGTGAGCGAGGAACGGCGCATTCACCCGAGGCCATACGAGTTCAAGGTAGAGATGAAATTTAATTAAAAAGAAATTACAAGCCACCACTTACAATGCGGAGTTATCGGGATTTAATCAGTCTGTCGCACCCAAACAGGCTGAACGCGACCAATTAATGGAGGGCTGAATTAATGGATTAATGGAAGGCTGAAAGAAGCAAAATGCTAATTCCTGCATGTTACCCCGGAATAATCTTAGAACTGCATTTAGCGCAATTGTATTGCGATAAACCTCTAAATGGAAGTGCATTTGAGATTAAGCTCTTTTAGCATGCAATCGAGTACACTCTTACCCAGAAACCCCGAGCCAGGCGGAGGCGACGGACACGGGAGAAATTCCCATCTGTTCATCGCGTCTGACTTGCTTTCAAGGAGCTTCGCACAGCATCGTGACCCGAACAACGCATTTCACAGAACGCCTTGTTCCTTCACAAAAGGGTTTACCTGTCCCAAAAGAGGAGGTCTTCCCGGTACCTGACAGCAACAAAACCGGCGCTTGCCGATGGTTTTCATCATTTCTGTGTACATTTCTGGGCAAATCTCAGAGAAAGCCAGTCAGTTGTCTGCATCTGGCAGCAGTAGCCCAGAGCAGGGGGGCCGTCTGTAGCCGTCTGAGCTCCACGGGACACTGATGTCTGTGAGCTTGTCAAACAGCATCAGAAGATCTTTTCTTATCTGGCTCCTTCTTTTTTTTTTGGTCAGAGGATTTGTCTCAGCGACCCCCCACAATGTAGCAGTATTAAAATATAGCATGCTGCAAATTGGTATTGGCGGGGAAGTTGCATGCCTCTTGGTTTCTCTCTCTTCTTTTCTTTTCTTTTGTTTTTATTCAACTTTATTTCCCCAATACATGTGTGGATTGTGAAGTATATACAGTAAATCAGCCATATCCAATGTATTTCCACTCAGGCTCAAAGCAGATTCCAACAGATTGGGAATTGAATCAGCTTATTTGTCTCGAGGGGTTTTCAAAATCTTAGAAACAATTCATTCAATTAAACTACTATAGATCCTGAACAGGTTAGTAATTAAATCATTTTGAGTGGGCGAAACTGAGAGAGCATCATAATAGAGCACATATATATATATATATATATGTGTGTGTGTGTGTGTGTGTGTGTGTGTATATACATATACATATATATATACATAAACATACAGAAACACACACATATTCATATATACATATATATAGTATATAAAATACAATAAGAATGACTTCACTTTAAGAACATGCAGTTTGCGAATTTGCAGCTGTCTACACAAATTAACAAAAAAATGAATATCAAAAACTAAACTGTCAGGAATTATTCCTTCATGGTTCACAACTTTATTATACAAGTACAGGCCCATAACAGGGTAATAAGGAAAATACACTTGATATTGTTATTTAATGTTAAATCCCATTGGCGGTTAGTAATTATATTATTTTGAATGGGCGAAACTGAGAGAGCATCATAAAAGAGCACATACTCAGACTTAGACAGCCAGTCGCATATATATACATACACAAACACACACACACATGCACACACGTGTATACACACACACACACATATATATGTATATACCATATAAAATACATATATATCTATAGAATACAATAAGAATGTCTTCACTTCAAGAACACGCAGTTTGCGAATTGCAGCTGTCTACACAAATTAACAAAAAATGAATATCAGAACTAAAATGTCAGGAATTATTCCATCATGGTTCACAACTTTATTATCCAAGAAGTACAGCCCCATAACAGGGTAATAAGGACAATACACTTGATATCGTTATTTGATGTTAAATCCCATCACGGGTAATTAAGAAGCCATAAAATACGAAGAAAAGCGACAGAAGCAAACAGAACATGTTTTATGTCTTGATTTTAATGTTGCATAATAATCACAGCGGGCGGATTCTCGGAAATTGTTATCCACGAGTCAGGTCGTCTCGGTTTCCTTAAGTGCGGCGATAATGAAATGTAGCCATTTTCCTTTTTTCCCCCTCCAGAGGTCTTAAACCCCGGTGAGCCCCCGAAAGCCACGTTGATGCTCGGAGTCCTCAGTGACCGAACGGCAGTAACAATAGCTCGACAAGGTGAGTCATAATACTCAGCCTTGGAAAATACAAGCCCGCTATGAAGTTTGAAGTGCATATTAGCTTTGGCAATGAGCTGAAAGTACACTGTGTATAGGAAGCAGGGTGTTCAAAACACAAGCTTATCATATGCATTGCTTTTCTATTGGACCTTGAGTTAACGCAAAGCCGAACCCTGCAGGCAGAACTGGAAAAACCTGCAGCAAACTGAGGAAACTAAATGCCACTCTAAGAGTCACAGAAATGTAAATAAGCTGCATCCTGCTTAGAGAAGCCGCCGCGGCTCCAACAGACACATTTGTCAAAGACAAAGATTTAACTGAGACTTATAGGTATTTTCTATACCGTAATTTCTGGACTATTGAGCGCACCTGAATATAAGCCGCAGGGGCCCAAAATGAATAAATGAATGTATGTGTATATATACAAGCATGTGTCTAGAAGCCGCAGGTGTCCACACTGTAACATGAGATATTTACACAGAAACATTTATTTTCCTTTTAATTAAATACATACCGGAACATCCACAAAGACTTACTGGAAATGTTTTTTTTTCCGAACACTGCCTGTGACATGGCTGATGAAAACGATTAATAATAAATAACACAAGGTCAGTGTTGGAATTGAACGGCCTCAGAATTTCACAATAATTTAATTGGTCCGATGTGACGAGGCTAAATGTTTTGGCGGCATGAAGCTTGTTAGCTCCAAAAAAATCCATAAATTAGCCGCTTCATTGTTGAAGCCGCAGTGTTCAAAGCGTGTAAAAAAAGTGGCGGATTGTAGTCCAGAAATTACGAAATATATATGTATATACATACAGTATATACAAATAAATTTATTAAAAAGATACCACAATAAAAATGCCAGAGTCGTGCCCGAGCTATCATCCCTTTGCATTGCTGTAGCAACACTTTATTTTCTATATTTTTTTCTGTTTCAATTCATTGTATTTAACTTGCATGTAATTTCTCAGCTATGAAGTATATTTCATGCATTTAAGATGCCATACAAGTCCTGTCACTTATTTAAAGGTATAAGTATATATTTGTTCCCAGTGATCCGATAACCCGCTGCATTTCTTCAGTCACTTTGAGTGTCAGCAGAATCACGTCATGATTGATTGTCCACGTGTTATTCTGGGATGCGCTGAGGTGAGTAAATACTCTGACAGCAAACTGTCAACTCTTTTGGCGACGTTTTGAGAAATAAAACTTTACCCGGGCAGCTAATCAATATGACGTCCGACCCCCCTACCCCACCCCACCCCACCCACCCACACACACACACACAAAATGACACAGAAAAGCAATTAACCCACTGCAGGAATTGATTCGGTCCACTCCGGCTTATCTTTTTCAACGTGGCCAGGCTTTCAAACACACCTGCTGGGAAGTTTTTCTTGTTTCAAAACCTGACAACATGCCAAGATTAGCGCCGATGTTATCGTCATCAAGCAATTACGTGCTTTCAATGCACGGCCACTACCTTTTATAGTCCTGCAGCGCCGCCGTCTCTTGCTGTTTATCAGCGCGCTGCATGGCAAGGCTGGAACAATTCACTCGTCCTTTCACATATTCGTCGCAAGCTCGGTGATTTTCTGATGGAGATGTGGATCGAGAGGGTAAATGATACTTGAGGAGAGACAAAATAAGACACATTAGTAGGAGTAAGAGGCACATACATATGATGTGTATTCAAGTGATCTACAGACTAACACGAGAAGCTAAAACAACCCAATGCTAAATTTCCTTGGAATAAAATGTTACATTTTGCAAAATTGGCAAAACAGTAACAACAATGAATACGCGAGCTCCTCCTTTTCCTCGCATCTAGAGGGTCGGAGGTTAGAGATGCAGCCTCGGAGAAACTGATGAAAACCAGAGCGAGAGTTTCTGCTCCAATAGGCTGCAACACACACACACACACACACACACACACACACACACACACACACACACATCTGGCTGCTTCCCTTCTCCCCCTAAATTTCCCATGCAAATGCCTCAGCTGAGGGAAAAAAATCAACAGCAGGCCCATCGGTTTCTGTTTTCCGTGCGATACCTGCCGAACCACATGTTTGAGACAAACACTAGAAGAACGGAGTGCAGACGGGAAAAGCCTACATAGGAAATGTTTGCTTTTTTTCTACACCTGACATGATGGATAAATCCTGGGGTGACGGCGACAGTAGACGAGCGGTAGTGGGACATTTCCTTTTGTGATATCCTATCATTATTTACGCCATTTGCTGATGAGCCCGGCCACGGTCCCTGTAGGATTAAGCATGGAAGAGTTGCTTCAAGTAAAAATACAATTGTTTATGACGTCCCTGTCAGAGCAGCAGGGACGCTTCACCGTTGTGCACAACACCTGAGAGACACACACTGTCTCTCACACATGCAAAGGTTGCAGTCACTGGGTTTTAAACGCCATATAAGTTTATACAAAACAGACATAAACTACTTTTGTCTGTGTGTGCATGTGTGTGTGTGTGAGTCCGCATATATTTGTGTGTATGGAACTTGCATTCAGTTATTCAATCTCTCATTCGCACCTTATATGGAGACATGAGACCATTCACCCTCTCATTCAGATGCAGTCATATTCATATCACCCTTCATGCCATCCGCACTATGTATATAATGTATAGAACGCCACACTATGTATATAAATGATCTATTTATTTTTATCCTGTGCATACTCCGAGCCGGGAGCTCTCATCGCAAAATTCTTGATTCTCATTCACAACCATGCAGAAACCCACGCAGACTTGGGGGCAACATGCTGTGTGAAAAGTAATGTGAAAAGTTCCAATATTTTGCTTTATCGAGGGTTTTTGTAATAGATAATGCATTCCAGGTAAAGTAAAAACCTCTGTCATCAACATAGTGCCGGTACACTGCAATGTGGAGTTCTGTGTGAAGGTCAGATAAAATGATCGCAGAGAAGAGTGTGTTACTACATGAGGATACTTGGTGTAAAAGCCCCCGAGGCCGTGATCAACAGTTCTTGACTCCCTATCACAGATTGAGGATTACAGAGAATGTCATCCAGTCACGGTTTTGCCCGCCCGGTCCAAGTTTGCTGTAAAATTGTTCTTCCTCTTGTTTTACTTTCAGCGGCACTTGGCTCCCAAACAGTTTACACAGCCTGTCGACCAGGAGACAAACAAACGGGACAATCGGCTCCCAAATCTAACCAGAGGTCGAGACACCTCTCGCTGTTTACAGAGACTCCCGGGGAATTTTCGCTGTTGAAGTATGGATTTCCGCTGGGCGCCGTCCTCAGCTACGATAACATTTACTTTGCAGCAGGTAGCATGTGAGCCAGATGCTGTTTGATGGGAACGCGGTACAACGAATCCCCCACGACAGATGAGGGGAATATTTCACCGCCTCTGGTATGGAAATCTCACGCGTTTATTTAACAGAGGGATTTCCAAATCGCATCACGGTTGATTTTTCTCTCCCGAACTTTGATTGAGTGAACTAAAACTGCGAACATGTCGGGTTCTGTACCGGATCAAAGCGTCCGTCGGTCTCACCGTGTCAACCGAGACAAAATACAAACTGTCACGTTGAGCTCGTCGCCTCCTGAAACGGCTCTTGCGCTTTCTGTGAAATCTTTCTCATCTATTGCATCACATCCTTTTCTCCATCTGATCGTCAGCTCCTCGCGCCCATACCACTCTTTTGCTCCACCGACTAAACATCAGAGCATTTTTGTTCGTTCTCCACAAAGAAAAAAATAGGTGTATAAAGTCGGGATCTCAGGGCCTATCTGTGTCACCTTGTCCCCACCTATAATTGTCTTTCCTCGGAAACACTTTCTCTGGACAATTTTCACACAAAATAGAAGCGCGCTGTTTATTGCATGAAAGAGAACAGTGTCCTGGAGGTGCTATCAGGCCGGCGCAGTTGGTTGTGTGTGTGTGTGTGTGTGTGTGTGTGCATGTGTGCATGTATTGATGACATTTAATATGAAACTGTGTGATCACGTTGTACCTCATTGAGGTGGCAAAGTGTCCCCTCGAGCCAAGGTACTGTTTTTTTCCATTATCAAGGTTTTTCTTGAAAGAAATGCATCGAGGCATATGGACGGTAGCCGCGTTGCTCCTCGCCTGTTTTCCCCCCACGACATTTAAACGCAACTCGGCGAAGTCAGGAGAGCGAAATCGGCGAGGCTTATTTCCTCGCGGATACCGCAAGCAGCAGGAATGATAAGATTTAACTGCATTGGAGACTTGAAAGTGTACACAAGTGGCAGGAATGCATCAGAAGTCGTCTCCAAACTTCGTAGTTTGCCGGTCCCAGAGGCTCCGGGAGCTGAAGCGTGAAACAAGCTCATATTTGTTTTGTTTGATGCAGGTAGGAGTCCGTCCCACAAGAGGGGGTTGGCTGGTAATAACTTGGGAAGGAGAGAGAGAGGGAGTGTACATGCACCGGTGGGTTGGGATTAAAAAGCAAAGAGAATGCACGCAAGCGAAAGGGATGATCACCGAAAGGCTAATTGCTCTTTAAGACGTTGCTGAAAAAAAATGTTGAAGCTATTAGTCCGAGTAGGGCTTCGTGCAATACATCGAGGACGCAGCGGCGATTTAAAATTACTGTTATTTCTCGCAAACTCTTTGAGGATTGCAAATGAAAAATGCAGCCTTTCACTATTCTGCCCGGGAGGAATCTGAGGTAGAAGAGAAGGCTGGAAGCCGGAGGAGGCCGAGGGGGAATTCTGCGCGGCATCATCTGGATTCATTATCTCTAATCGTATTTCCGCGGCTTTTATTTGCCGGACTGTATCGCAAAATATGAGCATACGATAACGTGATGCCGTATTATTCTTCCCTCGAAGAGAGACCATAATCACATCGAATAATTTGATTCACCGAGGAAATAAATCAAGTGTTCCAATCAAATGAAATGTTTTCTCATAGATACCAGACAGCAGTGAATGTTTGGCCAGTGGCCGTTCCAGAACGGAACTCGGTTTGCGAAGATAAGGTCCAAATGTGCCTCTGATTCAGCCTGTTGTCCTAAAAATCCACAAGATATTTGTTAAAAGCTCAAAACTCTACTGGGCAGCATTTGGATATGATTTGTTTGTTGGTTTTTGTGACACAAGAGGAGTCACCACTAAATTAACTTCAAGTGCCATTAGCTTTAATATCAGTCATGTCAGTTTTTATTTGTACGATGCTAAATCACAACACGGTTAGGGACTGTGACAGATCCCTGCTCGATGCCGGCGGCCTTCCGCCTTGACCGGGTAAAAAAAAGCAAAGGAGGCACAAGTGATTTTACTGATAATAACAGAAATGCCGATACTTTGCATGGTTCTTGCTGGCATGATGAGTGCAGACAGGAAGGATGAGTGGGAGGAATGAGAGAAGTGCATCATGGGATATCCCTCAGCAAGGTAAGCCTATGGCTGCATATCCAGGGGCTAGCCTAGCCATAGCTAGAAGCTTTCTCAAAAAAAAAAAAGGAAAAAAAGTTTTAAGCCTATTTTTAAAGCAAAGAGAGAGTGTCCAACCCCTGGATGGAGGCAGTTCTACAGAAAAGGTAACCGGCTTTGTAACTGAGACGTCTGTGACATTTTTAAAGTTGCAGGGAAAATACTCGCAGTCGATATATCTTGGAGCCGACGGCCATGTCTGTGGAAATTGGTGGAACACAAGTTTGGGGGGGAATTCTTGTTAAACTTTAGGAATTATATGGTGGAGTTTTTTTTTACATCCATGACGACGGTGGTTCTGGATGCAGTGGTCCCGGGACAGTTTTTGATTTTTTTTCTCTGTATGACAGCTTTTCACAACACAGATCCCTATTTTTATACAGTTTTCTTTTATTTCAAGTCACAGCTAACTTCTCCGTCTTCTGCCGATCCTTTATAAATACGGGATAATGATGATAAAGAGACGCTTGAGCCGTCAGCCAAAACGGTCTGCAAAGTTACAAACAGCAGTAAGAGAACAAGAATAACAACTTAGGATTAAAAAAAAATAGGATGGGTGTTAAAAAAACAACCGGGACGCGGGTCTAAATATTTATGCATACAGTTTAAATGAGGAGGTCAACTGCCGCTTGTTGTTTTGCTGTGTGGTCATCGTGTGGTAAAACATACATTGTGCAGATTTGCAAGGACAACCAAAGCTCAATGTGCCACATACCTTTGCGATAAAGATACCGAAATATTGTTGGTGAAATGTACGCGTTGGTTTCACGTGGTCGTTCTTCATTCTGACAGGTGGGTTAAACCAAACGGAAAAATCAAACAGCCAACTGACGTCGCCTCGGGCTACACTGACGGGCGAGCGACACTTCAACGAATGCAGCGCTGTTTCTTTTTTTTTGTGCAGAAACGAGGGATAAACTACGGGAAGACACTATGGTGTCCGGTATCTCTATAAACCGTCTTCTTCTGGTTCTGGAGGTCACGCAAAAAGGCTTCCCGGTCTTATTAACGGCAGATGGAGGAGACCACTTGTTCATGCAGAACTCTGAGCCATAAACCTTGAGCTTCTTGCCCCTCCCGCCCAGCTCCGGTTCACCTCCCTGCTGGTCCTCCGTGCCTGTGAGCTATGCGTGTTCTCATCCTTGGGGGATTTTTATGTATGTCACATCTGAGTTGGAACGGGGCTGCAGTGTCTACCTTGCTGTTACCTCATCTGTTCCCCACGGAGAAGAGTGAGGGGGAAAAAATGGAGGGAGGGTCAGCTGTGGCAGGGTAACACAATGGAAAAGTATCGGTCTGATGCAAGAGGACGACTCTGCTCCTGTTGATCTCCGCCACCTCGATCCATTTCCATATTTTTTTTTTTTATGCCCTTTATATCTTTCAATCTGCCCGCCTAGGAACCGTGTCACCTCTCCATCCAGAGCCGATGCATCTCCCTTTGCGCTCAATTGCTGGAACACATGCAACCCCACACACACACACACACACACACACACACACACACACATACACACAAAAGGACATACAAATGAGAGACCCTGTTCCGTATCCGCTGTTCTCGCCTTCTCTCGGTCTTATCAATAATTCAATCGCCACTGATGGCAGGCCAAGCAGGGTGAGACGGCGGAGGCAGCTCCAAGCTTTGAACAGAAGGTCAGGCCTCACCAGGGTTTCAAGGATGGCATTAATTAAATACTTCCATGCGCCCCCTCAAAAAAAACACCTCCATATTGGAAGTGCTCTCATTACCCTTCCCCTCACAGCAGGTGCAGAAGACACTTACACAATACCAACACCAGTTGCCCTTAACCGCTCACCAGGGGTGGGGTAGCGGTGATCGCCCCCGTCGCCCCGTCCTTTATGTTAAACACACCTTAACACACACTCACCTACTGTATAAGCCTAACCTGGATCTTCCACAAAGACAAAATACCCGTGCCGTGGCTATTTTCGTCCCCGACTAATACCCCAGTGTTTACTCTCCTCCCCCGTCCGGTCACACCTCTCGGCTCCGACCGACCGGCTGATCCCTCCTCCGCCGCGCTCACCCTACTTTCAGTCCCCGACACCTCATTACAAGAGTGACGGCTCACTCTGCCCTCGCCGTCGGGCCACCTGACAGCACGGACGCCATCCTAATCTGCACCGTCCATCTCTCTTGCGAGAAAAAGGAGGGGGCAGCAGCAAAGTAAGAAGTGGGTGATAAGACAGATGGAAATCGAAGCGGTGCAGTTACAGACTGTAACAAACACGCACACATATATATACTGCTCAAAAACATAAAGGGAACACGTAACACAATGTAACTCCAAGTGAATCACACTTCTGTGATATCAAATTGTCCACTTGGGAAGCGACATTGATTCGTTTTCACTTGTTTTAAGGACATTACATCAACGTTCAATCAGCCTGTTGTGTGTTTTTCCACTTGAATTTTGATTGTGACTCCAACTCCAGACCTCCATGTGTTCATACATTTGATTTCCTATGATAATTTTGTTGTGCTTTTTTTAAAGCACATTCAACGATGTAAAGAACAAAGAATTGAATGAGAATATTTCATTTGTTCAGATCCAGGATGTGTTATTTTGCTGTTCCCTTTAATTTTTTGAGCAGTGTATGTATGGTTTTTGAATTGGTGGGGTCATTGGGTTCGCAGCCACTAAATTTTCAAGAATAAAGAAGGAATACTGTAAAAGCATCCAACAATTTGAAATAAAATGACTCTTCTTATGACTGAAACACAAGGTATTAACCATCTAATTTATTCTCTCCAAAGTTTCAAGAAGTTTCAAACTCCCCCCGTGTCTCTCCGTCCTCACACCGCTCCGGCTCTAGCCTAGGAAACCAACAAACCCTGGGAGGCGCACCATCCCCTGCAGATTACAAAGACTAGATACATAGATTTCATCACCCGAGCCGGGGCGAGAGACTGCGGAGCTCGCGGTGTGCTCCGAGGCGTTCACTGCGCCTGTTTTTCCAGGCCGGTAATTGATTTGGAGCTCTGCCTTCCCTCCCTGCATAGTAAGTTTTGATTTTAAGGAGAAATATAAAACTCGTCCTCCCTTTCGTCTCCTGCAAATGATTTAGGGAGGAGGGATGAATAAGCCGGTATTCATCGGTCTGTCGTCGCGAGCCTGAAAGCGGGTTCCTGTTGCACAGCCGAGCCAGATAAAGTGTATGGAGGACAGATCCTTACCCTCCTGATTTCAGCCAACATTATAATTGCTTAAAGAGATGATTCTGATCTGATTTCCCAAGCCATTAATTCCTTAATTTCATCCAGAGTTTGTTACAGCACAGCAGCATTTTTCATCACTACATCTCCCCCGGGGGGAATCTCCATTTCTTTTTCGGTAAAAAAAAACAAAACAAAAGGAGGCAGAGACTGTTTTGTAATTGTGTGTGTTTGTCTGTGTGTGTGTGTGTGTTTGTGTGTTGGCATTGGTGAGCATGTGTGCACGGGTCGGCTCTGCATGGGCTCATGAATCACATGTCTATTTTGGTATCGGTGGAGACGCAGCGCCGATGGATTTAATCTCTGCAGGTTGAGCCCAAATATACGTGTGCGCAACAACAAAAAGAAAACCATTTTTTAAAAGTGCTTTATGCAGTTTTCATGACAATCCGTTCATTTAACTACCCTTTTGTCCAAAAATATTAGTTTTGCAGGGTAACTAATTACATTTTTATTGCAGCTTAAACCCCTTTATAATCGCCTTCTCTCACAATTAGGTCACATAGTAAAGAATAGTCTTTTGGCTTCCGCCGCATTGGCCTTTATCGTTCCCCACCGCCTTCATTTACGGTGAGTTAAGGATGATTAAGTCCTCAGAAGGTCCCCACTTTTTTTTTTTTCTTTTTTAAAAGCCCGGTCACCAGCGGTTTGAAAAAACCTTTCATGTAACGGCTTAGTTTTTCCATCGAGGAGAAGACCACTCGCTTTCGCCCAACACCGAGCGCTACGCGATACATAATGTATGGTCGGGCTCTGAGACCGACTCTTGACGACTGGTAATCCGGAAAACATGACATAGAGCGGTGGAGCCTATAATGTCAAGGGAGGGAAATGTCACAACCTTCTTAGTAGAACCGGCCTCTGTGTCTAGGCAGCCCTGGAAAGGCCAGATCTGGAAATGACAAAATCAGGGATCCTTTCTTGAACCAGCAGTTCAGAAGCTGCCGGACTCGAATCTAAAATCCACACAATCAATTTGATGTCTCTGAGGAAATGTTGGGTTACCTCAGTGAATCACAGTCTGTTGAGGGTTTCAATGTGGCTCAGTACGTACAATACAAAGGATGGGAGTCTGTATTTTAGTTATCTTTCCCCAACTTCTCAATTCCTTATCAACCATTTTCTACCAGGAAGCAATTTGGGGTTCAATGTCTTGCCCAATGCTGACTGGAGGAGCCGGGAATCGAACCGTCAACCTCCAGTTCAGGGGGCGCCCGCTCCGCCAACTGACCCCCCCGATATTTGTCAATATATCTGCCCCACTGAATATCCATCTGGATTTTCAAGATCTCCACTTTCGGATACAAAAGTGTTTCGACCGTGATGCAGAAATTGCCGACAAATACGCTTGTGCGCTTGTCCCATTGATCAATCGCCCTTTTTTCAGCGGGTCGAGAAGAACCCTATTCTTAAAGCACAACGGTGGCGTCACGAAAATCAGCGCCTTGAGAAGCCAAGTAATGATTTCTGGGATGAAAAGGGAGCCGTTTACTGTGACTGAAAAGCTGGTAATCAGACGGTAATAGCTGTTTCCATTATATATCTCCACAGTGTTACGTCTGATGTGAGGTACTGTGAGGTATGTACTCCGTAATTTACCAGTTTCTCCATTTGATTTCTGTCATTTTACGAATTGCACAAAAAAAATTCAACGTTAATGTTCCTTGTTAAATCTGTGTTTTTTAACCGAACTGCTCTGTTGTCAAACATGCTGGTCAGGGGTCACGGTGCTCATGCCTGGAAGGCTACAGAACCGACGTAACAGATTCCTTCTTGATCCTCTCCCTGCTTCCCGAGCTTACGTTCAGCTAAGCACTGTTGCCTTTGGGGATTTTCGCTCAATGTTTTATTCAGTGCAAATCTTGTTCATTTACCGTTGTGAATTGTGCCACATAGACGGAGTTGTCTCTTCTCTTCAGCTGTGAAATTAAACCGTGGAAAAGATAAAGTGACCCAGACGGCTGTCACGGACGGGTGATGACCGACCTTACTTGGCCACGTACGTCTCCGTCTCCTCGTGCATATCCTTATCCACGTCTGCCGAACTCCAAAATTTCTTTCATATTTCATTCTTTTATACTGTATCACGGTGTTTGCATCTGGCGCAATGATACGTTCCGAAAAACTATGCATTTTTGTAGGAGCTAAGTTGAAGACTGTGATTGCGGATATAGTTATATCGTCATCCTGACCTTTATTGGTGGGACCCCCATGGTGAAAGCGGCAGGGGGGCAAACACATTCTGCCTGGAGCCGGTGGCAATGGGGGCAAGGAGGTATAGTTTAGTCGTGATTAGCGCACAGCTAGCCTCAGTTACTACACACAGCTTGCTTCCGAGCCACCGGAGGAACCTGAACTGACGCTCCTTAGATGCAGACATCACATCAGGAGGAGGATTCTGTTCCATTGAACCTGTGATAGAATCTAACATCTTGTGCATTTGGTCAAACAAGACTTAGCAAACACAAACTTCCAATTGCAACATATTATCACTCGTCTCTGTGAGTTCCTGATTCTCCATTCTATTTGTCTGCTCTCGTCTCCTCTCCCCTCTCTTTCAGTCACACTCTCCGGGATGCGAGAGTCAGCGTACAGATTGCAGTATTTGAACAGACCCATTTCCTGGTTGCATAGTCACAGAAAAGCTGTCAGTCTCAGTATGTCGGATGTTATAAAAGCAAACCATCCATTAGAGCAATCAGACATGCACCATCCGCGCAGCTTCGTAAACAGACTCTGCACCGCGCAGGATTTCCTTTGACTTTTTGTCAATATTTGCATGGATCAGCCTTTTGCAATGTGATGCAAACACGTTTGTAAAATGAAAGACATTTTAAATCATCCTCACTCCAGCTCTGACTGTAATGAGGTGATTCTTCAACACAGTTAAATGTATTCACAATGTAAATTGCATGTTAAGTATGTGTGATGTGATTAATGATTGATGTTACAATATGTATTGACTCATACACCTCTCTTTTTTACCGATCTGCTGGTCGGTCCGTCTGGAGGGTTGACAACTAGATAAGACTCCATTGTGACGTACACTTTATAGAACGGGGGCCGAGGGGGTTGTCTGGAAAGAAAATCACAAAAATTGGGATTGCGGATAAGCGAAAGAACATTAAAAAACCCATCCACGTCTGAGTCCTCTAGGATTCCATGTTTAAAATAAGGACAAAAGAAAATCACAGGGAACAGCGCCGGCATTAAATGCAGACGTTTTTTCCACTGAGCCCCTTTAAGACAGAAACAAAGGGATGAAGACAAGCTGGGGAAAAAAAAGAAGAGTTCAGGAGAATTTAAAAAAGAAAAACCATCTTGTCTTTGCTTGCTTTGAGACAACCAGCTACCCCAGTGGGACAGGATGAGTTTTTTTTGCATTTTTTCCCACAACTATTCCTATTTCTTGCAGGAGTTCCAAAATTATTGTTTTTAAGTCAGTAAAACAGTTTTATTTAAGTTTGTCTTTATTCAAAATCCATTGGGTTATAAGCTTTCTATATCTTGAACCAAACATATTCTACATACTAGAAATGTGTTTGCAGTTCGGAAGTGGCTAAAAGAAAGAAGCTGATGTCTTATAATCCATACACAACTCAGACACACATAGAGACACACACACTCTATACACATAGTGTACACGTGCACCTGCTCATACACACACACACACACACTGACAAACAGTACACACATACGCATTTGTGTACATACACGTAATACACAAATACATATTTGTACACACGCACATGCATATACACATGAACATACACAAATACATATTTGTACACACGCACATGCATATACACATGAACATACACAAACACACACATACACATTTGTACACATGTACATGCATATACACATGCGCAAAAATGTACGCACACAGATACACATTTGTGCACATACACGTAAACACACAGAAACATTTGTACACATGTACATGCATATAAAGATGAACATACACGCACACATGCACATTTGTACACATGCACATGCATATACACATGCACAAACACGTACGCACATACATACACATTTGTACACATACACATGTTCATACAGTACACATGCATACACATTTGTACACATATACATGCATATACACATGAACATGCACGCACACACACATTTGTACACATGTAGATCCATATACACATGCACAAACACATACGCACACATACACATTTGTACACATGCACATGTGCATACAGTACACATGCACATACACATACACATTTGTACACATACACAAAGAATCTAATCCCCTTTCCTTCACTCGGGACTAAAGACAACTGGATTAACGCTTGGACTTTAAGGATTCTTCTTCCCACTTTGCAACACCTGCAAATACAGTAAGCGTCATCTTAAATGACCTGGAATATTTCGATGAATTTAAGTCAGCTGGCATTCATCAATGGACAGAAAAACATTTGCACTGACCAAGAGAAACAATGAAATTAGATTCCGTCTCCCTGAGATATCCCCCCCACCTGGTTCCACCACGTACTCGACTTGGATGTGAGCAGAACAGTAAAATCTGCTCCTCAAAGGCGAGTCGCGGGAGATCAAAGCAGGCACATTGCTGCAGGAAAGCAGTAACCAAGGCAGCACAGGATGTTCTGTCTTGACACACATGGAGGCCATTGTCCTAAACACACCAACCCCTCCTCATGCATGTATCTCCTCAAAAGCAGATGCATTCGAGCAGTGCGACTCCAAAAGGGAACGCTGCCCAGTTGTTGCATCTGTTTCCTTGCGTCGCGTGCACATTCTCTTGCAGATGATCTGAGGCTGTTATCGGGCAGATGGCAGAGATTGTGTAGCGACCTTTCGTTTGCGAGATGAAATGACAAATTTGTGCAAAGGTTGCACTCTTTTGTCGGCAGATCTGCGTAATAGCTGGCACCGACACGTAGCAGAGAGCGAAACAGAGAACAGAGAAGACGGAGGTGGGGGAAAGATAGAGATGTGGAGATGCTGTTTATTGGACGAAATGGTGTTTGGCTTCACACTGTGTTTCATTTTAGAGTTACGGCTGCTGTGATCAAGCCGAAGAGCAAAGGTAGAGCTGGTAATATTGCAAAAGCCTTTGTGTTTCCTCTGGAGAAATCCATTCCTAATGAACAACCATGAAGCTCAAACAAGGCTCATTGGCTGCTTTCAAGTCCATCGAAATGAAGCCGGCTTCACAAAGATCTCTCTTTTGTTTTCATCTTATCAGCCCAACCCCACAGTGGCGTGAGCGTGACTCTGAAAAGGGTTAGAGCTGACGGCGCTGGCACCCAGTGCCATCTGGCCTGTCTCCACAAGGGCGACACAGAAATCAGTGAATGACAGCGTGTGAACAGCCTCTGGTGGATTTAGAGGGATTGCGCATCGACAATAGGCCGCCGCAGACACAGGACATCTAATCAGGCCAGGCTCACCGTGAGTTTGTTTTTGCACAAGGAGAGAATAATGTGAGGAGGGCACTTAAGGACATTCTGTTCCCTGGTCTTTGACTTCAGCGATTCGCAGGGATCCGTCTCCCACTCCCGAGGAGAAAAGATATATGACTCTGAGGGGCAGAGTGGCTCAGCTGGAATCTCCGGCTAAGCAATCAGCTGTGTGATTAAAAACATACGCATCTTTGCCGACTTGTAATCCAGGGCTTCCCAAAATGGAGCTCCGGGGGTCACAGATGGGGGAGATCGTCTCCACAGATCAGGTCGAATAGGTGAGCACGGATCTGGCCGATGACACAGAGGAGAGCCGTCACAACAGGAGAGAAAAAGCTAACTCACAAACAGTAGGTGACACGCAGGCCATCACTGAGGGTGATGAGGAGATCAGAAAAATACCAGAGGGAAGAGTGTTTTTCAGACACTGTTGGTGAGTTTGGATTGATGAGGAGCAGATAAGCCAGCCTGCAGCTGCAGTGAGGAACCAGGGGGTCCTATCAAACAAACAAGGATCCAGACACGCCACACAACTCAGTGGAGAAAGGATGGGAAAGTCAAAGTTGTAGCAGACAAAGGAGAAAGGGGAGGGGGAGTATAGTAATCCCAACGTTTGCACTGTATTTCACAAGATAGTCACACAAAAAAAAAAAAAAACGTCAGGAGCTATCACAGAACTTGGTCTATTAAAGGCTGCACTGTCCTTTCAAACAGAAGTATTCTGCCTCCTGCCTTCTACATCTATGATTTGCAAATGTAGATGATAATGGGTGCAGAGCTGGATGTCATTTCCCTCGTGATGCTTAAAATTCTTATTTCGGGTCCCAAAGCCCACTGGATGCACGAGGAGGGAGATTTCAGGCAAATTTTTGTCTCCAAAAAAAAAAAAAAAAAAACAAGGAGAGATGTTGGTTATGGATTTCAAGGAACACAAGCAACTACAAAATATTCTAAATCTTCTCTTTTGGACTGTTTCCCTCAGGGTTCACCACAGCCAGTCATCTGCCTCCCATCTGCATCCTCTTTTCCTACACCATCTAACTTCATTAGTCTTCCCATTCATCTCTGGTCTTCCTCTAGTCCTCCTGCAACTTCAAACTCAGCATCTTCACCATCCCTCCTCTGTCAATGTCCAAATCATCATAGTCTGACTTTATCTCCAGAACATCTGCCATGTGCTGTGACTCTGATGGACTCCTTCTCCTCCCCACTCCCAAAGAGAGCCTCAATAACGTAGCATTTTTTGCCGGGGAAAAACACGGTTGACGGTAAAACGTCTGTTTGATGAGCAATAGCTGCTGTTAGCCACAGCCAGGTCACAGAGCCTGCAATATAACTAACTTTTCCCGCTCAATTCCGGGTTAAAAAAAAACAGAATTCACTGCACCCCAAACTGCACCCACATCATTCCCAGCAACCGCAACATCACACAGAAAACAACCATCAACATAAACACCAACATTCGGGGCTCAATACAATTGTGCAATATTTGCTATAATATTTTCATCTCTTCTTCCCGCGTTTTCCACAGTGTCGCTGTCTGTATGCCAGAAAATGGACCGTTTTGTTGCAAAGAAAGAATAAAATTGGTTAAAATTACATTTTTTTTTATTGTCATGAGTCTTCCGGGTATTTTATTTTGAAAAATCGTCACTTCCGCTTCCGACTCACTCCGGCGATTGACTCAAGCATTGGTTTTGGTTTTCAAGCTAACCCTCGTCTAAATGGACCTCGAACAAATGTCACCGGTTAGCTTATTTATAAAAGAGAGAAAGAGACAATAATGAAACATCAGAGGGGTCATAGAGAGCCGGGAGATGAATATTTGAAATAAATTACCAAGAATCCCTACTTAAAACTACGGGTCCATCGCAACGGGTGATTCCCCTGCGCTGCGCCACACACGGGATACAGCTAAATGATCAAACTATGAAACCCTCAAAATTACTTACGTTAAAAGACAAGGCCTTGGATTTATTTCGAAAGATAATAAAACGTGAACACGAGGGACTTAAACAAGTGTAATGGGCCAAAACTAAGTTTATAATTGTTTCTTCAGGTGTCACCGTGTATTTGCGCTCATTGATTCAGCCTTATGGTGAGTGGATATTGGTGTGATAATCCTTTAATTGTTGTTAATATTGAATAATATAAGGTGTAGTGGTAGCATTTAGATTCCTTTTTTTTTTTTAATGACACCTGTTGTCTGTGTAAATGAGCATTGTCACTAAAAGCTATCTGACCTGGTTTCTCAAAAAATCTGAAATTGTTAAATGTGTCTAGTACAAAAAGAAAAACACATTCACAATGATTGATTTTGCGACAAACAACATATATGCTGTGGTTATAGGTGTCATTCATAAGGAGGGAGAACATCAATTTTATTCCAAGGTTGGACTCACAGAGAAAATACTATTAATAATCATTTAGGCCTAATTTTTCATTGTTTCAGTTGTTGAAGTTTCGTTGGATGGAAAAGTGCTGGATGCATCATTGAGAAACACCGAGATGTTGCATTTCTTGGATGTCTAGATGACATTTAACTGCAGAACGTAGCTGTCACATTTTAGTTTCCCTTTGCCTGGATGTTTTTTCTTTTTTAGCTGCTGGATAATCAGAGCAGGTAACACAAAGTAAAGAAATAGGTGACTTGCTGTGGCGACCTGTGAAGTGAACAGCCAGGGGGAAAATAAGCAGACCGCGGTGATGTCACTCTATCATCTCCAGGTACAAAAACAAATAAACACATATCTTCTCGCTCTTTTAGCTCTTAAACTGACTTGGCCTCAGTCAGTGTTTCTGCCTTTCCATTACTGGTTCAGTGCCGCACACGGTTTGAGGAGTCCTATTCTGTGGCGAGTACAGCCGATGGCCTTAGCTCCCCTCTATTTTACTTTGCAATCTCATTTTCCCCTCGCCTCCCGCTGGAACAGTTTGATCTGAATGCAGAACCGAAGCTTTCTCAGTCTCAGCCTAACTGCAGGCCATCTTTTAGATCAAGGCCTTTTGCTTTTTCATCTTTAGACAAGGCTTCTTGACTGAATGGTGCTCGGAGCTGCCCCTACTCTCCCCCCACCGGTTTCACCCGGCACATCATCAACAGATAATGAAAAGGAAAAGGATCAAGAAATACTGTCGAGTGAAAGACAGAGACTGGATGGAGGTCCCGGCGGAGGCCGGCGCTCTTATTTGTTCCACGCTGATGAGTCACAGAAAAGATTTGGGAGCTATCCCTGTATCAAAACCTTGCAGAACTGCTCAGTCACCTGTGAGACCGCATCCGCATTCACATCATTTTCTGTGAATAAATTCATGAGTCATGAACTTCGTGAAACATAAATAGTTTTCTCTTGATCCCAGGTGTTAAGAGCGTGGTCTTGAAGTTTAATAACTCGTCACAATGTTCCTCACATTTTCCTCTGGTGGTTTTGAATAAGCATAAAATCCAACATCTCAATGCTAATTGCTCCTCACCCTGGTCACCCTTGCAGAGATATCTGAGAAATAAACTTACTAAGTCAGAATTTATTTACATGGCACTGATTCACAACACAGTTTTGTTTTGACACTTTGTATGTAGGACAAGTCTGGACCACACTGCCTTTGACCAAGGGGCAGAAACTCGGGACGGATTCCAGCTCGATGTGGGGCGGCCTTCTGCCTCAAACCGCTTGGGATTGAAAGAGTGAGTGACAGAGTGATAGTCAGCTTCATTGTCAATATTGCCATATGTTTCAAACATACTCTGAAGTAGCATTTCTCTAAGACCCACATTGCAAGTACAAAAATTATAAATATCACAGACAGCAGCAAGTTGTGACGAGGCTGCAAGGTTATGGCGACGTCCAAAAAAAGTTAGAGTGCAAGTGGTTTTTGAAGTCACAGCAGTAAAAAAGTGCTGGTTCAAGGAGGGGAGGCATGAGAAGTCAGTTGAAATGGGTGGAGGAAATGATTGAAGTGGATCATGAGATATCCTTCCACAAAACCATAACCAGCCCCTAGTTATGGTGGTTTAAGAACCACTTGCACCCTAACTTTTTTTTGGACTTCGCCGTAACCTTGCAGCCTCGTCACAACTTGCTGTTGTCTGTGATATTTATAATTTTTGTGGGCTAGCCTAGCCCTAACTGTAACCTCTCTCAAAAACGCCTTTAAATTTTTTTTCTAGCCGTTGTCCCTCTTTATATGTCTCAATCTGACATTTAATGTCAGTGTTTGTAAATTGCTTGGTGCAAAAAAATAAAGACAAATACAAAATTTTTAATGTTTAATGTATACCACAGGATAAATGCTTTTGTCATGTTGCTTTAGCCTGTTTTGGTCCCAGTCAAAACATTTGCTATATATTCAACGCATACCCTGTATTGAATATTTTGTTGCGAGAAGTTCCATCAGCAGATGTCCTCTCAAAGTCGGCTTCCTTTTGAAGTGACTTTTTCTCCTTGTCCCAGACAGTTTAAAAGTTGTGGAACCATGGAACCTGTAAAGCGGAATGACAACCAAAGGTCTTTTGAGGTAAGAGACCTCTTGTTAGTAGCGATCCAAAACGTGGAATGGAAAATATTTGTATGTTCAGGTATTCAGTGAGGGAGAAAGAATATATGGTTTTATCAACGCATCTAAGTATTTATTTAAAAAAAGAAACATGATTAGATCAAAAACCTTTATGTCTCGTACTAGTGTGGTCTATAGAATTAAAATGTGTAAATTAATATTCCATCAAAACTCCTTATGAGTCACCGTAGCGCAACGTAAAAATCACTTGTGTTTTCCTGCTCTGCTGCAAAGAGGATGATGACTAAGAGGATGATTGAAATATGTAAGTCCAATACCTCGCGCCTAAAAATAGATTAACTTAACTCACCCAAGTCTCATTAAGCTGCTTGCCTTAGTTAAGCATATTGCAGAGAGCAACAAACACTCATCCTCTTTCATCTTATTTGGCCTGCACACTCCTCAGGCAGTGTCCCCCCGGTGCCTCTTCAGTTGATAGTTTGCAAACACGTATCAGGAAGATATGAAACTTTAGACATAAATTCTGCGTTATGTTCATTGTAAAAACATTGAGAAACAGCGCTGGGAGGAAACGGGCTCTAAACACTGGTGGGGTGTCGAGCAGCGTTCGCTGTAGTTCAGCACATCTGTTATTTGTCAAAAGCGCCACCCATAAGGGGCAAGAGGAATTTTTCAGATTATGCAGAATGCTGCCTTTTTAAACACCAACCACTGGTTGAATGTGCTTTCTAAGATAAATGATGGCCCTCAAAGAGTTGGGATGTAGACCATCAACTCTGAATGGACAAAAAAAAGAATTTGGTTTTAAGCATGGTGATCAACAGATAAAATGGAAGCAAGATTGAGGACTGTGTCCATCTAGTGTTCAGACATGGTAAGTGAAAGACCATTCGAGGGAATCAAAGTGAACCACTCAGTATTTAGTGCACATATGGGACCACAGATTGTTCTGAGGCTTGTTATGACTTCATTTCACTAAAGCTCTGCGTGCTCAGCAGACTCAAAACAAACACATCGTTCTCACAAGCGAGCTCGGTTTCGACCATTTTATTTGGCATAATTTAAAATCATCTCACTGTTAGTTCATTTATACAAATATGCTTTTGTTATATATAAAACAATTACAAACAGATTTCTACAAATCAAGTTCCCAGTGTAAAAGCGTAGTACCACGCAAAAGGCAGCATACAGCTCTGGGACACAGACACAGAGAGCCCACAGTTGTATGTTCCACTTCAATAGCATTATCTGAGTGAACGAAGGACATGGCAAGGAAAAAACATAAAACAGAAGCTCACCACAGTTGACAGCCTGTCGTGCTGTGCACTTACATTCAACCCTCGACACATCATCTGGGAAATTATTTTCACACTTTTCGCAGATCTCAAACCACATTATTGTTATCACATGAAACCCTCCACTCGTAGAACTTAAGGTTATGCTGGACTTCACACAGGTGACTCACGTCCCACTTTAATGCGCAATGACTATTATAAAAGGGTTGAAAGCACAAACAAGCGACCGGTAATCACTAGAAAAATATTTTATAAAATGTGTACAATTCCTCAAGACTTGACAAGGCACCTTTCCGTCAATGATGATCTTGCTGGGTGCACGCGCAAGTTGTGCTAAAGCCTTACCCTCATTGCACCATGCAATGAAGTGCTATAAACCACAGTCTGAACTGTGGGCTGTGAGCGCTTCTGCACAGATGCACAGACTGGCTGAGTAAGGCATGAGTTAAGCACCTGTCTCTCCACAGAGTGTGTGCTTACTGGCAGCGACTAAGGCAGAACCAAAAAAAAAAAAATCAATCAAAAAAAAAAAAAAAACATACTTGACACCCAGAGGTGCTCCAACCTGTATTCAAAAGTTCTCATGGCATTACGCAGAGAACCTTTCGGAGCACAGCTATGGTCTTTGGTTCGTATAAGGCACCTGACCAAATTTAAGGCTCCTTTTATTTTGTAGAATAACTGCTGTTGTATGATAGAGAAATGCAGGGCAGTTATGTAACTCGTTCTGCAAGGATGAAAAGATATTCAATTAAATCAAACAATATAGTAAAAGAAAATATATAGCCTAGCACAAGCCAGTAAAAACATTTCTGGTATTCTAAGATATACTGGTCAATTATGCAGTGGTCATAGTCTGTTGACCTTAAATGCAAGGCAGTAATGAAATAAGGGTGCTATGGAGTTCTGGTTTAACAAGTGAGTATAAACTACAACACAAACATTTTACTGATCAAAAAAACATAGGCTAGTACAAAAAATATATTCCACTTTGGCCATAACCGCACTTGTACGTTAAAAACATTTGAGGATTAAATTTACAGAGTAAATTCAACACAATTAGACTGTACAGTCTGTCACTCCACCTGTCAAAAGTCATTTTAGGCATGGTTTTAATTGTAGAGGAGCTGCACAACCTGATTTTCTGACTGAGCTTGAGAAGTCAAGTACCAGTGTGGTTTTTAATTAGGCAGATACCTCATGCCACCTGCTACTCTTTTACTCAAGAGGGTAAACGGTTGGCTGCTTTTAGCTGGTCCAACTATTCTTCAGCGACCTTCTGGCTCTTCTATGCACGGCCATGAAAGAACAGTGGGCAGGCTGGAGGGACAGCCTGACAGGCAGCTCGAACGCGCCCATCTGGGCACCAGGAGGCCAAAGCGCTTGAGTTTAAACCCTAAATTGTTTGCACTGGTTTAAGGGGCCTGTCGCTTGTCCGGGAGTCGCTGCACCTTTTCAGCAAACGAGCTGCTTTCAAATACAACTTGCTCACCCTCTAATTTATTGTGAATTTCCTCGTAGTAAGTATCATCATGTTGAAGTTGCTTGAGACCCATGAGATGCAACCTAGGTGAGAAGTGTGAGGTAGCCATTATTTCTCCACCTAAACATTGGTAGATCTCCTCTCTCCAGTCAAACAGGGCAGCTGGCTTTGTTGGTTTAGATGGTATTATGGCTTATGATAACCGTGATCAGCGTTTTTTTTTTTTTAAGGCAAAGCTATAAATCTAGAGAAGATGTGAAATTGGAAGAATGTGTAAATATCAAAAAAAGTTAAAATGTAAGAAAAATAGCGAGATCCGATCTGTTTGCCCTCATTCTGACATAGTCACTTTGGCGATGATGGCAACGGAGTGAAGTCCTCCAGGAGATGAAAAAGGAGGGGAAGAATCACCGAAGAGCTGGAACAAGAAGTCTTAAACTGCTGGAGGTGGTACAGAGGCAGACAGCTAATGATCTTCGTTACTTCCTTTACACCCGTGGATCTCCATCATCCCTCTCCGCAGTCCAACCTTGTGAACCATTCATTACAAAAGCACACACTTCTTGGTGTTCTTTTTCGTAACTGGATACAACACTGCTCTCACGGCCTCAGCAAAGACCTCCCTAACACCTTCCTGAAGCAGAGCAGAACACTCCATGTATTTAACAGCCCCAATTTGTTTGGCAAGGGCATTCCCTTGCTGTTGGGTCGTTGGAGCCAAACCTTGCTCCTTCAGCTTCTTCACTGTTTCAGCATCACCCCTCAGGTCTCTCTTGGTGCCGACCAGCAGGATGGGCACATTGGGGCAATGGTGGGACACCTCGGGATGCCACTTGTGTCGGACGTTGGCGTGGGAGGAGGGGCTACCAATGGAAAAGCAGATGATGAAGACATTGGTCTGGGGGTAAGACAGGGTGCGCAGGCGGTCGTACTCTTCCTGGCCAGCTGTATCCCACAAGTTGAGGCTGACAGTGCGACCATCCACACTCATCTGGGCACTGTAATTGTCAAATACTGTAGGGATGTATTCTTCAGGGAATGCATTGGTGGTGTAAGATATGAGAAGGCAGGTTTTCCCCACCGCCCCATCACCCACTACCACACACTTTATGGTCTGCATCCTACCTACGACCACTAGGGCTGCAGCACCTGGGGACACAAAAGGATACCTGGGGTCACCACCGACCGCAAAAGGCTACACTCCTGAGATGCTAAAATAGGTTGCGAACGACATGCGACGTTATTCTACTTTGAACGGCATGCGTTGAAGTTCCAAAGTTAACTTTATGCTTTGCATCCAGTTAGCAGACGAGCTAGCCGCCGCCAGCTTTAGCGCATCGTCGTATAAACTTCACATTGCTTTTCTTCCGTTCCAGTAGGCGCCTTCTGAGTGAGTTTTGGAAATATCCGAATACCGGGAGTGGACTAGAGGGGAACGAGTCAAACGAGGACGTAAAAGTAATCTAGCGCGGTTTATTACCTTTCACTGATCACAAACTAGGCGTTCCCCACTGGCTACCAGCAGGCTAAGGAACTAGCGCGTTTTAGCTAACAAGCTATCCAGTTAGCAAACAAGTTTAAAGTACATTTTCAAGCCACTTCTCAAAGATGTCGGGTACTGAGCTGACGACTTCCGGTCACATATTCAATTACTCATATTACATTCTACTATATATGAAGTTGTAATTTACTGTGACAATTAAATTTAAAGGGTTTTGTGACTTACCGCCACTTGGCTTGCGAGCTCTTTTTGCCTGATACCGTCAATCACAGCCGTATCCGGGGAGCTGTCCATTACGTAGTCGTCACGCTCGGAAGCAGTGCATGCTGGGAATTGTAGTTTGTTTGGGGAATTTTTACCTCAGTGACACTACAGATGGCGACGTTGAGTTGCGCATAATTCTGGGAAGGTTAAACTCACCTCTAGTGTTGGTTATTGTTTCAAGCCCATGCAATTTAACTGACTGACATTGCATTAAGATGAGGAGATGTCACTTGTATGAAGGGATCAAATATATAGACATATGGTGTGGTGCAAGAATTTTCTAAAAGTACAAAATGTCCAGAGCACTTTGCATGTCAGGGTGATCATGGAAAACTTTGTAAAAGTATAGAAGACAGTGGGAATAATCACATGAAGTAGCTGTAATGGATTATATAGTTGTCAAATATTATTACAAGGACCTAAAATCTGCTCTAAAGTTCTTTGATGCAATGCATTCTATGCCTCTTTCCCCACTATTTAAACAGAGAGATGTAGAGTGGTGTGAGTTTTGTATGCATTTATTGGCATTCATGTCTTTCAAAGGAGCAACAATGATGAATGGCATATTTTTACAACCGCTGGACCCGATTAACTCCTTATGGTCAGCGATTTGTTTCCTTGACTGAACTTTACTTAACATTTCAGCCAGAGGACGGAGGGTGTTTGTGAAGTTAATCGGAGTGGATGCACCTTGACCTTATGATCTGCCTTTACACTTTCTCTTGAGTTTTCCGTCTCCTTGGTACAGTCTCCTTTTTTTTTTTTTCTCGGTTGGGCAGGTACAAAACTAATCCTGCCATCTGTCTTTTTGACCACAATCTATTTTTGCCAGGCCTTTGTGCTAATCACTCACCTTCAGACAAGTCATTTTGACTTGGGCGATGCTTTCAGATTCACAATGAATAAATAAAAGGGGCTAAAAGAAAGATCACTTCAGACCATTCATATCTAAACCCCTGGAGAGCTGTTGATGTCACCACTATACACTTCACGTGTTCAGGCCAGTGCCGACCTGAACAACAGGCAGACACACAAAAACCACACAAAGAGGCACCGGTTTATTGCCTTTCCCAAGAGGTTTTGGCGTCACTGTGGTCTATAAAGAGAATATTCCCACTGGGACCCTACAACTAAAGTCTGCCTCCACCCCAACCCTCGCACCCTATTTTTTTGCCAGGAGATTCCCCGGGATGTCTGTGGTATTTCCATGGCAACAGCCACTGACAGAATTGGGAGCACAATGTCAAAAGATGAAGTAGGGATGAAGTAAAAGAGGTGCGATTTCCTTGGATGGAAAATTGTGACAATATCAGAAACATTGAGTTGAAAGAGGAGCACCATCATCAGCAAGACAATGTCAATGTTCAATTCACCACCTTTATTCTTCTCTCCTTATTTATAAATCCAAATTACACGGTGGACACTATTCAATTAAGTTATAGAATCTGTTGATATGAAACAAAATTACAGTAAATATCTCCTTGTGGCCCCCTGCTTTTGTTTTAAAAGTGCATCAGAAAAAGCAGGCTCTTTAAAAAGAGGAGACACAGTTCAACATTGTACCAAAGTGAGAGTGTAAAGGCAGCGTGAGAGCACAATGGTCCCTAAGCAGAAGGGTCACAGTTTTCACTATCTTGAAATTAAATGCCAGTGAAAGAAAGTGTCTTCCCAGATAGATCTGACTTGGCATTCAATAGGCCACATGTACTTGGACACCAATGACGTGTTTACTTGTTCTATGTGTGCACAGTGCTTATTGAAGTATCCTGTTGCCGGCAAAGGATACGAATGCATGTAAAAAGAGGTAGGATTTAAAAGATCTGCTGTTGCATGGAACACGAGACATGTCCCCGATGTAGCTCCCTCATATATTAAAAATCTAAACACCTACATACACGTTCTATGTAAGCGGAATTCATGGAGACCAGAACAGAAGTTTGATGATGCTCAAACTGCAGCTCTGTAAATATTTGACTGGTATCTGCGAGGTTGTGAAAAGCTTGTACTTGTCGTACAAGCGTAGCTGTACTATCACCTCCACAGTGGTTGAGCTGCTGTCGGTCGGGGCATTTTGGGACCAGGTATCCGTGAAGCTGTGGGAAGTTTAGAGCTTGTAGGGGAAGCGTTTGTGCTTGTTGTCTTGGCAGATTTATTCCTGGCTGCAGATATGACGGCTGTGCGTATTGTTTTGGCTGTGGCCGAGGATGGGCTGTCGGAGGAGCGGGGCTGCGACAGATTCTGAGTCTCGGAGTTCGGGGCAACTCGTTTTGACACGCGGACCGGGCTCCCTCTGACGAACGCCGGATGCTGGGCGCTACCTGAGGATTTTTCGGGCACAGCTCTGTCTGAGATCCGACGTGTCAGGCTAGACTTCCCGTGCATCGCTTGCTCGCTCGCAGTCTGTGTCCTCTCACGTGTGCTGTTACTTCTTCTAACATCTACTTGAGGCGCAGCAGGCTGTGAGACGGGAGAGCTTCGCATGGATGCGCTGCGAATGGACGAGAGGCGGCTCGGGGCGGTCGGGTTTGGTGGCGTGGAGACATTTGATTGCTCTGTTTTTGAGCGCACTCTGGGAATGCCGGTGCTATTCGATGGTCCTGCACGAGACACGAGTGTCCGCTTGGCTCCTATTCCACTACGTACTGGAACCTTCATGCTTCGAGTTTCATCCTTCGATGACGGAGACCCTGGGGTCGCGGCCGCTCGAAGGTCAACCTCCCTCTCTTTCCTCCACTTGGAGCAAAGGCTCGGAGCAGGTCGGGGGAGTGGCGATGACGGAGGTGACAGAGTGTCATAAGATCGAAGGCCTTTCACCAGAGTGTGGCACTCAAGTGTTTCAACAACACGGGAGTATGACCTTGCCATCTCCCTCTCAGGATTTGGCAAGTCAGCATACTCCCCTGGCTGGGACTGGCTGAACTCTGGTAGACTGGAAGGCATCCAGCTCTCCTCTAAAGGTGCAGACAATCCTTCTGTGTCTGCCGGCTTTGTAAGACCTTCCTCTGGTAAAGGCATCACGGCGCTTGGTGTTTGGCAAGGTGTGCCACTGTTCCGTGGCTTCAACTCAACATGAACCGGAGCGTTGACCTGTGGTTTTCTCTCTGATCTCTGATAACTGCTGTCACTGTGAGTCAGTATTCCACTTTTATGACCAGTCGGAGGCGCATGTTCATCATCTCCACAGCTACTGGATTTATAATTGTGAAGGGTATGGTTGTTGTATGCTAGAGGCAGGCCAAAAGTACGTCGTTGAGTGGAGGTCTGTTCCTTCACACACACAGCAGGTGTAACTGTGTGGATGCTGGGTAAAGATTCTGGCTTCATTGAAGCCGTGTGTTCTTGAGACACGCCCATATCTTTTCGAAGTCTGTGCGTTTCTGTCGCGTTCAGTTGATTTTGCAACACATAAGAAATTCTGTCGGGTCCAAACTGCTTGACCGTGAAACCGTGTCCAGTTCGAGAATGACTAAATGAAGCGATGTGCGAATCCTGAATGGCTCTCATAGTCTGATTAGTTACTTGGCATTGGCTCGGCTCGGCTCCTTTATCTCCGTGCAGAATACTTCCTTGGTCAACAGAGGAACACGTGTCATCAGTCTCTGGAGAGCTACAAAGCACAGTGGAGGTCTCATGGTCAGATGAGCTGTTAGAATGACAACTGGTTGAAGTTGGGCTGCTTCCCAGCTCGGGGAAGCTTTTCAGCATCGATGAGTTGTGGAGAGGGGTTTCGCTCTGGACGTGGTGGCTGTATCTGCGTGACTCGGAACTTCTCAAACTTCGGCGATTCCAAGTGTAGCTCAAGTTCTTCTCCAGAATTTTCTCTAGCTCATCTTGGTTTTCCTGACTTTGAGGCTCTCTGGCCAGGCTGAGGTCCAGCCCGGTACAAACGGCCAAAGAACGACGCTTGTCGCCCATTACTTGCTGACGCTCCAGACGTTTCTGCTCCTTCCGCTCACGCTCTGCATTTTCCTACAATGAGGAAGAGATTCGTAGGCGTTACTACTTAGTCCTTCAAAAATGTTTTTTAGAATATTTGAATTCATTTTTGTCTCTCACCTGGACAGCTTTTTGGAAGCGATGGCAAAATGAATGGAAGATCCTGCAAGCTTCCTCTAACTTGAAGGTGCTGTCGTCCTCACAAAAAAACTCCACCAAAGCCTGACTTGACATACTCATTCCCTCAACTTCATCTTCTGCCTCCTTAAGCCGCTCTTCAGTCACCTGCAAGAAGACACATGTCAATTCATCCACATCGTGCAATTCAGCGAATATTTTCACCATTAAAAAAAATAAATTAAAAAATCACACACACAGCATGTACTTTTAAAAGTAAATATTGGCGGCTTGGATGTCATTTGAAGAAATGATGCAATATCGTTTATACCTCCAGGAAAGTCTGTGTATGCTGCAGAATCTCAGACTCAGTCTGGATGTTTGCCTTCAACGCAGACACCCTACTTTTAAGCTTGGATAGGTCTTCCAGTACGGACTCCTCACACAACCTACAGGGAATAGATCATTGTAATTGGATATATAGTTTCTTGTTGGCACAGTGGTGAAATATAATTGGTGGCAGTGACCCTAGAAATTAACCTATGTAGGAATATTGTTAATGGGGAATTACAAGACAGTATTTTATTTATTCATGTTGGGAGGTTATTCAGATTTGTGGTTTACTGTAATTTAATCAGCGTAAATCCTGACGTGAGACCTCATGAGTTTCCTTAGAAGTCCTTTCATGCATGTAAGCTCATGAAAGAACAGTTTTCTAAATTTCCCTGCATAATTCTTGTAGCGATTTCCCTTTCTGTGCATCAGTGAGCCCTAGTGGCAGCAACATCTTGAGCAGAAAAAGCCAAGAAACCCCTTCCGGGGTCACAAATTTAACAAATATATTTTTTGCATTCAATTTTTCACCGTCACTTAACAAGTGATCCTTGCTTGACCAGCCTGCTAGCAGGGAGACACTGTAAGCCGACCCCTTTTTAATCACAGATGCTTTTGCATTTTGGTCAAGTGGCCTTTTTGAGTGCATTGAGCTTTAATATTCCCTGAGACTGAATTGCCATCTGATATGATGGGGACCAGCTTTTGCAGAGGAACTGACCTAGAGGCGGAGCCAACATGGCCTAGTTGGCTTGGAAATGACAGTAAACTCTGGTCCTTTTTCACAGCTTCCTGCGGAGACAAACACAAATGATTATCTAGCTATTGTTCGGACGGACGGAAAATGTCATTTTCAAATGTGCACTGTCGAGCAGCCTGGAAGTTTGAGCAGTAAGATAATTAGGACAATTGTTTCTTGCATTTAGCCTAAAATGTGTCAAGCCAGAAACAATATCTTGTTGATTTAAAGGGTAATGAATACTGACTGCGACCTCACATTTGTTTAAAATGATCATGAGACAAGATAAAAAAAAAATCTCAGAAAACATTGGGTGAAATTTATCTTATTTACATTGGTTCATGGTCTATTTAAACGCTATTAAGTTTCGTTTTCATTTGTAAGTTCCCTTTCTATCATTATTTCTGAATTTCAGATCTTACCATAGCGACGAAATGCAGCAGATTCATGCCTGGTTTATTGGCTTTGGTATCAGCCAATTTCAGCAGCGACGAAATTCGAAAACCGGCTGCATTGCCCGCATAGCCGCCCTGAGAAATCACATACAGAGGTCAGAACCACACATTTAAAAACATGTTCACAAATACAAAAACACTCAACTTCCAACATCTGGTTTATTGTGCAAATTAAATGGCTCCATTTTCTTTTGTTGGACTCAATAAAAGAAAAAGTAAACACTCACAGCATTCATGTAGTTGCCAGCTTTCAGCACCAAACGTAGGATGGAGTGCAGTTCGGGGCAGCTCAGCAGCTCTATCAAAGACAAAAAGGTTTAAGAACCAAAAACGCTTCTTTGAATAGGCTGATAATGAATTACAAAGTTGTGTAACTTTAGACCACGGCTGTCAATGTCAACATGATAATCTCAGACGAAGTGGATTCGTTATAATGCATTGAATTTTAAAATAGTCGATCTATTTCTATATATGTATTGTGGAATAATTATAATCATGTAAAATGTGTTTGCGCCACTCACTGAACTAAAGATTACACTTTTAACATCTTTGTAAGGCATTTTACGTGGTTTATTGATGAAAATCTGGTGGAAATAGTTTCAAGGTAATACAAAATTACTGAATGGTGAACATGATTGTAAATAATGATTGGAAAATGACAGATTAATCAGGCATGAGAGAATCCAGGGGGGCAAAACAGACAGATTTGCTCTTGAGCTGTGGAGTACGTCTCTTTCTGGTGTTACTTTACCTCTGGCTGCCTCTCTCAAACATCTGGCTGCCACACACAGAGAGGTCACGGCGGGGTCAAACTCTTGTTGCAGGATCATGGCGTCCAAACGTTGACGAAAGCTAATGTAAGAGGGAAGGAGAAGGACAGAGAGGTCAGAGGCACAGTGGTGAGAGATGACGGAGACGGAAAAAAAACCCACTTGTGACGGATCATCACTTAGAGAAACACGTGTCACCGCCATAGCGGCGCAAGAGTCACGAGATAGGAAGATATGAAGCCGAGAATATTGATATGGGACGACAAAAAACGCGTGTGGGGGTAAATGGAGGCATGCTGGGTAATTTCATCCAATCGAGGGCGAAGGTGGAACCCACCTGGGGACTTCCACCAGCAGCAGCATAAAAAGATCAGGCTCTCCGAGCAGACCGCGATCCCCGCTGAACCTCCTCAGGCGAGATTCCTGACAGAGAACAGATGTTCGGAGAACGTCTTGAAAGTAATCTGGATTATTGAAGCCAAGATGCAGTTAACAGTTACATTCAACATGTTTCACCGCGGCTCTTCTCCGGAAACAGACCACATCATACGACATGGTGTAATGGCAAACTTTTGATCATCCTACACAGAGCCAGACGATCTCGGGGTGGGGGTTGGCGGGGGAATATGCCCGTAAAGGCATTTTACCTCCTCACTGTCAGGCAGCAATTTGCAGAGCTCTGTGAGCCTCTCTGCTCCGTAACGGTCCCCAGCGCCGTGCCTGATGTCCTCAACAATCTCCTTAGCAGGCCTGTGTAAAAAGCAACCAAACAAACTGTAAGTGTGTTATCATATTTAACATGCTACTTGTTTACCATGAGTGGTCCAGTAATCATTACCTCCCCGCACACACACACACACACACACACACACACACACACACATTCAAACATCACTAACTGTTATCCTGTCCTTATCAGCCACTTTGCTGGCAACAGGCGGTGAGTTGACGCCGCGCTGGCGACACTAAGTTTCACTTGACAAATAAGAGGCAGGCGCGGAGAACATGTCTGAGGGGGCTTTGGCATGTCAAGGTGAAAGAGCAAAAAATTGAGCTGGCTAACCTCTGACTTACTTCTTTCCAGTGACACATCTGTCCTTTAGTCCAGCAGCTTTCCATTATCCCCCCCTTCTCCTCATGTTACAACCGGAGGGACGCTCAGACACGCACTCACACACTCATGGGTGCTCGGCCTCTGCTTCGCAGACTGGCCTTCAACCCATATCTAATTTTACCCGAATTACTTTGAAATGAGCAATTATTTTGAGAGCATAATACAAAAACATTGATTGAAAAAATAAAGAATGAGAGCGCCTCTACGGCGAAACCTCATTACAATGGCAGAAGGCAAATAAGCTCCGACAGGACAAACGTCGGCGGACAAATGACGCTCTCTCACATCACGGCTTTTTCTACATGTCTTGACAAATCCGATCTAACAAAAGCTCCGCTCTTTGAACTGAGGTTCATCACAATTCATCGCAAACAATTCATATGTGCATGTCAATATAGCAAGCGGAGCACTTCCCTTCTTTTATTTCCCTCAAAGATAAATATGTCACGATTCATCAATGGAGACACCCTACTGTACGCATGGGACACGTCTATTCATGATGGGAGCCGCAGCTTTGTTTGAGAACATGCTAAAGAGGCTTTCACGGGTTAATGCATATGAAGGGCATCAGTGAGGTCTCTCACTGGGTTGCTGCCTCTGTAGAGTAGTTGCTTTAACAGCGGGGCATCATCCCTGGGCGTCAACTCTGACTCCCAGTGCTAGAACTTGTGTCCGCAGCCCTGTTCACGACCCTGGTCCAGTTGCTCCAGAGCCCCTCCCCTCCACCTGTGTCATGCAATATACCCGTGTCCCTTTCACGCTTGTTTTCCCACCTCGGGACTCAAACTGCACCCGAGTCATCTTTGATACCTGGTTAAACTCTGCACCTCAGGCGAATAAAACTTTACCCCCGGGGAAAAGCTGAGGACACGACTGTTTCCTGCTCTTAGCACCTATTGACTGATGGCTGACCGACATCAAACAAAATGCAAAAAAAAAAACAACGAAAAAAACAGTGGGGGGGTTACGACTGTAGTTTGTAGCGACTGATTTCATGCCTGATTAATGTTTGGAATACTTGGTGAGATGCTAAAGCACTAAGATATTGACATATTTTCCAACTTTGGGGAAACATTAACGACAATCAGTTTATCTGCCATTCGATTAATCTTCAACTGAGAGTCAAGACTGGAAAATAAACAACTTTTGGATTTAACATTAAGGATTTTTTATCCCGAAAAAACAAATTTGATTCTGCCAAATCGTTGGCAACTGTTATTTCCAAAATAGAGAACAGAAAACCAAAGTCTCTATTATTTTTCTGGGAATTGTTATATGTTAGACATTGGTGTCTTTTGGGTTTTTGAATTAAGCCTAATAGTTGAATAACACAATTTAACCCTTATTTTCTTCACGGGCGAGACGTTCTGAAATCATGTATATTCATATCAAGCATTTATGTTCATGTTTCTCTTCTATCTTGAATGCGTAAATCATGGCAGCAGACACGTTGAAGTTTTTCAAACGTGATAATTTGTTGTTTTTTTTAATTTTATCTTAAAATCTGATTTTTCCTCAGGCTTTGAAAACCATGATAAATTAAAAATTTCCCCCTTTTTTAACTTTTTCGGAAAAAATTATATATATACACTTTATATAACTTTATATATATATATATATTATTTTTACCAGAAATATATAATATATATATATATATACACACTTTTTTATTTTTATTTTTTATTTTTTTAATTAACACAACTTTGACTGCTGAAAATTTCCCCACGGTCATGATTAGAGACTCTAGTGAGCTCACGTTTTGAACTGGCGAAGGAATATTCCGATGTTCATGCTGCGCTTGGAGTCCAGCAGGCAGATCTGCAAAGAGGACGAGACGCACGTGAGGACGCGTTGGTCGAAGAACATCTAACTTTCTCAAGTGAGACGATAAGACAACATTTTCCTGTCCTCACCTCCTCTGAGCTGTCCTGCGGCGTCCTGCAGCGCAGCAGAGCAGAACGCCGCCTCAGGGTGGTGCTTCTGTCTTGAGGTTTGCTCTCCTTCTGGCCAAACAGCTCGTCCAGAGAGTGAAGATCTATGGGGAACTCATCCTCGCCCGGGGCTGCGCCGCTCCACACGCTCTTCCTTCCCTCGACCTTCTCTTTGGGGATGCGCTCCCAGTTCAGTTTCCTCAGCCGGCTTCTCCGGGCGCTGTCCGCTCTGCTGAAGGGCGAAGGGGGGAACGAGGGCGGAGGCGGCAGAGGCGGGGGCGGAGGCGGGGGAGGCGGAGGTGCCGAGGGAGGCGGTTGAGGGGTGACCAACACCACATCCGAATCCATGGCTGTCACTTCCGCTGCGGCCGAGAGGGCGGGCAGTGTTCCATGAAAAGCACGAGATCCCCCGACGGCCACAGTCAGGTTGATGAGCATAAAGGGCCCCCGATCGTCAGAGAGAGGAGGGTGAAGGGTCCCTTTTCAGCGAGTGACGTCTTTGGCGGATTCCAGCGAGCCGCCGTCCAGTGGGGTCCGCCGATGATTCCTGTCTGGGAATCAGGACACAGACGAGAAATCAAATCTCATTACCGAGCACGGAGCGAGGAAGGAAGTCGAGGTCATCCAGGGGTTTTTGCGAGAACCAGCCCGGCAGACTGAGGGGTCGGTGACCTCACCTGAGCGCTCGGACCCCTTTCATTAGTGACGACCGCAACTACAACCTCTGCCTCAACTTTCTGCACGAGTTCAAGGCATTTTTGGGAAAGCACGCACCGGGCAAAAACCAGCTCTTCTCCACTGCGGGCCATTTGAACAGCTTGTCTCATCCTGTTCGGTTTCACCTCCTCGCACGCACACACAAAAAAACACACACCTTCATCGTGCACATCTTCCTTCTAATTAGAATATATGGAGATACCATCGGGAATTGAAAGGGGTGCAAGTGCAAGTGAGGAAACCGCAGAGTGAAAAAGAAGGTGGTCTGCAGCTCTGTTACACACACATACACACACACACACTCACACACACTCACACACATACATTCACACACACACGGGTTTTACAGCAGGATTAGTAATGCAGTGAGTCAGATCCTGGTGCTTTGTTCACGAGAAAGTCTACTTATGACAAAGTTCTCTTATTTGTCCAAAGAAGCGCATCTGTGCTTTCGTGCTCCGTCTCTGTGAATCACAACTTTCCTGGAAACTTTTTGAACGTAGAAAGTTGCGGCGCCGCGCAAACGCACCGCCGCGCACGGGAACCGCAGCCTAGGATCTGCGATCACTGACGACTAGCGAGATGACAAGTGCGCTTTGTAGAGGAAAGATGGGATGAAAACAGTAAAAAAAAAAACAAAAAAAAAAAAAACACCAAGGCTGATCATTCTGATGTCTGAAAAAAGCATCCCTCAATCGTGAATGGCTGAGAAAAAAAGTAATCAGGGTACTATTTAAACCAAAAACTATCACGTACTTTTCTTAATTTGTTTAGTAAACACCAAACAGCTAGTTAAAGTTACTAAGTAAATTAGAAGATGACCTGTTGGAGTTGTTTAACTCACCTGCTTTGGACCTCCACACTGGAATATCAATAAATATACAAATACACTCCCGAGGCTTTCTTTTTCCCAACTTGTTGTTTTCCTGTTATCCCGGTGACTTGCAGCGCTGTACTCCCCGCGGCAGCCTTCTATCTCTCCCCGTCTCTCTCTCTTTCTCTCTCTTTCTCTCTCTCTGTCACTGCAGGGAAAAAAAGAAAACTTCCACACGGCTTAAACCGGACCGCGCATGCGCGCTGTGGAACCCACCGATATGGCTTTTCTTGCGTCCTCCCCGTTTTCCCATGGGTTGATTCAGAGGTTTTCAGGTGGTACTGAACTGACTTAAGTCCGCTTTTTCCTTATCGATATACTTGATTTTCCACGTAAGTCAAATATAAAGTTTTATAAAATCCTCTTCCTGTGTATTTCGCCTTGTTCCACTCACTTTTCGGCTAATATTCTTGGTAATTCTTTGGAATCCTTGCATTATTTATTGCAGGTCCGTCTACTTCTGGGCAGGTGATGTGAGCGGTCGTACATTAGGCAAACAATACAACTCTCTATTTCAGACTAATCATCATATAGGCCTGGAATCTGATCTGTAATTGGTGCAGAAGGCCTTGATCAGGCTAAGAAGACTCCTCTATTGAAAACCCGAGAGGGAGCAGATGGGTATCAGATATGGGAAAACGCCATCCGCGTCGTCTCCCCGGACGGCGATCGCCCCGTAAAGGGAGATAAAACGGTTGAAAATCAAGAGGCCAAAAGTCACCCCGGGGTGCTGAAATGGCTCAGGTGCTGCGACGCGAACCCACAACACTGACCTTTCATCCGAGGTGCCGGAGCGCTCCCGGCCCACGTCACCTGGCGCTCCCGGGGCCGGCTCAGGTAGCCCCTTTCACAGGCCACGCTGACAAGCCACTGTCATCGCCTCTTGGACTGCGGTAATTAGGGGTTATGACCCTGTAGATCTGGCTATTGTTGTGCCTGTGCAGCAGGGCATGTTATAGTGTACCCGTGCCAGAACAAACCTCTCACAGGAAACTTCATTCTCCATTCAGTCACTCACTTCTCAGAGTACAGTGCACCTCTCAGAATACAAGGAAATGCCACTGCTGAGAGATGGCTACTTTATAGTCCATAAAGGGACTGAACAAGGCTCCGCGATTTCACATAATCTGCAAGTATTCTGTGAACAAAAGCCTCGTGACACTGATTGATGAAAAGCTAGAAGTTAACTTGGCATCCTCGACGTGTTTCGCCGGACTTAAACTGCAAGAGGCGAAATGTCTGCGATGTGTTTACAGGCCCACTCCCAGCTTGTCCCCCCTTTGCATAACAGAGAGCTTCAGAGCCTGAGCTCCATGCAGCCAATTCTTCATTGAATGAATGTGCATGAGGGTGTTCATGTGTAAGATTTGTGTGTGAACCAGTGTAGCTGTAGGAGGGGATCCCTGGCATCGGACTGATAATTTGTCAGAAAAAAAAACATTTTGGGGGAAAAAACATTGCGAACTTTAAGTTATCGGGGGAATATTCCTGAGGATATCTCTCACTTTTGGGGGGGAAAAACACAAAGGGTGTCTGCTGCAGCAGCGCATGAAGAAGGTGTTCTCTGATCGGGAGGTCTCGGCCGTGCACGGAGCATCAGCCCTTTATCGTTTCTTCTGCTTAATCTCTCTTTGAAGTTCCACAAGAGTTACATAAAGTATTAGCCCCCCCCCCCCTTTTCCAAATGCTTAAACACTGATTATCATAGGCGCGCTCACATACACACACCCACACAGCAAAACAAAATTTACTTTTGCTTAAATAATCTCATTCCGTACAGTAGAGACGAATGAGGTTATGCAGATGTGACTCATTCTTTTGCCTCAATTTCCCGGATTTCTAGAAGTGCTTGAAAAACCATCTCACGTGAGACCGAAGATAAAACCGTACGGCCGTAATGTTACTCTGCCTCTGGCGACTCTGGTTTTCGCCTTCTGGGTCTCGCTCGTGTCCATAAATGTGGAAGAAATAGGTCAGTGTGACTGTGTCTCTGTGGGAGTCGAACATACTGTGTGTATGTGTGTGTGTGTGTGTGTGTGTGTGTGTGTGTGTGTGCATGAGCAAGTATGCAAACATACACACACCTGGCTCTGATCTCAGACTGTGACAGTAGGTCTGGGGAGGTAGTCCTAATCAAACCCAGGTTCCACAGATCTCCTCTGGTTTCCCAGCTGCACTTGGATCACGTGCAGTTACGGCCTGACAAGGATCTCTGGCTTTGGTCAGACCACCAGCCTGATAAGGAGAGACAAGAGGAGACAGACACACTTGGCCTATCCGAGTGTTTTTCCCCCCCTTTTACTCAAATTCTTTCACACATAAACACTGACCCACGCTCACGCAAACCCATACAGCGCCGCTCCGGAATATGAGAACCGACTCCCACACGGTTCTACATGATAATAAAAGACACAAGGGGAGACCTCCACACTCTGTTTGTGCTGCTACTTTGGGGGTTCACAGACAGGCCATTCAGAGATGATATAAACATTATGGAGTCACCGAGATGAAAGAAGAGATTCCGGGTTGATCTGGTGGAGAATGCAAAACATTTCGGCGAGGCGCTTTCCCTTGTTCGTCTTGGTTGGAGATGACTTTGTTATTTCTCCTTTTCCCTCAAGCCTCCGACGTTGACGCGGACGATTGTCATCCGTGCACGTCGGACACTACTGTAGCTTCTTCGCGCAAATGCGAAAAACTGAGAGAGCAGTTGACCGGCGCAGCTCAACCCCCCGCTCCTTACGGTATTTTTTTAAGTTCACAGCTGATGTGTTGCCATGTTTACCTAGCTGTCTTACGTCACAACATTTATGCCTCCATTTACGAGCGAGGGGGACGTATGTCATGGTGAATTCCCCCGGTCGGCCGGGATGCCTAGCGGTCAGTTGTCTTTTGCTTTGTGTGTCTTTGGAGAGGTGACGGGGGGGTTAAATTAAACACAGCGGGGTGAAAGGGAGGCTGGGATACTTGTGGTCAGTCGCTCTTGGGGGTTGGGTAGACTCTGTTTGTCTTTGCACATCTGGCCACAAGAGCCACTTCCGAGTCCAATTAGGATTTCCTGAGACTCAATAAAGGGGATTATTGGTCTGCAAAAACACAAGCCCAGGCTCTCCCGCCCTCAGTCACCTTCCTGCCCCGACCGCTACGGTCCTATCAGCGGTTGCACTTCACTGAACCAAACGATGACATAGCGGCCCGGAGCACTCATCCCCTTCTTACTGTTTACACATTTTTAATTAATCAAATTTCCCAGCTTAGTCGGAAAAGTGAGGCGGAACAACTTTTTACAACCAAATGACCGGTGAGAGACCCCCAATTGTCTGTAAACCGGGCTGTGGTTGGACGAAAAGCCTCGGAGCGGACGGCAGGGGGGCTGCGTTGCATTGATAGGGGGCCGGAGCAGCAGCTTGTGTGGCAAGAGTGATCACACAGTTAATATTCAAAGGGCCGGCAGTGTTGTAAAGAAGCCACTAAATAGGGGTCGACAAACCGTACAAACAAAGGCTCCTCTCTAAGTAGGCTGTGTATATGGCACAAGTGCAGTGAATGGCGTGCTTTGCCGGGGTGGTCATGTATGGAGTCTATAGTGAGTTATTAAAGCGGGGTGTGCATTCTTTTCCTCCCCCAACCAAACCCCACCATGCACCGACCGTGCACCCACTTTTTTTTTTCCAGCCCTGCGGCTTCAATGGGTTTGGTAAGAGGACCCAGGCGCGGAAAGGAGAGACACGTTTTCGTCCCTTAGATCGCTGTTTGGAGTATTGATCGTCACATGTACGTGCCACACGGCGAGGAGAGCATTGCGAATTCTCTTCTGCATCGCCGCGCACACACTCATGGTTACTTCAACCATCTAAACCTAATTGTTCCCTCACGCTTCTCTGTGCCAACCAGTGATGTCACTCGCATTGGAACCGCGGAGGCCGTTGGCTCGGTGCCGAGAGGATAGGAGGAGGAGGAGGAGGAGAGGTGAGGAGAGAAGAAGAGAGAAGAGGAGACGGGGGTTTACCAGGAGTGGAGAGGTTAGAAAAGTAAGTATATATCTGTGTGTGTGTGTGTGTGTGTGTAAATCAGTCCGTTCACTGCTGGACTCCCGGAGAATGCAGCCTCCTCCTTTCGGCTCCTTCTCCAGAGTATTTAAAGCTGAAAGCAAAACACCGGCGATGTCTGAGGGCCAAGCCGACGACTCCCTCCCAGATTAACCTTGCTGCTCCTCTCTTCCCATCACTTCCACCGGCATTCACTGGGCCTGTGCTGAAACCTATTCAACGGTACCAAACTGTTGCATAACAATGTGGCCTGCCTTTTGCTGAAACACAGGGGCTGTTGGTAATACAAGGAACCCTCAGGCCCCCTAACCCAAGACTCACTTAATGTTGCGGAGGAGCCTCGGCTAGATGGAGCTGCTGTGTGAGAGACAAGAAGTAAGAGAGGATTATCAAAACGAGGGAAAAAAAATTACGCTAAATACACCCTGTTGGAAAATCAAAAGAGGTAGACTGATAGTAGCTTATATCTGCCAAATTTTTATTCGGCAGATATTGGGAAGAAAGTAAGAGAAACAATGACGTCCATATTTTCCAGGCCGTTTTTTTTTTTTTATATTGCCAGAAACTTTGCTAAAAACACATGCTATTTTTTTTTGTAATGAAAAGGAGGCAGTGCAGTATGTTTTTGTTCTTATAAAATCCAAGAGAAGCAGTGAAATGAGGGGCAGTGTAAGTGGCAAAATAAAACTTTAGATTCAAGATTCAAAGCGTTATTGTCACATGCACAGTGTAGAAACATGTTTCCCTTTACAGTGAAAGTCCTACTTTGCTGAAAGGAGGAGTATTATAAATGGGATTATAGATATGAATATGAACGGTGCAATAGAACAGTGGCAGTGCAATAAGTCATTCGAGTGCATATATATTTATATTAAGATAATATAAATGAATGAGAAAATAATAGTCATAAATAAAATAATGAGAAATTATACACTTACTATGAGCCACCTGTTTATTCAGTATTTCTCATCTGATATTTTTTACATTAACAGCGGCATTTGCACTTATAAGAAGTATAAAAGACTGTAAGCAAGAAGCAGCTATATTACACAGTGGTGTCCCTGCTCAGCGTGTCTTGTTTTCCTTTTTTTAATGACAAACAAGAAAATAGGTCTGAAATAATTTTCCACAAAACAAGCACAGAATGAATTTGCTGGCAAAGACTCAGCTGACACCAGCGGACCCCCCTCCAACCCCCAGGTGACGTGAAGCACAGCGGCGTCACCACTAGTTGTTCGACATTGGCTCCATTGTGTTTTTGGTCTCAAAGCCAGCGTTGAAGTGGGTCAGAAAACAGAAAGAAAATGACTTAATGAAGGTCATAGAAGCGGGAGGACAGCATGGGGTATGAGTTGGCCCACTGGAAATCATGTGCAACCCCCTCTCTCCCTTCCTTCCTCCTCTCCCTGACATAAGGAGAGCTGGCATGTTTGGCAGAGGGAGAAGAAAAAAAAGGAAGGAACAAAAGGATGAGTGACAAATGCAGAGTTGGGATGGTCAGCTGAGTTATTTGGTCAAAACCCAGTAAAATGGAAGGACAGGCTGTTGCTAGGCTGTGCTGTGAGAAAGGGAGAGCACTCCGGCTGAGCTCATTGAAAAGAGCCAGGCCTCTATTTACTCACACTGTTACACCACTTACTAAGCACTGCAATAACCACCAATTAGTATTATTACCAGCAATTACTTCCTATCAGTCTCTCAAAGGCTTCATCAGCCACTCAACCTGTCGAGGGTCTCTTAATTACTTACCAAAGGACTGGAAAAGATGCTCAGTGCAAGTCAGCTACCTTTGCAGAAAATAGTAGGCATCCAACATAAATGGTGAAGAATGGTCACTTCCTGCATCATGTCATTGCAAAAACATAACATGCGTGACAAGCTGCTTACTAAATATGACATAGCATACTCGATTTGACCCAGCGTCCGCCGCCTGTCTGCGCCCTTGCAGTAAATAAAAGTTGCATGTCTCGTAATTTCCGCAAAAGAAACAACAGTGAAATGAAATGATGAAAATGTAGAAACTCCATTTAAACGACTGCAGATTCTTCGGAACTACTTTTGGTAACATCAATAAAAAAGAAGACATGATTTCATTTCATTGTATTTCATTTTCTTAAGCGCTTCATTTTTTACCTTTAAAGCCAAAATCATCCATATAATAATCTTTATAGTGATTAAATTATTGGAAATGATTTCAAGCCATTTAATCTTGATGCAGTTAAATTTAAAAAAAGTCTCTGTACATGAATAAAGTATTACCCTCTCCTCACATTTACCACGGCTTCATCAGGTCTGGCAGGAAACAGACAAAAGAGATTATCTTTTGGTGGCCTGAACATAAATCGGAAAAAGACAAGAGCGAGAGTAGACGGGACCCCGGAGAGGGAGACAGAAGGGAAAAACTGACACGGGGAAAAAAAAAGAAAACCATCAGGGTTTGTGTTGAATCCCTAGAGGCCAATGTCTTGTTTGAAGAGCCCTGAGGTTAAGGTCAAAGGTCACAGGTTAGGCTGTGAGGTTATCAGCGAACGTTTGGGGTTAACTGTAGATGACCACTTATACAGTTAAATGGATTAACCCGGGTAGAGGTATTTAGGGGTTAAAACCGTGGCACGATCCCGCGTCCAGCCAGCGGACCGACGGATTCACACACACTTTTTTCTTTTTGTACACACACACTGTGTCAAACGGGATCCTTAGATCGTAACTCTTGTTGCGTTGGGTGTGGTCAAATGTGGAACCAGGGTGTGAGAGGAAGTCGCCGGGTATCAGAGGTGTCGAACCTTATCCTGTTGTCGGTGGTCACACCTGCCTGTTGTTCCCGATGAGTGTTAAAAGTTAACGCGTGTTTGTTTGACTCCGGTGAATTTCGACAGAATAAAAACAATCATCCCCACAGCGGCCACAGATAAACATGGAAAAAAAATGTCTGAGTTATTTCCGGGAGAGTAGATACTCCTACAACAGACACAACAATAATCCCTGGTAGGGGCGCACACACACACACACACACACACACACACACACGCACACACACAGACACCCCCAATCACACATTCTTGTGCACACGCATACAGACTCACACCCACCCACCCACACACACACACACACACACACACTCACACTTGTGAATGATAATAGCAGGATTTTCATTTGACGCCTTCCTCATTTAGCAAGCCGGGGGGATGAACCATGGCGCATTCTAAATGGTCTTCCAACTGTGACCTGAGCAAGAGGTGTGGAGAAGGAGGCGGGGGTGGAGGACGTGCTCGCGAGGGGAGGCCCAGAAAAGCCTTTGCCAGAGTCATGCCAGTCTGCGATTCAGTCTTTTCATCGAGGTTTTGAGTTTGATTTTTTTTTTTTGAACGAGTCGCATTCACCGAGTATCGCAATCGTGACTCATCAGTTGCGGATAAAATGCAGCCATGTCTCTCGACTTCTGTTCTGACGCAGAGAAGTCGCATGTGAGACGCGGCGATCATGACGCATGGCTTAGCTGGTGACACGCTCTGGCGTAAACACACCACGGCTGATTACTTCTTTCGTTCTTTGCCACAATGCAAGAATCAAAGTAGGGAGGTGCGACACTTTGTACATCCGTGGTTCTGGGCGCACAGATCAGGGCTACCAACAGAATTTCCATATGCACGTCCTGAAAGGAAAATTGATTCATGACTTGGAATTTAGAATTTATACTTTATTAATCCCTGGCAGGGAAATTCCCTCTCTGCATTTAACCCATCAAGCATGAACCACGAGCTGTAGCTTAAATCCTGAAACAACTAATGTGACCCTTGGATTTCAATCTTCTCGTCATACAATGTAATATTTCACCGATCATATTTAGACTTTATCTGCATTTTCTGCAGATGCATAGATAAATACAGTATACCTCAAAGGATGAAAGGATTTCTAATGACATGTCTGAGATGATGTTACTTCTCAGACTATTTCTCACCAGGTGTTGGATATGAGTAATAACAGGGGAGGGCCTCAAATTGTACAGTCATAGTGTTCTATGGTCGTAATAACAGTGCTCGCATAAAAATAGCAGATAAACTGAGATTACTTCTCAGTCCATAAATGAAATAAGCATGGGACACTTTGTCAATTATTTTTTCTCGCCGGTATGTGACTGTTAACTTTTGATGGAGGTGAAATATTAAAGCAGTTTCCTCAACATTTACCTGTTCGTGTTCAGAAATCTCATCCACGCCCTTCGCCTTTGCAGATGATTCAAAACAAGCTACTTTTGAAGTTCGGGCTTCATGCTTCCGCCCGAAGCTCTGCCAAGAGCTGGCCTTGACATATTGCATGCAAGTCTTGTCTGAATTGCAGGTTATGTCACAATATTTTTTCCCACAATGCAACAGCGAGTCCAATTATATTTCTGCTCTCTGAATTTTGCAAAACTCGTTTAGTTGCAATCTAATTACCAGGGAAAATTAAGATGAACTTAAAGGATGTTACAAAAAAGAAGCAAATTACATTCGACGATCTATAGTTCGACTGTGCCAAAATGAAATTACCTTCAAGCCAACCGCCCGGTGATACGTTAGAGGGCTGCTTGAGCGGTAAAGTGTATAATTACAGATATAATGATGTAATATAAAAGCTTTGACTCATCACACTTATTTCAATTGTACTGTTTTGAAATCCGGTGCTGGGTTGTTGAGAACATCGTGTTTTTGTCGTACTAAATGACATTTGGCGCTCCGGTCAGACAGCGAAGCCTGGAGGCTTGAACTCCATCTAGACTTTCCCTCCACAGCATGCCGGTCTGGTTTTGTGCATGTATATTAAGACATGTCAGTGATTGACTGGGTGACCCCCACATGCCTCCATTAAATCCATTTGTTTGATCGATCGATTGGCCCGATGCATACGCACTGAGACGGCTGACAAGGAAAACACAATTTATTCCAATCTCAACAAGAAAACGAAGGATTTAAATTATTCTTTCAGTTCTTTTTTCGAAATTCAAGACTGGGCTAGAAGATGACAGAAGAAACTTATTATGATTTTTGTTGTCAGACTGGAAACTAGTGATCTGTGATGTAATTTAATTGTTTCAAGAGCAGAACTTTGATGGGAGCCATGTTGCTATCTCTACATGAAGCCAGTATCTTAAAATAAGTGAATGACAACGCAGGATCGCAAATTAGGAGATCATGCACCAGGCAACGCTTTCCCCTTGAGGGTTTTTCTCATATTCAAGGTATGCTTTTTCACAAGCTGTGAATCAGCCAATGGGATGATCTCATGCATTCTAAAGAAATAATAAAACTAAAATAAGAAAGAGGGCCAAAGAGACTTAATTATGAGGGTGGCAACAGTTTTATAAATGTGTCAAATGAAAGCCGTTGGAAAGGTGTATTAAGGTGGGCTTACAAGGAGGATACAAGTGATATTATCACAATGAATTATTATCATATTTATATAAAAAAAGGGAGTGTTGTAAAGTAAATTTTAAGATAAGCTTTTTATCCATTCCAAATGCATTGGCTCATTTATCAAACATGGCCTCAATACCACGATGGCCAAAATAATAGGTTTATGTATGCCGTGCATATTTAGAGTGGCCAGTGTTGCCAGCATTCTTCAGACTTTACGATTGTGTTTATGTCTTATTTTTTGGAGAAAATGAGCGGCCCTTATCTCCAACAAACATGTTCTCACGTGGTTGAGTCAGTACTGCACAATGGGCCAATATCAATTTCTTATTGCACATGGACTTCCCCTCCTGGGTTTACTCAGCTCTCCTCTGCAACTTACCCTTCCGAAAGTCCTGCAAGGGCCAGCTAGTCCGATGATATAATGCCCGTGAAATCGACACCGCTGAATTTTTTTAACGTTGACGAAGCCATTCAAATTAGTCAAGGTGAACATTTTATCTTTATTACTGTTGAAGAAGAGCTGTCAGTTCAGGGGCCACATTCTTAAGCAGACTTGACCAGCACTAAGTATTGGTACCTCTGTCCCCTTGCGATTATTGCAGCTGTCGCTGACATTTAAATATTGTAGCCAGCATTTATTTATTTTTTTAAATTTTATTCTGCCGAGGCAGGTCTGGTTGTATTTGATTAAAGGATTTACTCCTAGCCACGCGGGACAAATGCTCGGAAAATGATGACAATGATGATGAGCAATGATCTTGTGCTCTGGCACCCTCTTTTCTGAAATCTTAATCACCAAGCAGTGACTTGTGGGATAGAGTTAGTCACAAAGAAAGCTGAAAAATCCACATTTCAGGGAGTCTTAAAAATGGGACAACCATATAATCTCACTGTGCTGCATTCGTTTTTCGGTCTCTTTACTTCGACTGAAGGGACTGTTTACCTACCTATAAGCCGGTACTTGTTTTAGCGTATTTCGTCAGTTCGTATTGAGGTTAAAATTCTACTAGTGCACTTTAGATAACTTTATCAGATTAGGCACAGAATTTCTGTTAGCACATTGGTGAAGAAAGGGAATCAAAAAGCGAAATCAAACCTACCTGTGTTGGTCCTTCAATATATTGATTAAAATGTGCTCTTCAGAACATCTGAAGACAAAGCAGTGATATATGTATTGCAAAGATATCTGCAAAAAATGTAAACATGTTGTCACACAAGTCATCGTCTGTCCAATCCCATGTCACCACACTTAAATTCAAGAGGCAAGAGTGAGTCAGTGTAACAAAGTGTGCCTTGTCCAACATAACATGAGAAACACAATTCACTTCCTGTCCCTGGATGTGTGATAAAAGTTAGATTTGCCAAGAGAGGTGAAGCAGCAGCACATTCAGGTTTAGAAAATGAACCAGTAATATTAGAAACTCCCATGACATGAATGACAATTAAAAATGGATCTAGTTTTCCCGCTTTTGAAAAGTTATGTCATCCCACAAATTGAAATACGAGTGAATGGAGAGCGTCATTTAAATGTGTTTACTAGTTGACATTTGATTTTTTCTAAAGAGAGCAGTGGGAGTCTTCTTTGGCCTCTTTGGCCTTTGCTCTATTACACTCTTTACTTTTAATTAGTGTGGCGTACTTTTAATTAATATGAACCAAAAAAAACAACTTTTTCCACCATGACAGGTAAAGAGTACTTTCCTTCTGTGGACAATCAATCCATCACATCAACAAAAACGAACAAGAATGCAATATCCGATCTAAAGATAGAGAGATAAGTGATTGGCCTCTCACCTTCAAGATGAGATTAGGTTGGACTATTTAGACCCAAGGGGAAACTTAAGTGTCACATTGTAATCCTGCTCTTTCTTTTATTATGAAATTCCCCATTATTGCTGAAATTGTGCATTTTTTGCTAAAATGTCTAAACTACAATGAAATGATTCTTGGCTGTAACTGCTTATCATATCCAAAGAATATCGAGTAGATGGGGTACGGTCTACATTGTTAATATTGTGTAAACAATAATGTACAATATCAGTTCAACCAAGTGATCGTGATCTATTTGCATGTTGATTTGTTGTAAATTCAAAGATATAGTCCGTACCTTTTCAGGTGGTATCAGCTAACACTTGAGAGTTTGCAGTTCTGTGGCTTTTGAGGCCAAAGGCCACCCCCATATTCGCTCTGACTCCGACCTCTATTCCTGTATCAGTGACCCTTGACCTTTTACACCAAGTCCCCCCACCTTTGTCTCATCTCCTGAGGCTCGAAGTGAGGGCGGTGGGGGGTTCTTGAGAGAGGGTTAAAGATCATCCACCACACATATACGCCAATAACGTGAGAGGTCAAATTTGCAAGTTTTATTTTATATACAAACTCATAAACACTCATGCATATTTCCAGATCTATGACCTATTATAAAGCTGTTACCATGCATCAGAAAAATACTTTATGCACAGAATGTAACTGCATTAGGAAATGGCTTGTGATCACGTGTAAATTACCCAAACACTTTAACATCTTGAACCAAGTAAATGGTAAAACCTTCTCCTCTCTTGTTTGTCTTTGACACCTTTGACCTGATGACGGAGCAGCTGCGCCTGAATGTTGTCCCACTCCGTCTCAACAATGGGTATAATTACTGCGGGACAAGAGCAGTAGAACCGCTTCCTTGAAATAATCAAAAATCCTATGCAACTGAGAGGGGGGGGGGCACAGGAACAGCTGATTCATGTTACCCTGGGAGATAACTAAAAAGTCCTTCTCTGCTGTAGGGGTGCGGGACTCACAGAAGTCTGTGTGAGCTCATAGGAGGGAGTTCACAGTATGACTCTGAGGAAACCGGGGTGAAGGTAAGTAAAACCAACCCAGTCCCCAAAAGATTAGTCACTCTTCCTTAATTTTTCTGTCCGTATGTCTCAGATTCAAATTAAAACCATAACCATCACTCATTGGATTTGAGGAAAAATTTCACAGCCTTGTGAATCCACAGCAATCACTGTCATTGATTCCTATATGTGTGTGTGTATGTGTGTTCCATGTGGGTGTGACATTGTTTCCAGTGTATATTTTATTGCACCCTGTGGCTGGAATAGTGGATGTAGTGGTCGACAGGCTGCAGTTACGCCTTTTCCTCTGGACTCCTTCCCTTTTCCTTCCAAGCCACTGCAGTACAAACCGTTTCCGACTTGAGCTGTGCATAGAAAAATACAGGCACGTGGAGAGACATGCGCTCCACGTTCATTACAATCATTGCACAAAAAATGCAAAATTCAAAACAGCTCGATTTGGCATTTTAAAGGTCCCGATCCTGAGAATGAGACAAACTGTTTCCTGCTCGTATGCACCTAAATCACGATTGCACCGCGTCTAGAAACGAGTCCCGAGTTCCGCAGTATTTCTGTAACCGTTTCATATAAACAGGATACCCAGAGAGGAAAGAACAGGGTGGGAAAAGACAGAGGAAGGCAGAGTTCGGAGTAAACCTGTTCAAAACAACTGTTTGCCAAACAGTCAGTCACTGTATGATGGGATGTGAGGAATAAGCAAGGATGAGCAACCCAACAGGAGAATTTCAACTCAGCGTGCTTTACCTGGTGAACAAAGTCACATATCCACATGGAGACGCCAGAGGAGAGAAAGTCAGCCTTGCACTGCGAGTTATTATTACGAGGGTTATCTTTTCAAAGTCGGTCTAATCCATTATTGTGGCATAGTGTGCGGTTACATAACTTGAACCTGCATCAATAAGACAGCAAGGAAAAAGTTCTCACACACACAAGAGGACCATAATTAATTGCCCGTGACGTATGGACCATCAACCTGTAGTGTCAACAGGTGCAGTATGAAGAGTTCAAACTCAAGGCCCGCCTCCTCTTAAGCTGCTTATATGAAAGCAAAAAAGGGTAGATCATTGGTTTGAGGGTGAACAGAGCTGTATTGTGCCCTGAGACCAAAAGAGGCTGATTTCTACTCTGTGGCAGTGACCTTCTTTCCGCACAAAATGTTCCCTCACCATAACTGACTCACAAGGTACGGCCGATTACGCAACCCGTGGGAGGAGATGGGCTCGAGGAGGGGAGCGGGGTCACTGATGGACGATCCATTTTTCTGGATAAAAGGTTCTGCAAAGTTTTCACACAAGTCCTATTTGCTCAGGGCCAGCCTCAGCTCAGCTGTTGAATGGCGTCGCCGTCACTTGCGAGGAGAGCGATTTCGAAAGCTGTGGACTAAATCCTCAGAGAAAATCAAAGCAAGGTTGTAATTGCGAGATTGTTTTTTGTTATGGGTGTGTGAGCGCCTCAGAACCACAAGCAACGCAAATCTTCCAATGAAATTACTTTAATTTCATTAATTTCTCGAGCGTGCACAGTAGTAAATACAAGCTTAATTTGCAAGCCAGAGGCCACAACGGTAGAAAAGAGGGTGTAGTCAACAGATGAGGTAGTAAACATGTTTCTACTGCTCTGATGTGGAAATGCATGGTTGGAACATGTTATATTTCATGAAATGTTCACATCTTAATACCATAAAAGCAAATAAATCATCTGATAAAATCTCAAATAGACACCAGTCAAAGCAAACAAGTAAGGAAATATTTAAGATGAGCTATTTTGCAACAAAATGCCAGTACATCTGTTAGGGCTTCTCTGATCTGAGGCTGCACGCAGGTTCAAAGGGGGTGAAGTCCTACAAAAACATCAGAAATCCAAATGTTCACTAAGCTCCAGTGAAGACACGCAGCGGAGGATCCAGCCAGCCAGGGGGAGTCTCCTATAATCCGTCCCCACCCCAGACATCCCGTCTCTGGGGCTGTGCACCACCTGATGCCCCTTCAGGAGGATCTAAATGAGATCTGGCAAAGCGAGGATCAGTGGAGGATTCTATCTGAAGAGAATTTTAACATGGGAGATTTAATTTAAACCCTCGGGGGAAGCCGGTCTCTCCATTTGAAAGTACCGTGGAGTGGATCGTGACTGATATTTGAAGACGTCCTCTGACGTCTTTCGATATTAGCCATGAATCGGTATGGCTGTTTGGTGATCCACTACCATCCAGGAGAAGGAGGGGATACACATAGGGCAAAATAGGGCTCTATCTATGCGAGACTGATGACAGGACGAGGGATCGGCGCAGCCATAATGGCTGGACATTCCTAGAGGATGAATAGACAAGGGTAGGAGAGGATGTCAATCAGCCGCTGTAAACAGCTGCTGTCATGAGTGGTGTCAGCAAGGCCAAAGCACTAGGACCATATCTCACCTTCAGCACCCCCGCCGAAAAAAGCTTAAAAAAGGAGGTGTGGGGAGGGGGAAGTAAGAGGGGTCAGGAAGTCAGATGGACAACAGGTGATGAATGCAGAGATTTAGCCAGACAGGCCCTGACACTCAGCAAGTCAGCTCTGACATGTCCTCCTCTCCCTCCCCTCACTGACACCAGGGTGGATGTACAAACCGTCTGCTCCGAGATCTTTGTACTAAATGATTCATATGAAAGAACCTCCAAGAACTGCTCTGTGATTTGAATGGTGTTTCACAAGATATCATTGAAAAACAGATTTTAAAACTCTGGCAGGCATCAGTATCGAATGTATGTAAAAAGTGAGCTGCGTTTTGTATTTTTCCAGCGGGGGGGTGGGGGGACTTCAAACAGAATCAAGCCTTAGTTTTTATAGCAAAACCTTTCCTGCATAGCTGTTTTGCTCAGACACAACTTCTAACCACAAAATGCGCGGCTATAAAACATCAGACTTTTCACAAATGTCTCAAGGCTAGGGGCGTTAATCAAACAGCGAGCGTCGGATGATTAGGCAGGCTGGCGGCTACAAAGTCATGATGAGTGACTGTTTCTTGCTGCCTGTGTTTTTCACATGATGCATTGATTCTCAGCACAGCCGGCAACTCACGTCCTTCACCAAAACAAGGCATTTCATAATGCTTGTCCATTAAGAATTCTGACGGCTCCTACTATGCAGGATCTGCTGTAAATATGTCAGTAAAATTAAGCATCCTTTTATAAATGCCATTTGTCCATTTCCCTGCCAATGATTTTGGTGAAATCCATGTTCTCAATTAAATTGCAGTGTTTGGACAGCAAAAACATCAGCAAGTCATAACATGTCAGCTTTACCCTCTGATGTTGGTGTTATAAGGAAAGGTTTTATTATTGCTATTATTATTAAATATGAAATCACAAAGTGCTTCACTCAGAAATACAAAAAAACAAAACCAAAAAATACAGCCGGGGCACATTAAAACATTAAAAAACAGAATAAACAAAATAAGAACAAACAGAAAAGTCTCTCTCTACTTTAACTGCTTTTTATTGCTACTACTACTACGACGACTACTACTTCTACTACTACCACTGCTATTAAAATAATGAAACTGTTTTTGTTATCTGTAAAAGGCACCAGAAAACACTCCCATTCCATTAGATGGAGTTATGCAGTTTTGTTTTTGTTTCATTGCTGCTGTACAGTCATACAAGTTACCCCATCCGCATGTTCATCAGCTGTAGGGTTTTTTTTTTGTGTGTTTGTGTGTGTGTGTGTGTGTGTGTGTGTGTGTGTGTGTGTGTGTGTGTGTGTGTGTGTGTGTGTGTGTGCTCGTGACAGCACATTTATTTACAAATATATATCAGAACGGAACTCATCTTTGCTATTGCATCTTCAATGAAAACCAAAATGAAATCAATCAGGTTTAACGCTAATAATGAGCAGAGGGCCTCTAAAGATTTGGGGATTAATAAAGTGCACTGGACCATGAATGTTTTCCCAAATGTGTGTAAGCATGAGAGCTCAACAAGTGTGTCAGTCCACACGCACAGTAAAACCTCATTCCGCTTTGAGTTACTGGATGGAGTACAACAACAAACTAATGAACTCCCTCTGTACCCTGAAGCGACCCTATTAAAGTATCTAGGAAAACATTCCTAAACATCACAAATAATGTGGCTCATCAGCTTGGATTGGAAATAAATGGGTTGAAATAATCTAGGTCGCTCATTTGGTTGCAGAATACGCTGGCCCTGCAATTAAACAGCATAGCACCCTCTTGACATTCCCAAGCTATGCTGAGATTTTAATAACTATCTGTTTAAATTGACCAGTGAGTTAGTGAGCCTCTTGCTCTCACGTGTTTCCTAAAATAGCCTGTGTGAAAGCACGGTCTGTTGTAAAGAACTGTCACCGGCCCTTTAGGCAGAGGAAGATGTGCTCACCCCGACTGCCCGGCCTGTGATTACAGCTTGCACAAAGATAAAGCATGTCAGATGCAATCGCCATAGACACACTGTGGCCATGACATCATTCTGTGTCCACTATGTGAAGAGTGAGAGCAAAGGAGTGTGTGGAAGAGCACACAAACCCTGCTCCCAGTACGTGGTTTCGACCACCCTGTGTAAACCCCAAGATGAGCAACCATATCCACCACTTTCTCATGGTTGAGCGGGATTCGCAAAGTGGTTGTGAGAGCCACCGGGTTACGTGACGGAAAGAGGATGGGTGATTTACATTTAGTAATTATATTTTCTCAGGATATTCGCCTGATTGAGTCCAAAGACATGAAAAAAAAAATGCTTTGTGCGAACTGGTGACAAATGACTTCATCATTTATTACATTTTCAAAAAATTCTTGAAACTGACGTGGGGAAATTACCCAAAAATCAGCGCCCTCCTCAAAAACAACTGTTTACGTGTTTAGGGGTTATCTTGATGACCCCTCACCTCATAACATATGAGACTGTGCCCATGCTTGAAACGCTCAGTCGGACTTTTAAAAAAAACCTGCAATGCTAGAGTAAGTTCACCATCTAATCTTATTCTCTGTATTCTCTTCTCTCACACCAAATAAGTTCATGTCAGCTTTCACTACATCCATAAATCTTCTCTTTTGTCTCCATCTAGGCTTCCTGCATGGCAGTTCCAACCTCAGCATCCTTCTACCAATATAATCACGATCCCTTCTCTGTGTACGAACGAACCATCTCAGTCTGACTTCTCTGACCTTCTCTCCAAAACATCTAACATGTGCCTCCCCCACAACTGAGTCATTCCTGATCCTATCCATCCTCGTCAGTCCCAAAGAGAACCTCAACATCATCTCTGCCAACCCAGGCTCTGCTTCCTGCCTTTTCTTCAATGTCACTGCTTCTAAACCATACAACATTGCTGGTTTGGTTGATACTCCTTTATCACACATGACCCCTGACACTTTTCTCCACCCGTTCCAACCTGCTTGAACTTGTTTCTTCACCTCTTTTCCACACTCTCCAATGCTCTGGACTGTTGACCCTAAGTACTCAAAATCCTCAGCCGTCTTTATCTCCACTCCCCGTAGCTTCAGCGTTCCGCTTGGTTCTCTCTCATTCACACACATGCATTCTGTCTTGTTGCGGCTAAGCTTCATTCTTCTCCTTTCCAGAGCATACCTCCACCTCTCTGGATGTTGCCCCCCAGATCCCAATGTCATCTGCAAACATCTTAGTCCTTGGAGATTCCTGTCTAACCTAACCTGTCAGCCTGTTCATCACCACCGCAAACAAGAAGGGGTTCAGAGCTGACCCATGATGTAGTCTCACCTCCACCTTGAACTTCTCTGTCACACCTCACTCACCGTTGTCCCACAGCTTGCATACATGTCCTGCATCAGTCTAACATACTTCTCTGCCACTCCAGACTTCCTCATACAGCACCATAGTTCCTCTTTTGGCACCCTGTCGTATGCTTTTTCTAGGCATAATATGGCTCCCTCCGACCTTCTCTCTACTTCCCTACCAGCATTTATAAAGCAAATACTGTATTTTTAGTAAGCTTTCTAGGCATGAAATCCTACTGCCGCTCACAAATACTGACTTCTGCTCTCAGTCTAGATCCCCCTACTCTTTCCCATGACTTCATTGTACGGCTCATCAACTTTATTCTTCTGCAGATACTATTGTGCACATCTCCCTTATTCTTAAAAATGGGCTCCATCGTCGTCTTTGATATGTATACAAATTAATATCGACTTGTGAGCTGAATTTAATCTGTGATGCTTGCCATAGAATTTTCAGCCCTTTTGTGAAAATCACAAACACAATTTTCATAAAGTTGCAGTCACAGCCAGCGTTACATTGAAATCTGGGCTGCAAATCTTTCCGCAAACTCTTGGTAAATTTACAGATGTTGCCCCCTGCTGGCCTGTCTGTTACCTTTCTTCCATCTCACCAGGAGCCTTCACAGGCCTACTTTGAGAGTTTCATTTTCTTGCTTGACCTGGGGCTAAACATTTTTTTGTGTTATTAAAAAGCATCCATAATTAAAGAAGTTGCATTAAGTTTATGAACATTACCATAAACCTTTAAACTAACAACTTGTGTGTTTTGCATAATTGGCAAACAAATTTGGAAGTGAATACATGTTACTTTGACAATAAACTGGAGTGGTCCATAAATACAGAGGCTGTCTACAAGAAGGATCTGAGCCTGGTCCTTTATTTGTATGTAACAAGATGCTTCAGATGTTTTATCAGTATGCTGTTGTGTGCTAGGTTGCAGGCATCAAGGCAAAGCATGCCATCAGACTAAACAAACTGGTCAAAAAGGCAGGGTGCTTCAGCAACAGACTCTTACAACCCAACTGTCTCAAGCAAATGTTAAAGGAGTTTGTTCCTACCTGGTGCCATCAAGCTCTTTACTACACCTGCCTCTGCCAGACCTGTGGTCACTTCACTGGTCTAAACTGCACTGCAATGCACTTCCTGTGTATTTTGTGCCACCTCTGGTTTTCTTATTGCATTTTTTTAATCTATCTATCTATCTATCTATCTATCTATCTATCTATCTATCTATCTATCTATCTATCTATCTATCTATCTATCTATCTATCTATCTATCTATCTATCTATCTATCTATCTATCTATCCACTTGAGCAAAAAGATGATTTTATTCATGTAAATTTTCTAATGTTTCTAATATGATTGTCAGTGCATGCCATGCGGATGTCCCCGATGATTGACACCTGTCTGCCACCGAGATCCGGCCTCCGCGGAAGGATACATCGTACTCACGTTGCGGGCAACGCACGTCCGGATCTTGTCTGCACTCCGTCTGCACCACTGTGCACTTCCGCGCCTTGTCATTCGTCGTTGCTATTACATTCAAAAAGGAATCTTACGAAGCACGATTATGTAAGAGAAATAGAAACCACGCTATGCCGACGTTTATACAGCAATAGAATCAAGTCGATAAGTTTGGATTTGTTTTTTTTTCGTTGTAACGTAATGCGGATCTAGTTTCCCCACAAAATATAGTCCCTCCCATTTCGCCATTTTATGTTCCAGAATCGCTTTGTTGTGGGGGAGCACATAACGTGCGCAGAAAGATACCGCGTTTAATGTAATTCAGAAATTGGCTATCGCACCTTAGTGAGACGACCGTTTATTATTACAGTTGCTCTAACCATAGCTTTCACTACGCGCCGAATGAGCCGGGGGGGAAGAAGAGACATCTTGGGTTAGTCATTGAGCTCACAACGTGTTTGCTCGCCGTCGAAAGGCTGCCGCCGCACATTTCTTTCTGGAAACGTAACCCGACAGCTGGCACGTTGACGACCAACGCGCAGGAAACGAAGACCGAGGAGATGGCGAGCTCCGTGGGGAATGTAGCCGACAGCACAGGTTAGTTTCCCCGCCAACTTTTGCCTGAGAAATAGCTGGTCGAGTCTTGTGATAAGCTCCGACGAGACGGCCTCTTTAAGGAGGAAATACGTATTTTGTATATTGTTGTCCAAAACTGCCATATTTTCCTCGAAGACACATTATGTAACAGTGCAGGTGTTAGCAATCTGGGCCCGGTAGCTTATATCCCCCTCACAGTGATGTTAGCAAGACACCGCACTGTAACGTTAGCATGCCTGTAACAACTCCCGTTTAAGCTAGCTGATTTAAAAAAAGACCATATTATGCTTCGTAGACGTTAACCTTGCTATCAGCACCGGCTACGTATTTTATTGGTATACGTTGTGTCGCCTTCTGAAAGGGGGCCTTCAACGTCCTTGAGATAAAAACCGCGGTGCTGACAGTGTAGCCTGGCTCGGACTCTCACTCACTGATCTGCCTTTAGGATTTCAGGAGATCCGGTGGATCTGCTGTGTGTTTCTGGTCACAATTTTGATTTAATTAAACATTTCTCGCCGTGTCCGCGCGTTTCGAGGGAGGTGAAGCCATCCCACCCCCATTCACATCCATCATGACCTGGCAGTCATGGATGAATGAAACCTGCACGGCGACCCCAAGCAGCACTCGATGTCTTTTCTGTTGGGTTTCTTTGCCTCTCATGTGATTTTTGTATTTCATGTGATTTGAATATGATGCGTATGCTTAATGCCACACCCTCAATAGCTGACTGAAAATGACGTTACAAATGAATTTGCTAGTATGAAAATGAAGGATTGTCAACGTCAAGCTCGGTTATGACAGTGTTTGGTTTTACAGGAACAAGATAACTAAACCGATGTCAAGGTCGTAATAAGCCGTATGATGGATGCAAAGATCTTGGAGCTTTGCACCAAAAACGTACCTGTATTGTCATCTGTTTATCCCTCCAAAAATGTTTTGTTTTGATCATCCCATTCATGCACTTTTTTCATTCTGTCAGTTTTTTGTACAAGCTAAAGGACACAAACACTTAATTCACAGTTCCTAATTCTCTACTCATTTGACTTACTGCCTATCAGCTCAACCGGAAATAACTCGACTGAAAATATATATATTAAGGCTCTGTAAAGTTTAATTATTGTCAATTAGCTGTGTTTTAATGAAATGAGCAATTCAACGACCAAACATGTTTTACCATGCATGTATATACAAAAACGTTGATTTTTTTTTTTTTTAATCAAATTCTGATTCTAAAAATCAAGATTGACTTCCCACTATGAACGAATTACATTTATAGGCACTTTTTTTGCCATTTCCTTGTTTTCTGTTCAGTTAAGCCTGTATTTCATTGGAAACAGTGGCATCATCTTTTTATTTAATTTTTGTTTCATTTTCATTTGTCTGCCTTATTTTCTTCCATCACCTCTAACATGTTGTTTCCCCCCTCCTTGGGCTGTGTTGGTGCTCCAGAACCGACCAAACGTATGCTTTCCTTCCAAGGGTTGGCTGAGCTGGCACACCGGGAGTATCAGTCAGGGGACTTTGAAGCAGCAGAGCGCCACTGCATGCAGCTATGGCGACAGGAGCCTGATAACACAGGCGTGCTGCTGCTTCTGTCCTCCATCCACTTTCAGTGCCGAAGACTGGACAGGTGAGGCGTGGAGGCGCAGGGAACAATTGATCTTCCTGGGTGTTCGACTAAACAACTGAATGGTCTTCTGGAAGTCCTGCTGTTCAGCAAATTATCCTCCTTTCTTTCCTTATCATATAGTTTTGTTGCAGTAATCTTGTTTTAAAGGGGCTGTACAGACACTTTAAGTCATGATGAGTTGCAGGGTTAAAGTTAATCTTGCATCCTCTCTTCTGTTGTTTTTCATCAACCAAAGATTATCCATCAACTCTAAATTCATTTTATTTTATTTTCATGTGAGTTATAGGTGATAAAAAAATACACGTTCATATTTCAGTACCAAAATGTGGCGGTTTTCTTGCACATGGACAGGACTAAAATCTATTTGGAACTAATTTAGTTCATGGTTAATAGACCAGGAGTCAGAAATTGAGTATGTCATTGATGTAAGTTGAAAAAATAAATATTCAAATTTATTTGAACCAAAGTTTTCTTTTCGAGGTAATACAATTATAGCTTATAGTAAATTGTTTTTGTCTGTATAGACAAGTCCAGATTAAGTTCAAGTGCACTGTTAATATAATACATTTGTATGTCTAATCATATATAAAGTGGATAGATGAGTTCATAACTTTTGAAATTTGGCTGCTTGTGGATTGTTGTACGAAGTAAAGCTTCCAGTAGTTTATGGATAGGTCTTTTTTAGTCATTGTATTCAGCAGAGTTTTTAAGCTCCAAGTCATGCTAGATATGCATGACTTTTCTTTCACTATCATGACAATCAGGTCTGTCAGGATTGTGATCATCCTACCAATTCTGATTCTACAGGTCTGCCCACTTCAGCACCTTGGCCATTAAACAGAACCCATTGTTGGCTGAGGCCTACTCCAACCTGGGCAACGTGTACAAAGAGAGAGGTCAACTCCAGGAGGCCATAGAACATTATCGCCATGCACTGAGACTGAAGCCAGACTTCATTGATGGATATATCAACTTGGCAGCAGCTCTAGTGGCTGCAGGGGATATGGAGGGAGCTGTGCAGGCTTACGTGTCTGCCTTGCAATACAACCCTGTAAGTAACTTACTATTTAGTAGAGGCAAATAACTGATAAAGCAAACATGCCAAGATCATGCACATTGGTGTCAAGGCTATTGTAGCAGTATGACTATATTTGTTGATGCTTTTACTCCTTAGGATCTTTATTGTGTGCGCAGTGACTTGGGCAACTTGCTTAAAGCACTTGGACGCTTGGAAGAGGCCAAGGTATGTTGCAGTGGGTCGTCGTTTTAACTGATGTGGTCTTTTTTTTGTTTGTTTGGTTTGGTTTTGTTTTTTTCTTTTTGAAGATATTATTTTTTTTATGTCTTTTTTTTTTTTTTAAGTCTCCCACAGTAAAATCATAGGCTTTTCTCTTCTCTGACTCCTATGAATCACTTGCCCTTCCCTTTTCACCACATTGGCCAAGTGGAAGACAGAGAAAGTAGTTTTTTTTTTCTCATTTTCAGACTAGAGTATCACACCTTAAACCTATCAAAAACCTTTGACTATATTCATACCCGTATGAGGTAATCAACTTTTTGGTATTTTTTTGATATACTCTTATAAATTATTATAGATTCAAACTTATTTGTTCTTAATAATTTGTTATTTGGAACAGACATCTGGCATTTATTTCCCCCATATCACTCCTAGTTCTGATATCCTTTGCTTTGCCTCGACCTTTTAATAGAGGTCAGCCCCTCCCCCATTTCAGGAAGAAAGGCTGGATTTTTATCATTGAAACACTTGATCTCAATTTTTCCACCCACTCTTTTCATAGTTGATTATGGAGGGAAAATGCTGGCTCGATCTGTGAAGAATATATGAACTGATGAGAAGCTAGTTTATTTTTGCAGTGCAAAAGATAAGATGGTTTGTAACCTAACCACGTCCCTCCAGTATTAGCTAGTGGTTTAATACTAAACTTTGGTTCTGAGTTTACTGTCAGAACAGTTGTATGTGGTTTGTCTCTTTTCTCCTCAAGGGTAAAGTGTCCATTTGCCGCAATTTAACTTTTGTACCTCTTAGTTGGGGGTCCCAGGGTTGGGTCAAATCTGGAGATGTGGAGTTGTCCCAGTGGTTACAGGCCATCTTATTTTGTGCCAGAGGGGGGTAAAGGAGTGGGGAGGAGCATCAGGGAGTGACCAGCTCCCTCGCTCTGTCGCTCCGCCCCCCGCGCGCTTGCAGAGGACTGGTGGAGTGTGCGCGCCCAGAGCTGTCTTCCTGACCTTGTAGCTATTCCCACATAGTGTTCGAGAGCACCTCAGCAGTGCTTTGTATGAACACACAGCCTTGTCCCCTTTCCTCTGTCAGTAACACAAATTGTGCCCTGATTCATGAATTTGCCATCCAGTGTGAATCCCCATGCTCTTAGAAGATTTGAATTTCAAGTGCCTTACAAGGTCAAGTGGTGTCAAGCAGACAGCTCACTATTTGTACTCCACCGCCTGCGTCAGATGCTGGGTTAGAAAGACAGAGGCATGCGCAGCAACAGCGATGACTTCTTTATTTCAGAGCTGTGGAGGCTTCTAGATACAAACAATTAAACCACAGACTTTTCTCCCTACCCCATTGGCCAGGATTCAAGAAAGCAGGACAGGATAAAGAAAAAGAAAGTGTTAAAATACTTCCTGAAAATGCAAAAAGAATCTAAGTAAAGGAATGATTAATATTTCTTCTATCCTCCTTCAAATATGTAATATTATCCCAAAGAAATGGGATCAGTTCATTTGGGCAAGATCAAGCCAGTAACTGCCGTCCTGTAATTAGAAAATCGAATCCATGGTCTCTCTCATTGATAAGCGATTTACATTCACACACTAAAGCCTTTCTTCCATCCCAGCTCCCTTTTAAACTTTTTTTTTCTTCTTCTTTGAAATGGACCATTTATTGCATGAATGAAAACTAGGAATAGTTTGTTTTTATGTTTGTGATTTGGAAGAATCCTGTTTTATTTTCCATATTTTAAGACAAATGTATTGTTTGAAAAATTTTACTAACGATCTTGTTTCTGATTTTGTCTCTTTTGGTTTTTCCACAACTGATATTGTTATTTAGAAGGTTTCAGGTGGGTGACACTATTCCTGCGTAGGTGCCCGGCGGAAAGGAACACTAGGGCAGCCTCAGTCTTCTCCTCTTCTTCCAGCCAGCCGCGGCCACCACTCTGACAAAGTCCAAAAATATGGTAACGGGTTTGTAACTGCCAACAAAAGAAAAACCACCTCACTTCATGCTTGAGTTCCTCTGTCTTGTGGCATCTTTGAAGAGCAAAAGAAAAAAGTAAAAAGTGAAATTACAGTAAGCATTTGTTAAATATGCTTATACTAATTACCGAATTCTATATTAAGTTTAAAAGAAACTTGGATTTGGAAGCAATAATCGTGAAAAACAAGTAAGAGCCCTCTAACTCTTATATGTTGGTTATTTTGTCCTGTTTTGTTTTATTTTTTCCTTCTTTATTTGGAGTTGCAGCGCTCTGATGATGATGATGCAGATAGTGCGCTGTGAGTCTGCAGTAGCGCAAGGGCTGCGCAGCGATATCCCTCCAAGCAACCAAAACGGCGGAAAGCGCAAGCATGCGACCCCTACCCCACTCCCTGTGGCCTGTTGGTTGTGGACCTCTCCCCAATTGAAACCAGTCTCGCTCCCAAACGCCCCCAAATCTCAGAGAATCATTTTATTCAGCAACAACAAGTATTCAAACGCATATTGGCTATCTTCAAATGTTCCCTTGACTACAGAGTTTCCAGAGTTGGTTCTTCAGCTGCCTGCAGTGCTATTTAACTGCTGTTAATTTCTTATTCTGAGAAACTGGGGGTGTGAGTGTGTGCCAGTCTGGTGCTGCAGGTGTTTTACCTGGGGGTGTTGGTCTGCAGCTGGTGCACCTGGCCACTCAGCGAGCGCAGCGGCAAAATAATGACCTGTGTCAGGAGCAAGGTCGTGCAAGCCTTCTATGATGCATTGTGGTGGTGATGATGGCAATACACACCCGCGCGCTCGCGTGGATTTGTTGCGCATGCATTGCAGGGACCATCACCTGCACTACCTGTCCAGCATCCCAGGTTGTGATATATCATACCCATTTAAAAATGCATCCGTTTATCATGAAGCGATAAGTCAAAAGTTTGAAACTTTAATTTAGTCTTGCTTCTCAATGGTGTTACCAGCATACTGTAACATTTACTGGGTAATGTAGCCACAATGTTTGGTGACAGTGTGGTCATAACTGCAAGATGCAGGCCTGCGTGTGGGTGTTGGTTGGATCTGCGCAGCGTAGGAAAAAGCAATGCAGCTTAGCGCGGCAGACTGGTGCGCAAGCGAGCCCATGCTGCAGACTCACTTTTTGTTATCACGGAGAATTGCCACTAATTTTGCTTTCTCTGCCCTTTTTTGTTTTTTTCTTACTTTTATTCTCAATCTTCTATTTGTTTTTATTTTACAATCCCTTTGTCCTCCCTCTACACACTATACCTCTCCCTTTCTACCTATTCTCTTCCTTTCCTGTGGTTTTCATTGTAAACACATTGGAGGCTTGTTACCTGAAAGCCATTGAGACTCAGCCCAACTTTGCAGTAGCTTGGAGCAACCTGGGTTGTGTGTTCAATGCCCAGGGAGAGATATGGCTGGCCATACACCATTTTGAAAAGGTTAGTTGGGTTAAAAATTGCTTATCATGTCACATGTTTTCCCACTGTTGATAGTGTAGTGTCCAGATTTTGATAAATGTCTTCTCCTTTTTAGGCAGTAACTCTGGATCCAAATTTCCTTGATGCATATATCAATTTAGGAAATGTTCTCAAAGAAGCTCGTATCTTTGATAGGTGAGTAAAAATCCTAGACAGAACAATACTCATGAGTGTGCTTTGTATTTCAAATCAAAACCTTTGAGCATCCTGAATGAGTAGTACTGTTGTTATTTCCTTTTTGACATAAGGAACTGCTCGTTCATTCACCCTGTAATAACTATTATCATGGGCAAGGTTAGACGTTACCTTCCGAGGCCTGTGATTTGCGGTCTGCATTTAAACTGTAAGACTGTAAAATTTCCCTTAAGGGAACAAGGTTGTTTCGAACTCTGTTATCTACAGTTTTAAAGCCTCTTAAAATATAGAGATAATAAAACATTAGGACTGTTGTTTTGAATGTTATCCAAAATATATGACTGTAGCACCTTCTGTTTTAACAGAGCTGTTGCTGGCTACTTGAGAGCCCTCAGTCTCAGCCCCAACCACGCAGTTGTCCATGGAAACCTGGCCTGTGTCTACTATGAGCAGGGCCTCATCGACTTGGCTATTGACACCTACCGCCGTGCTATTGAATTACAGCCTCATTTTCCTGATGCCTACTGCAATTTGGCAAATGCCCTGAAGGAAAAAGGCAATGTAAGACCCCTCCTTATTCTCTTGTAAACATGCCTGGTCACTGAATTAGTAATTGAAAAAGAAAGTTAATGGCATGACCGAGACCGAGATGGCGGCAGAACAAGAAGCCTCATGTGAATGTGTCTTTCACCTCAATGTCTTGTATGCCTACTATATATTATTATCTTTAAGAATTATATGAAGATAAAATGCCAAACTTTCTCCAGGTTTCTGAAGCCGAGGAATGCTACAACACAGCCTTGCGCCTGTGTCCAACCCATGCTGACTCGCTTAACAACTTGGCTAATATCAAACGTGAGCAGGGCAACATTGAGGAAGCCGTTCAGCTGTATAGAAAAGCCTTAGAAGTAAGCATAATTTAACTTTTCTAATTATTATGACCTTAAGCATTCAATGATCTAAATGAAATTGTATTTTACTTGAATTGTATGCATAATATCCTCTTTATTGTCCACCAGGTGTTCCCAGAATTTGCGGCAGCTCACTCCAACCTGGCCAGTGTCCTGCAGCAGCAGGGCAAACTCCAGGAGGCTCTCATGCACTACAAGGAAGCGATAAGGTTTGTACATTCATGCCATAGTGACAATGTATAAATGCTGTCTAAGAGAAAGGGATTATAAACTACCTCTCATCATGGAACACACACTGCATTTAATTTCAGTATTTAATTTCAGAAGCTTTGAGTTACTTTTGCCATTTGATTTTAGAATCAGTCCAACTTTTGCGGATGCCTACTCAAACATGGGTAACACACTAAAAGAAATGCAAGATGTACAAGGAGCCCTGCAGTGCTATACCCGTGCCATCCAGATCAACCCTGCCTTTGCTGATGCTCATAGCAATCTGGCCTCAATTCACAAGGTAGGCACGATTTCCAGATTGTAGTTGTTGAAAAACTGGGTAAACCAGTGTTTTGTTTTGAGGGTTTTTATGTCTGTTTCCTGCAGGAGATAAAATGATTCAGCAATGATTGTCATGAACAGATTTGCCTTGTTTTTTCATGGTGGTGTTGCTTTTTTATCAGGTTAAACTAAAGCATTATGACTGAATGACAGAATTATGATTTTAATAGTAGCAAGAAATGATTACATTTATCTTTTCTCTGTGTTAGTATGAATGATCAAAATGACGGTCTAATGTATTTTAATGTTTGTTTATTGTTAGGATTCTGGAAACATCCCAGAGGCCATAGCGTCTTACCGCACAGCCTTGAAACTCAAGCCCGATTTCCCTGATGCATATTGCAACTTGGCACACTGCTTGCAGGTTCTTTTTCCCTCATTCGTTATCTGTATTGCTTGTTCTACTAATGTGGTTGACGGGGTTTTACAGGCAGCTCCCACTGACATTCTTACATGGAGACTACTCTTATTTAGAAATGGCAAACCTGTTAACTTCATCAATATTTTAATACACAGCTAGAATCTTCTAAGTGGTTTCATAAGGTTTTTTTTTTTTTTCCTGTTTTACTTGAAGTACATTTTCTCCCTTTTGCCATTTTTCTTGCTTCTCAGATTGTGTGCGATTGGACAGATTATGATGAGCGGATGAAGAAGCTTGTGAGCATTGTGGCTGACCAGCTGGATAAAAACCGCTTGCCTTCAGTACACCCTCACCACAGTATGCTGTATCCACTCTCTCATGGGTTCCGTAAGGCTATTGCTGAACGCCATGGAAACCTTTGTCTGGACAAGGTACACACACTTATAAAAGCAAGTAATGTTTAATTCATTTTTGGTGGGGAGCGGGATGGCGGAAGTTCGCTTGTTATAAAATGGCTGTATGCTTGGATATGGGGTAGGTGAGGTAATGAATACTGTGTCCCATGTTTGGAAAATTTTAGCTGACGGGGAATAAATGGGTGGCTTTGCTGAGAAGCGGTCATCATGTACATTTGGAAAAGGTTTAAATAAAGGAACTGATTGATGTAGCATCAGTCTACCTGGCTAAATTGAATAACTCGCACCTTCCAGACTTGCCAAATTCAGTCTTATTCTTACGCCCTTGCTCACTTCACAGATCAATGCACTGCACAAGCCTGCTTATGAGCATCCAAAGGATCTGAAGGCCAGCAATGGACGCCTGCGTGTTGGCTACGTCAGCTCTGACTTTGGTAATCACCCGACTTCCCACCTGATGCAATCCATTCCTGGAATGCACAACCCTGAAAAATTTGAGGTACGTGCTCCTTACTTCAGAGATGAAAACCTGACCTATGCTTGTCCTCAGTGCAATATTTGATCTCTTGGAAATCGTAGTTTTTCTACAAATGCTTTTATCTGGTTATGAAACGTAACATGTTTCTTGTTTGCCTATAATCATTTTTCAGATCATCATGACATTTATTCACTGATATAATGGGCAGCTATTGTTCAAATATTTCATCTGTGCAAGTCTGATTCTCAACTTTATTTTTTGTTTTGTTCTTTTTCCACAAAGGTGTTCTGCTACGCCCTCAGCCCTGATGACAGTACCAACTTCCGAGTGAAAGTTGTGGCAGAGGCTCACCATTTCACAGACTTGTCACAGGTAGCTACCTTCATTGCCATCAAATACTTGGCTTATCTCTACACAATATGAAGTCCTGTATAAAAAAAAAGCTCAAACTAAAACTTTTCTTTTCATCAAGATCCCTTGCAATGGAAAGGCAGCTGATCGCATTCACCAGGATGGAATACACATTCTGGTCAACATGAATGGATACACCAAAGGAGCCAGAAATGAGCTGTTTGCCCTCCGTCCTGCACCTATCCAGGTAAACTATTAGTCTGATTTTGAAATTATGCAAACCGGAGGATAATCTCATTTGTACAACCACTTATCTGCCAAAGTTGCACTCCTAAATCTTTTAACATTACGCATTACAACAGGCTATGTGGCTAGGCTATCCAGGAACCAGTGGGGCTCCCTTCATGGACTACATCATTAGTGACAAAGAGACTTCCCCATTGGAAGTAGCTGAGCAGTATTCTGAGAAACTTGCTTACATGCCCCATACTTTCTTCATTGGAGATCATGCGAACATGTTTCCCCACCTCAAGGTTTGTCCTGCCTCATTTCACATTTTTAAGTATTAAAAAAAAGTCATCAGTCAAAAATCATAATTGGAAAGTGATTCTTTTTGTAACATTTGTTTTCTTTTGTCACAGAAAAAGGCAGTGATTGATTTCAAATCAAATGGACACATCTTTGACAACCGCATTGTTCTCAATGGTATTGATCTGAAGGCTTTCTTGGATAGTCTGCCAGATGTGAAAGTGATAAAGGTGGGTAATAAATGTTTCATTTTCTTCCAGGCTTGTTTAACATCCTCACGGATTTTACTTGTTTTGCTGACTTTTATAACTGGTACTGTGTTTAAGGCACTGTAGTGAGCAGTATTTCTAGATGGTGTTACACATTACTGTTTCCAGGGATTCATGTTCATATTCAAGCATTAAAGTTCAAATTTCTGTGGCAGATGAAGTGTGACAACAACCAAGAAGCTGCTGGGGACACAAACGGGGCTCTATCCATGCCTGTAATTCCCATGAACACGGCAGCTGAAGCCATCATCAATATGATAAATCAAGGCCAAATCCAGGTCACGATCAATAACTTTATAGTCAGCAACGGCCTTGCCACCACACAGGTATGAATAATGCAGTAACACTTGTCTCTGTAGATGTAACTGAGTATGGCAGTGCAGTGTAAAGAAAAGGACTGCAGAAGCATTGTGACAGCATTAGCTGTGAAGCTAACAGCTGTCAATCAAATGAGGTTTAAGGCACTATTTCTGAACTTCATATTATTTTTTGGATAATATTGAAGACCTGTCACGCCCATGCTGCATTTAGTACCACGCATTTAAGCGTTGTGGCCCCACTTTCCCAATTTTATTTTTTCCATTTTTAGATTAATAATAAAGCTGCCACAGGGGAGGAAGTGCCACGTACAATTGTTGTGACAACCCGTTCCCAGTATGGTCTCCCAGAAGACTCGATTGTCTATTGCAACTTCAACCAACTTTACAAGATTGATCCCCCTACCCTTCAGATGTGGGCCAATGTAAGTTTGAAAAGAATTACTGCTCCATGTTGCAGAGTGTACATAAACTGTTTTCCCTTGGTTTAAAAAAAAAAAAAATCCTGAATTCTCTCCGGCAGATCTTGAAACGTGTACCGAACAGTGTGTTGTGGCTTCTTCGATTCCCTGCGGTGGGTGAGCCCAACATCCAGCAGTACGCTCAGAACATGGGTCTCCCTGGCTCTCGCATAATCTTCTCACCTGTGGCACCAAAAGAGGAGCATGTGAGGAGGGGCCAGCTGGCTGACGTGTGTCTCGACACCCCCTTGTGCAATGGTCACACCACTGGCATGGATGTTCTGTGGGCTGGAACACCCATGGTCACCATGCCAGGTGAGGTCTATTAAAAGTGCACATTGTCATGCAGTGCAAATTAAAAAAATAAATGTGTTCTGAAAAGAAAATTGTAGAAATGGATTTCTGTTAATTCTTAATTCGACAAAAATCCCTTTTGTGAAGGTGAAACGCTGGCCTCTCGTGTTGCCGCCTCACAACTCAACTGTCTGGGCTGTCCGGAGCTAATAGCCCAGAGCCGTCAAGATTATGAAGACATCGCAGTCAAACTGGGCTCTGACATGGAATAGTAAGTTGAAATAGTTTATTTTTTCAAAAACCCTCTTTTGTCTGTAATACTAACTTACAACTGTTCTCCCACAGCTTGAAGATGATTAGAGCACGTGTTTGGAAGCAGCGGATCTGCAGTCCTCTTTTCAACACCAAACAATACACAATGGAACTGGAGAGGCTTTACCTACAGATGTGGGAGCACAATAGCAATGGCAACAAGCCAGAACACCTGCTCAAAGTCCAAACAGTAGAAACCAGTGAGAGTGCCTAAACTGGAAGCACGCTGACTTCTTCCTTCTGTCCCGCCATGCCCAACCACCTACAGCAAGCATTTTTCATGTTCATCAGAAGCACCATCACTTGAATGGCCCACTCTTGCCCCTCCTATCCACCCGGCTCCACCTCTGCCTCCATCATGTTTGTCTCTGCACCATCATGTTTGTCTCTGCACCATGGCTGTGTTTCCTGAGCCAGATAGAGCCTGAGTCCTTCAGGCACCTTTTCTGAGACTCTTGCCCTAAACTTCAGTATATTGGCGAGCATGAGAAGATTTGAGTGCCCCCTACCCCTTGATTACTTGGATCAGTGGATTTATTATTTTTTTCTTATTTTGTGTGTGTGCGTGTGTGTGTGTGTACAGGACTAATTGCAGCTTGTGAAGACAATACCCAGCCGTCATTACTTGTTGATCTATTTATAAATGGATTAGAATGTTGTATGTTTTTCAAAGGACAAACGTTGCACCATGAGAATTGTAACTGACTTAAGTTTCATCAGCTTTAACATGGAATTGTGAAACATAGATTGCAACTGCTCTTTAGTTTGTCTCAAGCTGTTATTAAATGACTGCGATAAGTAGATGTGCTAGTTTTGAGGAATAGATAAGGACTTCCCCTCACCAAATGCCAACTTAATTCTGTTGTCAATAATGGAATATGTTTACTAGCTGTTGTCCTGTTATGTCACACTTGTTAAATGACTGGACAAAGGAACTTCACGCCATCGGAAATTTCAGTTTAGCTGCAAGAGCTATTCACAAATTGACCTTGTTTTTTTTTAATCACTCAAAAAAAGGAACGGCATAGGTAAGTATTTTCTAAAGCAGTTTTTGTATTGTCTGTTTACTGTCTGCTGTCAATGATGCCACGTGGCTCTAAATATAATAAAGAGATGGCAAAACAAACTGCATACATGTGTCTGTATACTGCAAAAAACTATTGGTGTAGTTAAAGGTCAGTGGCTCTCTTTCACACTCTTTCCTTCTTGTTTAAGAGAGCACCATAGTTTCTGTGTTTCCCTTAGTGTTTGTCACAAGTATGTCCATGATCATTGTTTTGATAAGTCTTGCCCCTTTTCCCCTGATTCTCCAAATTACTGTCATGCGTTTCACCTTTTGCTTGATATTCGTGAGCATATAACATCCTGGTTACAAAAATGTTCCTACACTTTGGAACTCCATCAAAACATCCCAATTATTTATCAACATTTTTGTTATAAATTGCTCATTCTATCACAGTAACACAGTGAAAGTCAATAGAACCCATTAAATTTCAGCCACACTAATGAGCAAAAGAGTTAAATTTTAGTCTCATTGCAGATGTATTCAGCGAGCACTTTCAACGGTCATAAAAAGCAACGTCATCTTTCAACTCCAGTGCGCTAGGGGGCGCACTACATGTTTTACGACAGGATAACAGAAAATACACGAAGAAGATTAATGACGTCACCGACATCGCCGTCTGTGATTGGCCAATTGTGTGTTTGACTCACCTCCGCTGGGATTAACTTCGAGTTTTGAAATTCCTACCGCCATTGTGTGTCTCTGCTATATTACATCGGTCCTTTTAATTTCTAACCTACGTACATCACCAGGCAGAGAAATATCAAGTAAAATCAAGCTTTTTTTTTCAAACGATAACCTCATGTTTAGTTACAGATCGTGTCTTATAAGTAGTTAAAGACCAAACGTAACATCTCCAAACTAAGCTAATGCACTGGACGTCAAATTAAAGAGTAGCTTGTCCGTACTGAAAGTTTATTCTAACATTTTTTTGTAAAATCCTTTTTTGTGAACAGCCACCATAATCGGTCTTTTTTTAAATTGGTGTTCTTTTGTTTTTGTCCAATATTTCCACCAGACTTTAACGGTGGTTGACTTCATGACTGCTTGTTTACTGTTTTCACAGAGTCATGAACGATGATACCAACAAGCTATTTGATCGAGTTGCTAAAAAGATAGGATGGATGGAGAACGGCGGGCTTGACGCAGCAGAGAAGAGGGTTTGTTAAAAAATTCTACATCTAGATTTCCAGAAACGATCTTTGAAAACTGTACCCATATGTCCTACATTTCGTTTCATCCCAACAAAATAATATACATTGTCATTGAGGTGCTAAGGGTGGGGTTAATTGTGATTTGTGACTGGATTTAAGTCTGTCATGCGGACCTTTTAAGCTAGTTATTACTCAACATAAAGTGAATTTAGGATATTCAAGATGGTTACCAAAGAAAATACTGGTAACTATTTATTTGTTTCAGACTCCATTAACTTGTAACATTTGTTCTGGAAGTAAAATTCCTAAGAACTTTTAATTCTCTAGTCCACCCACCCACCCATCCATCCATCCAGGATTGGTACAAACATATCTGTGTGTTGCAGCTGTTAAATGCAATCGGAAAGACTCGTCACATGGCCCAAAGTGGCTTTACTCCTGTGGATCCATCAGTCCCCTCTGTCCAGTGTCTACCTGTTGAAAATGAAGGCGATGAAGTGAAAGAGAACCAGATGTTCAGGAGCAACGAGTACAGACACACGGCTGTCATTGACTCCAGTGATGATGACTTCGACCAGTGTGAGTTTTTAAATTGGAACTAGTTTTGAGGAGCAGTTTTTTGATTATACGACAAAAAGAAATTGGACCAACTTAATGCGGTGCATTTTATGTGTTTGTTCCACAGTTCTCGTCGGGCAGGCTACGCCTAAATCCAAACATACCGCACAGAGATCATGCAGTGCTGTAAAGGGAAAAAAGTATGTAACATTAATTGGACAGTTTGTGGGGACATTTTACTGTGCCCCATCCAGATAAGTGAGATAGCAGCTTATCCTATTTTTTCCTCTTTGTTTTAAGTTCAAATATTGTGGTGGTCTCTGATGATGAGGATGGGAGTTTTGAGAAATGTGAGTGTTTGGTAATTTTTGCTTTGCAATAATCAAATTTCATTATTGGTTAGATAAAGAGTAATGCATTTTCCTCTTTCAGGTCACAGTAAAGCTAATGGCTCTTTGTATTTTTAGTTCTGCAACAAATAAAAACGCCTACTACCAAGTCCAAGGAAATGCCTGAGGGTGGGAGCAAAGACAGGTGAGTTTTGTATTTTTAATTTGATTACATTACTGCTCTTGGTAAAGCTTGGTTGTTTTCTTTTTGTAAACAAAATCTCACTGTTTTTTCTATTTGTAAAGCCTCAAAAACTTCATAGTGGAAGATTATTCATCAGATGAGGATTTCATCGTGACAAGTTTGTCTAAAGGTAAGACTGATGTTGTTACGTGCGCGCATCGAGATTCTGACAAGTTTTTTGAGGAGCTTGTAGATTTGTGATGATCGAAATTGTAACCCATGGAGATAGAGAACTATCCAGTGCAATAAATGATAGCCTGTGGTATTTCTAGCCCCTTTTTGAATGTTAAATCAGGAGACATTGTAATTTTCAAAGAAAATTGCCATTTTATTTTCTCTCCAGTTTCTAAAGCAGTGAAGAAGAAGACCAGCAACACCCCTGCTGCCCGGCATCCATTAAAGACGCCACTGTCTCAGTGTAACTCCCCTGTGTTTGTTAGCGACAGTGAGGATGATGATGAAAAAATTGTAATCAAGAGCTCATGGAGAACTCGTCACTCAAAGCCCAAGTCTCTGACGAAGGCAAATAAGAAAAGTACGGCGCTGTGTGATGAAGAGGACAGCTCATCATCACCATTTCTCCTACCATTACCCTCTTGTTTTTCTGGACAATCCAAACAAACCCCACCGTTGCCAGCCTCTCCCAAACGTACGTTGTCAGTTCCTGTTAAGTTTGACGACTCTGGCAGTTCCGAGGAGGAGTTCAGTAGCCTTCTGGAGAGACTTAAAAAGAAGAATGTGTATACGGGAACTCCCAAACCCCCAAAAGACAGCAAAGGTAAAAGTCTAGACAGAATACTAATACTTTCACATGATGATAAAGGATTTAAGTTACTTCTTTTTACTTTGTCAAGAATGCGTTATGGATCCTCCAGCGTCTTTGCCCACCAAGGGGGCACAAACTCCCGTGCCTAAATTGCTCAAGGAAACTCCTCTGCATGTCAAGACGCCAAGGAACCCCACCAATGTGAAGCCAACCGTCAGTCAAACAGAGCCTAGATGTGGACCCATGAGCAGGTACATCTTTGTCATCTCTTCTTTTTCCATTCCCAGGTTGGTAAAAAGCTCCAAATGTTTTGAGAGAGGACGGGATCGTGTGAGCTACTTCTGCATTTCCCTTTGTGTCTCTGTAGGATTGACGTCTAAATGAATTTTTAGCTCCATATTTTTCTGCCCTTCCAGGGTAGCAGTGTGTCGAACCCCAGGCTGCTTCTTAGAGTCTCTCTCGAACTCTGGCTCGAGCTATTGCCGTAATTTTAAACAGATAAAAGAAGACCTCACCAGCAAACTCTACCGAATGTACAACACCACTGTGTTTGACACAAAGGTAATGCACAGTTTCCCTTTTTAATTCCGCTATTTATATCTGCATATTGATCATGAGTGTATAATTATTACGGCTTGCTGTTTTAATAAGCAAATGATGTCCTTGTCTGATATCATATTTCTAGCTTCCCACTGACATGTCAGTGACCTGGAATAAGAAGCTGCGCAAGACAGCGGGCTACTGTATCACCGGGCAGGAACGGGGCGGAGGGCGCCGTTACGCTCGCATTGAGCTATCGGAGAAAGTTTGCGATTCTGCAGGTACATCTTAATTCATTCTGAAGTGAGACCAGGCCGCTGGATTTGTTTGCCAACTGGAAATAATGCAACCATAAAATGAGCCTTCGCAGACATTTTGGATTGAAGTGAATGTTTGTCAGATTAAGTGGTGTCCTTGTTGATGTTCTCTATTAGATGTTCTTTTTAGTGACACTATATGGCTGATGTATGAAACTGCTAAACTATGAATTCCATCTAAAAGTCCTACGTCCAATGTGTCAACAATCCTATTCATGGTTGCTCTCTAGTCTAACTTAACCAGCACTGGATTTTTAATATTGGGACATTTTTAGGAAAAAATAATCCTGATTGTTGTCACAGATGATTCTTTTGATCAACTGCTCTAGACTTGAGTTTAATGCAAAATTGTCAGAATCAATTAAAAAGATAGTTTGAAATTGATATCAGGATCAAGTCAAATTTTGCCTTGGAATTAAAACCATAATTAGATATAGATTAGATATAGATTATATTATTTATCAACATCGACCCCAACATTCTTGACTCGCTACTGTGTCTGTGTGCGCGTGTGTGTGTGTGCGTGTGTGTGTGTGTGTGTATGTATGTATGTATGTAAAATTATATATAATGTTCAGATGTCATGTTTTATGGGCGTTTCAGTTGATTTTTTTTTAATATTTTTATTTATTGATTTATTTATTTTCATAGATGAAATTGCAAAAGTAAACATTTTCACGTTGGCCTGGGTTGATATCAGCCAGCATAATGTTATGATTTATATATTGGTTAGGTGCCTGTTTAAAATAATACATTTGACTTCCTGGTCTTTTGAGAATATAAGTATGTTATGATCGTGTTTGACCGAGTCACTTGGTTACAATAACAACGTCATTCTTTGGCCCACAGATCGTCTCCGGGACACACTGATTCATGAGATGTGTCATGCAGCAACGTGGCTGATCAATGGGGTGAGGGATGGACACGGAAACTTCTGGAAGCTCTACGCTCGAAAGGCCACAATTGTGCATCCAGAGCTGCCAATGGTCACTCGTTGCCACAGCTACGACATCACGTACAAATTCAAGTACCAGTGCGTCCGCTGCCAGAACACGTATGTAATTGTAATCGAAAGTATCGACGTCTTCGTTTTTTACCCGTTTCAAAACTCCGGCAGCGATAAACATCCCTGGACTCTTTTTTTTTTTTTTTTCCGCAGGATCGGCCGTCATTCCAAATCGCTAGACACGCAAAGATTTGCGTGCGCTTTCTGCAAAGGCCAGCTTGTCTTACTCACACCGTCCAAGCCCCGAGCAGCGACACCTTTCGCAAACTTTGTGAAAGAGCACTACGGGAATGTACGGCAGGAGCTGGCGGGACAAAGCCATGGGGAGGTCATGCGAAAACTCAGCGCGGACTTTGCCTCTAAGACCAAACTGAGTCAAAGCTGAGGTCCCGCCTGCAGAAACCTCAGGAAAAAACTTGCAGTTTCTAAAATGCCTCATTGATATGGTCTCCCACTTCGGAGCGTTTCTTAAATTTAATGTGTTTAATGTGAATGTTCTTCCTTCTCAAATCCTAAATGTGTTTGTGTACGTTTACATTATGGTTGCTTTCAAATGTGGCAGCTCATTGAATTATGAGACTAATCATGGTTGGTCTTGAGTTTTGTCTTCTTAGTGATAAATAAATACAACTTGTTTAACTTTTCATAATTTAAATAAATTTGCATTTCTTCCAATATCTGTATGACGACATTTGACAGCACTTTGCATTCAACTGACTCCAAACAGTGTGTATTAATAGTTGAAATCGGCTGTATTGATAAATTCAAAGGAATATTACGTCCTTTGGAGTGCGCACATCAATTGACTATTTAAAAAAAAAAAAATTTAAAACATTTCTCTTAGACCATTCATGTGGTCTTTCTCCTACAGTGAACGATCCCCTCTTACGTCCCTGAAACATAAAATAGATATTTCTTACATGTTCCGTTTGCACTTAAAAGACAGAAAAATGCATAAATGACAAACCATCATATATAATCAGGATCTTTCTGTTCATTATATTCTTTTTATATTTCCTTCTTCCCTGTGGTGATTTGAACATTCAGTCCATCTATAAGTAATCATGTTGCTATTTCTTATGTCTGTAAGCTTAGGAACACCACTCGGGAGATCACATGATTATATTACAGTATTTTTTTTTTCATTGAGCTATTGTTTCCTGCAGTCTACAAATAATCAAATATTTGGATGTCTTTTGTTAACATCTGTATCTAGAGCCACGAGTGGACGAGCATGAACTCGATGAAAAGCACATTCACTGCAACGACCCCTGAAAGGAACAGCTTGAGAGGAAAGAAGGCAGATGCGAACAATCAATGCAGTTAAGCCAGATTTTATCTCTTAAAAAGCACATGGAGTCACAGCTTCCTTAGACAGTTCAATAATGTCGTCAGCTGCGTTTGACAGACATGTTTTTATTTTACTAAGTGTTCGGTCAAGACAGCAGGTTGTTTCAATAACTTCCTGCAGCCACTATCAGTAAACATCCAACATGCCAAGCATGCATTCTTTTCAAATCGATTCTCATCTTAAATCCCCTCCGGTTAATTGCATTTTATGATTTGTTTACCCTCTGAGTGATTCAACTGTTGTTAAGGGCCTTTTTGAAATTTCTCCATGATACATTGAATAGCTGCTGGATTTTAAGTTGACATGCTGCGATGAGGCAGTTATTTCTTTTTAAAAAGTTGCAATTTAAAGAAGCCATGTGTTTTAACAGGCAGAAAACAATGAGTAAAATCACAAAATCCAAGAGTCGTGTAGTTGTCAGATTATGAATGTTTTTCACAAAGAAAAAAAAAAACACTTCAGTATATTTTATTTGTTTCTTTTATGATATGCCGTGTGTATATAACCATTAATTCACCACATCATACAAAACATTGCAGGATACAGAGCAAAACTCACAGACAACGGATGGATACTCAAATATATAGTAAAGCAACATCAGCAGTCATATTTTAAAGCTAGTGGGGAAGGTGTGCAGGTCGGAAAGGTCGGGCTGCTTCCCTGAATATTTCTAGGATGATCACCCCTGGAAGAGGCACAGGCACAAGTCTACAGGTCGCTCTCCCTCCCCCCACCGTCGACGCGTCAACAGCTGTTCAACTGACTGGAAACCCGTACAAGAGCTGAAAAAAGCAACACAAACCAACAATCTCAATGCATAAACATTTAAAATAACACATTGGAATGTACTGTGTTGTCACCATATTCAGGCAGGCACTGAGTAGTTTTATTTTTACAAAATAACATACACATGATCATCAATATCAACTTATTTATGCAAAAGTATGCAGCATACTGAAGAAGGAAACCTTTCTGTGTATCTGAGATTAATCCCTCATCGTTGGCAAGTATATCGCCGCCGGTTGCCCGTCAGGATAGCGCGGGACGGCGGCGCATCATTTGACCCGTTGCATGGCACGACACAATAATAACAAGGTAAAATCCAGAGAACAAAACCTATGAGGGGCTTTACATATCAGACCGCCCGTCGTCCTCGCGTCATTCAGTACAGGCAGGTTTTCTTCATGATTCGCAGGAACTCCTGCTGGTTTACTTCCCCGTCTCCGTCTCTGTCGGCTTCGTTGATCATCTCCTGCAAAAAGAAACAGCTTGACGGGAAGGTTGCTGACATTTAAGCTGTTTGTATTTGACAGCGTTTAAGATCGACCTCTCGGCTCGTAAATATCCGGGACTTTTACTTCCTGTGGGTCTTTTATCGTAAGATTTACGTTCAAGCAGGTGTGTTTTCTCCCGCGGAGGTGAGGAGACTCAGCGGAGTCGTAACAGCACACTTTCAGGGCCACATAATGCCCTATTTTCACACTGACCAAGCGAGCGTTAAATACAACTGCTGCTCAAACTGCAATACTAATAACAGTTTTATCTTTAGATTTCCAGGCCAACTTTGTGATATTTGTAAAGATACACAAATTTCCTGGCATTCTGCAGCAGTGACGTGGGGGGAAGGTTGAAGGTTCATATGGAAGGGAAGTGTAAATGGATGTGAAGTGATCATGAGTGAAATGGTTGACAAAACTACTGAAATGTCTAAAACGATGTACCTTCGGAATATCAGACAAAATCTGGAGGAATTTCAGTCTGCAAAGGGAATTTTATTTCTTACACTGCTGTTGTTATTATTATCATCATCGTCGAGTCATTGCTGTTGTTGTTATTTAGGAAATTCAGATGTTTCATACTCTGGAGCCCATATTATGGCAAAATATTTGGTAATCTTCCTTTATATGTTATTATTTTTATCTTTTTTTACTTTCAGCTTTTCCCTTCAGGGGTCGCCGTAGCAACTCAGCTTCCTCCATCTTACCCCTTTCTCTGTATCCTCTTCTCACACAAACTAACATTATAATGTTATTATTATTATTCTTATCATCATCATTATTGTTGTTCTTCAGGAATTTCAGATATTTTAACCTCTAGAGCTCACATCATGGTAAAATATAGGGAATCTGGACGCGCTTCAGTCAATAAAGGACAAGGATGCACAAAATGATCTGCATTTAAGGTCCTTTGACACACTATGATGTTTGGGGAAATAAAATGGAAAATAAAATGGAAATTATATAATTGAAACTATTTTGGAAAGTCTGAAGAGGGCCTCTTTTCTCTTCACTGACACGTTTTATTTGACATTTCAGCCGTAAGGTGTCCGAGCATCTCCTTAAACTCCTTAAATTTGAATAAACTTTGGCGTGTGAGTATGCTTTCAAGATGTGATAATGGTTCCTTACCTGCAGCTCCTCGTCGGTTAGGTTCTCCCCAAGTTCTTTGGCGACCCTCTTCAGATTCTTGAAGGAGATCCTCCCTGTCTCATCGTCATCAAAGAGCCGGAAAGCTTTCAGGATCTCCTCTTTGGAATCCTTCTCAGCCTAAATGAAAAACGTACAAAATCATGAGAGGCTGTGAATGAAATAGTTGATTGTAAACTGAAGTTTAGGAGAACATGATCCCCTGCAGCTTGTGGTGAAATGGATCTCCTTTGCCGGTCAGACATTGGCTTTTACCATTTTCTGTGTCATGACGCTCAGGAAGTCAGAAAAGGAGATTTTCCCTGTCCCGTTCTTGTCCACCTCTCCGATCATCTTCTTGATCTCCTCTTTCTTGGGCTCAAAGCCCAGAGCTCTCATCGCCACCTGCAACAGGACACACACAGACACACACACACCATTAAGGATGAACACTTTTTCTCACACATGTTGCACCTAAACCAGCATTGATTTACTTTCAGCTCCTTGATATCGATATAACCAGAGCCATCCGTGTCGAAAAGCTCGAAAGCTTCCCTGATCTCCTGCTTTTGCTCCTCGGTCAGCTCCGGCTTGGGGCTCGTCTTCTTGCGCGGAGGCGGCACCGGCCCCTGCAGGGACGGCCTCTTGGCAACGGTCGCCTTAGAAAGAGAGAAAGGGGGGTGGAGAAAAAAAAAGCATCGATCACGGTTCGGAATAAGACCTCGGAAAATGACGCCGGATTATGAAATATTCCCACTCACCATCTGCTGTTAGGTGTTGGACGGGGGGGGGAGTCTTCTGCGGATATGATGTCCAATCTGTGTTTATTTCGGGGCGTTTGAGACTCCCTGACGTGTAACGGTCTCTACTTCACAGTGCGCAAACCTTTGGCAATTATGAATCCCACGTTTATTCAGAACCGTGTATTAATTCCAATAATCAAGCGTAAAATGGGATTTTCTTTAAAAATGGACGCATCTAGCTCATTGCATGCACAGGTTTTTTCGGTCCGGCGGCGGCGATCATGGAGTCTGTGCGCTCGATTTGCTTCACCGGTCCGCCAGGAAGCGCTCGTCCCGTCACAAGTTACGATGGGGCGGCGGAGAAAAAAGTAAGAGGTAAATAAATCGAGCGCACCAGTCGGGCAAATAGCTGATTGGCTGCTGGGAAACACGAGGCGCAAGACACGATCTCATAATAAGAGTCCGGGACTTTTTTACTTTTATCATAATAAAAAAGAACAGAATACATGTATGTTTTCTTTAATTACAATAATAATGTTTTTACTATTTTCGTTGTTTATTATTACCATCGCAATGATTGTTTAACGTTTTTATGAGGATAGCTGTTTATTATTATGATGATTATTAAGATAAGATATACTTTATTCCCATTGGCGAAATGTTTTTGTCATAGCAGCACAACAATGACAATATTAATAAATATGAGTACACGTATAAATAAGAGACAAAAGATAGCACAAGCCATCTACATATAAATAGACAGCAGAGTGAACAACAAGGATAAGAATAGACAACACAATGAAAAAAGACAGGATGTGTGAGAATCGATAATCAAAACGATAACAACAAGGGCAAGAACAGAAACAGTGACAATAACGATTACAAAAATAAACGTGATGCGAGAAGAGTGACGCCAATGAGGATTTAAGAAAAATGAATAGTATTTGGATGAAATGTATTGATTCTAAACTTTGAAACAGTGAGGCCAACTATGACAGTATCCTGATGATTTGTCTGATTGCAAAATGATATACTTTTTGAGCCTGCCTGATATCTATCTATCTATCTATCTATCTATCTATCTATCTATCTATCTATCTATCTATCTATCTATCTATCTATCTATCTAATAAACTTTGAAATACAGTAAAAGTTTCTATTTGTAAAGCGGTGGAATAACTAATTTATTTGCTATCTAACTTTCCCAATTTTGTTGACCGGTGGGTTTCAGAAGCTGCGCGTTATTGCAGAGGTGGGAACTCTTCGGCTCTCCAATTGGTGGACAAGGTGGCGTTCTTTTACGTATCCAGCACCCTATTGGCAGTTTGCGTGCGTCACCTCTGTGCTGGATGTCAGCGCAGCCAATCAGTGGGGAGTTCTTAATCAGCTGATCTGGGATACTTGTGCGCGGTTCAGGTACTTGCCGCTGCAGTCAATGCTGAAACTACTTCGAGTTGCGAGATAACTTTTTTTATGTCAATTCGCATTTTGAATGAAATAGTGTGAATTAAAATAAGACTAAATTAGTCACCGGTTGAATTCAAAGAAACCCACAGGCGTCGGTTGTTTTTTTTTGTTAAATGGCCACGCGTGTTCGACCGGTAAGTTCCACTTGTATATATTTTCCACGATGCTAATTGTCAGTGTGTTCCCTCGGCGTCACTCTCCTTTCCGCTGCTCCCGCAGAGCAGTAAACGCTGCGCCGTCATAGGAGGCTCCGGCTTCCTGGGCAGACACCTGGTGGAGAAGCTGGTGGATCGGGGCTACACCGTGAGTGTGTTTGATATACGGCAGAGCTACGAGCTCCCCGGCGTCGCCTTCCACCAGGGAGATCTCTGCGACCAACAGGTTGGTTACTTTCTGATTTTTTCTATCATCGTGCACTTTCATCCACCAGCCACACCAAGGAGGATCAAGCCCGTGCTTGGATGGGATGGTGGGGACTCGCATAGTAATATTTATTTATCCAATCATACAATCATGCTGTTTATCCTGCACTCTGAACCGTGGGACCTTTGCCACTGGGCGAGGGGTAGGGTTCAACCTGGACCGTTCAATGACAAGGCCACATATAGATACATACAAACCATTCAGTCTCATTTGCACGTTGCATAGAAACAACATCACCCCGGCACTCTCATGTCTTCGAGAGACAGACAACCATTCACCCCCTCATTCATACCTCATATATAGACATGCAACCATCCTCTCTCCCTTTCATACCTGGTATATAGACATGCAGCCAGTCTGTCTCATTCACAAGTCACTTAGAGACAGACAACTATTCACCATCTCGCTCACATATCACAGAGACATACAACCACTCACTCTCACAATCACACATCATCAGAATCCGAGCACTTTATTGACCCCGAGGTGGAAATTGCTTAGAGACATGCAACAATTCATTGTCTCGTTCACACGCCAATAGAAACATGCAAGCATTCACCCTCTCATTGAGACAGCATGGAGACATACAGTCATGGCCAAAAGTTTGGAGAGACACAACCATAGAAACATCTGGCAAACACTTAAAAACCCTGAAGGAACAGACTTTGTGAAAGTGTCATTCTCAAAACCTTTGGCCATGACTGTACAAACATTTGCCCTTTCATTCACGCGTCATATAAAGACATAAAATACCATTAATCACCCTTTCACTCGCATGTCTGAGCAACTTAGGGTCTCCAAATAGGAACAAGAGTTAGGAAATTCCCTTTTTTAAATTATGCTTCAAACCGAATAGCTCTTGTATGTGTCTTAATGTTTCTCCAAGCTCAAGTTGCACGCTTGATTCTTCAGGCCTTACTTCCAGTTTTGAAGGATGTATCCCTGGTCTTCCACTGTGCCTCTCCTGCACCGGCCAGCGATGACCGCGGCCTGTTTGAGAGGGTCAACATCCAGGGCACCAGGACTGTCATTCAGACCTGCATCGAGGCCGGAGTCCAGGTGAGACCGCGGGGAGAGTAAGGCCACCTGAGCTGCAGGGGGGATGTCACTCAAATGTTTCAACTCTTTTTGTCAGAAAATGGTGCTGACAAGTAGTGCCAGTGTGGTGTTTGAAGGCACGGACATCAAGAACGGTAAAGAAGACCTGCCGTACGCCAAGAAGCCTATTGACTATTACACACAGACCAAGATTCAGCAGGAGAAGGTAGGGATGGTATTCCTTTCTCGGCAAAGTCTTATGTTGGGCTATCAGGAAAAGGATTTGAAGGAAAACAAATACTACCAGCAGTTTTGTAGTAGATAAATCAAATCAAACTGGATGAGTGAAAGCCAAAACCTGGAGCCAGAATTTTGTTGTAAAATCTTGACCATGCTGTCGGTCTGTTAGATATGTGACTTTCAAACTACGGTTTAAATGGAAGTGAAACTTTGAATCAGCAAAAAAACATCTCCAATTTGGCAAGCAAGCCCAACGAACCTGATTTTGATTGGAACATAATTCAGTTTGATTAGAAAATAAATCTGCAAAAGTGTGTTGGTAACTAATTTGTAATTTCCTTGGTCCCTGGAAACTATTTCCAGCTCTTTGAGGTATTTTTAGCGATTTATAATTGCATGAACTGATGAGACAAAAAAAAAAAAAAACTTTTTAAAATTAAATTCTGTAACAAGAACAAATCATAAAGAACGAACAAAAACAACAAGATGGTTTAAATAATGTTCAGAGAGGCTGAAATCACTGCTCATTGTTTTGTCATGCAGAGATGAATATTTCATTCACATTTCTTATTTCCAAGCTGGTCCTCGAGGCTTGTGACAAGCAGAAGGGTTTTCTCACGGTTGCCATCCGTCCCCACGGCATCTTCGGACCGCAGGACCCACAGCTGGTTCCCATTTTGGTGGAAACGGCTCGCAGGGGCAAGATGAAATTTATTATTGGGTGAGTCCAGTCCAGTGAGAAGCAGCCTTTCATTGCACGCTTGCACCGAGTGAAACTATGCTTCGAAAGTGAACAGTTTTAATTTAAAAACTAAGAGCATTGATTAGTAAAAGTCGATTTCATGATCTTTTGAATTGCTTTTTCTCATATTTTACAACCATTGTAGTTTAAAAAGTAAAATCTATTCACCATTACTTTCTCATCTTACCGTTTGAATCTCACACTCTTTGCTATTGAGTCTTTTCTCTCTTTTAAATGGATGAAGTCACTTCTTGATTCGAGTCTGTGGAACATAAATTGTCCAGTGATGGAAAAATGTATTTTTCCCGGCTGATGCCGCGTCCTTGAATGACGTGGTCAAATATGTCTTTTCGGTACATTTGTGTTGTTGTGTGAATGGTTTGATTTATTTTCCGCTTGGGAAAGTTTATTATTGTCTTCAATTTAATTGTTTTCTTATAGCCGCCCTCCATAAACATTAATACCTCCAGTTGCCGGTGTTGCACACAAAAAGACAACATTTAGATCTAGTGCTAGTGGCTGCCGCAAATACCTATCAATGACCCCTGGAAGTTCCTCCTTAGCCTAATTTTTCCGATTAATGTAGATATGCAGAACCATCGGGACCTCAGACCTTTGCTACTTGGGGCTTTTCAATTACTTTTTGACTATTGAATTTACTATGTAGGAAGTAGAAAAGATATACTTTACATGGCCACAGAAGGATCAGATAAACATTTTAAATCTAATGAGTTAATATGTGACTGCAGGTTCGCTATCTAAAACAAATACCCTGAACAGTCATAAAACAATCATCAGTGTGGAATTTCCGACCTGATGGAGTAATCAAAGATTATTTTTGAGTTGCCGCAATAACTATCCATATATCTATTTTGTGCTTGAACATAGCGTGGCACTGATCCATTGAAGCACTGCTCTAATATCTCTGGTGTTCGTCTTTTATTTTCCTTCTGCTTTCTTAAGAGATGGCACCAACCTGGTGGACTTCACCTTTGTGGAGAACGTGGTTCACGGACACATCCTGGCTGCCGAGCACCTGAGGCCAGAGTCGCCCGTATGCGGAAAAGTGAGTGATTTAAGATCTAAAAAAGTTGAATCAAATACTGTTCCTGGTCTTTTCATTCACAGCATCCTTGCTTTTGGATTTGTTGATAAACGGGAAAAAATATGTGCGCTGCTTTTTGTGTCTCCTTTAGCCGTACCACATAACAAACGATGAGCCAGTTCGATTTTGGGACTTCATGTCGAAGGTGTTGGTGGGTCTTGGATACCCCGCGCCGCGCTTCCACCTGCCCTACATGCTCGTGTACGGACTGGCCCTGCTGTTCTGGCTGCTTGCTCTTCTCCTGCGCCCTCTCGTTTCCTTCAAACCCACGTTCACACCGATGAGGGTGGCCCTGGCCGGAACGCACCACTACTACAACTGTGACCGAGCCAAGCAGGACATGGGCTACAAACCAGTCGTCAGCCTCGAAGAGGGTATCGCTCGCACCGTGCAAAGTTATCCTCACCTCCGACATGGCGCTTGACTGGAGAGACAGGACAGATAGCAGCTGTTACTATGCTCAAACAAAAAACGGACATATGAGTGTCCTTAGTCAATCCTCTCAATTCGTTTGTTTGCCTTTTTAGGTGTAATGTGCTGTTCACACCAGCAGATAGCAGCACACAGTCTTGGATAAACCATGCAAAAAGTTTGACTTGAGTTTTGTAGAATGTAATTCATTGTCAAATCAGAGTTCATTGAAATTTAAAACAAATGCTGATCACAAACTGTTGAAAAATATAGAATTATGCTTGTTTTATTCATGTTTCACTTACCTGCTGCTCGTGCTTTGGAGAGAAAAAAATCTTGCATCAAAAAGAACATTCAAAAGGCCAAAATGAAGCTAAAACAAATCCTCTTGATGTTTATTATTGATGTTCATTGATGTTTTCTTCTAGACGGAGACATCCGGCAATGATTTCCAATTCTGTAATTGCATCTATTTTCAAATATTCAAATATTTTGGAATTTAGAAAATTTTGAAGTGTTCATCTGTTCACAAAGTAAAAGGATGTAGCGCACAGCTTTTCTCACTCGTTCAAGTACTTCTTATTTATTTGCATATCTGAACTCCACTTTTAAAAGAAGACCTCCTGGCCCTTCAAAATTATCGTCATTTTAGAAAAATGTTTTTTTTTTTTTTATTCAACAAGTTGGAATAACGGGTGGCATTTCCACATGAAAATGCTTTCAATTCAAACATGATTTCACGATATTCTGAAAAAATTCAATTTTGCTAATCTGAGCCCCCCAAACCTCCTCCAGTGGAATCCATGTTTCAACAATAACTAATTTAATTGTTTAAATGCATATTCTATCATCCCACCATGAAGAAAAGGGTCTTCTGCTTGATTCAGTTGGGGAAAGGAATGGCTGATTTTTTTTTTATTTTTTTTTTTCTAAACTCCAATACAAACCATCCACTGTGCATCCTCTGTTGGGATCCCTGTCAGCCAAACAATTGCTGAAATTGCCTGAGAAGATAATCTCCCGAGAAATATTACCTAACAATCACTTCTTTCCAGTTCTTTTACAAATGCTGCAGTGTAAGATATGAAACATTTCAGTCTCGCCACAGCTTCCATTGTACTGCAGATATTTGTCTGTTGCCACCACGGTGTGGTAACTTATTTTTTGCAGCCAGTCGTGGGAATCTCCAAAATGACATACTTTGGGAGATGTTTTTCACACGCTCTGCACACTCTTTATAGGCCTTCGTGTGGTGGCGTGGCATGATTGTCATGCCGCTTTAGATATTAAACATTCCTTCAGAATGGCATGTTTATCTAGCTGCAAGAATATTTCATGACTCATATGTTTAAGGGATGGGCAGTGACCCCTGCACTTATTTCCACATTCCACATTGTATTATTCCCTATTTTATGATGATTTGCTGACATTTGTAAACCGTTTAGAAGTGGGACCACTATCAGAATAAGTTATTTTCTTATACATGTCCCTGAGATTGTGATCCACCGTCGGGGTTCGCCTGGTTGTCATTCCATGTCTTGGTGTGGCGACATCAAGGTGGGTGTTAAGTTCAGATACTTTGCATTCCCTGTTTAATACTGCAACAGCAGCACCTTAATGATTCACTACTACATTCACAGGCGCCGGGCAAGGCTGTCCAACTGGTTTTGTATTCAGAGGAAACAGGAAGAGGAATCCAGGTAGATAATGCATTTAAAAGCTTTACTTCAGGCAGTGCGCTCACCACAGAGAAACTTTGGTTCACACACTTGTTGATGTTCCTCCTTGCACTTTCTTCCCCTCTCATGTTGCGAAATGTCCTCTCACCCCTTTTTTTTTTGTAAATAAACGCCCAACAGATGATTCTTCTTCCTGCAGAAATGGTGGTACGTTCATTTCCATATTGTGTTATAACAGAACGCGTGCTCCTGCATATTACAAAGGGAAATTGATGGATAAATATTTGAGAGCAGACTTGTCATTTTTCATGCCTGTCTCTCCAGAATGTGGCTCCACAAATCACTTCCTCCACGTTTTGTTCATCGTTGGTTTCCATTTATCCAGCCGCATTCTGTGCTAAAGGTCACACACATCCACATCGCACAGTCAGTTGCCCTTCTTCATTTTTTCATTTCAACTTTCCAATTAAAAAGCATTTTATATTTTAACGAGGTCTCAGTAAATCTCCCATCGAGTGCATATTGCACCTGATCTTATTTTAATGATGTGTCTTCCCTGAGCAGCATTCCCACGGGAGATGTTGCTACGAGCCGCCTCATTTATTTGTGCCCTGCTCACACCGTCGTCTCCTCTCCTTCCACTTGTCCTCACCATTGGTAATCGATCGCCTGTGCACTTGATCGATCCCCCTGTGAAGGTAGCAAGCCTTACCACACACACACAGGTACAGGTACACGCACACACACACACTTGCTGATAGACACACATTCTGCTCCACCCAGCCCTCGTCCCCTCCTTGACTGGCTGGGCTTGTTAGTTCTCACACGCCCGTACCTGTTCACTAGCTCAGAGGCCGAAACACCTGTCAAACACTAATTCTCCCCTCCACACTCAGCGGGACACGCTGTCACACACCGCTGGCTGAGAAGGTGTACTTTTCTCTGCAGGAGGTTCATCTGGATATACAGCGAGGACAGGTCGGTGCTCCTGCAAGGCAGGTGTTATTACAAACATTATTTGGATTGCTTCTTTTTTTTTTTTTATTATTATTGTTGCCTGGGTCATCCGCAGTTATGAGAAAGGAAAGCTCAATCAGTCACCCTGCGTAAACTATTTTTTGTTGATCCAGTGTTTGCCCTGTCATTTTTTTTCTGGGTCATGATCATTTGTCTCCTGAGTTGCCTGTCCTACTCCCTCTAATGCTTTTAGTCTTGAATAATTAATGACCTGTAGTCGACTGTCTTAAACCTAAGGTAAATATACTTTTCAAACAGTGTATTTGCTCTCAGTAATATGTGGGTCTGTACTGATGTGAGATATTGTGAGGCATTAAAATTGCTTTCGCTGGTTACTTTTAAACTATTTGTCTTTATTCCACTAACTTTCAGTCAAAAAAAAGGGGACTAGGCATTATTTCATCCTCCTTCCCCATTGAAGTCAGTTTAGTTTCGAATTTACAACAGGAAGAATTTACCGCTCTGTCTCGATAACGTGAATCATTCCGTGCGGGGTATGTTTTGCATCCAAACAGAAAGGGAGAGGTGTTTCTGTGTCCGTTCACATTTATGCAATAGTATTTTTTTGGAAAGTGGTCAGACAGGATGATCCACATGTTTTCAGGATGAATCTGAGGAATTTTTTTTTTTTTTTTTTTTTTTGCAGCACATATGTTCCTTATTGGGAGGGTAAGGGAGTGTGGAAAGGTCCGTTTTGACAGTGATGGATTTACCATAAATACTGATCCACTGTTGAGTTTGTGTAATTTCTATATGACCTCTTATTGATGTGAATGTGGTGTTCTCTCTCAGCGGGCCCGATAAGAGATAAAGAGGAGAGAGGAAAGTGTAGAGCAGCCATGTCCAAAGGTAAGCAGAAGTAATCTTAATGTGACACGACACGCTTCTGCCAATGAAACAGAGGCTACGAGCGACAGCGATTCTGACAAACTTTGTCTCTCATCATTCTGAATTTTATTACCGAGTGAATGCGAGGGACTGATCTGGCCCTGAAGGGACCTGAATGTGGACGGTGCAGCCTGCAGGCCCCGGGCTGCACCGTGACAGGCATGTCTTTTCATTTCAGAGGTAGACAAAGCCACGGTGTTTCTCACCACCAAAGTCAGAACCAAACTGAAGGATGACGGCAGCTGGCTGCAGCAACGCAGCGAACCGGAGAAGTCTCAGGAAGAGAAGCCGTGGTGAGATCCCCCTCGCCGTACGTCTTATTAATTTCAATAATCCAATCCGGCGGTTTCAAATGTGATTTGTTGGATGAAATAATGATGAGAAAACAAATAAAAATGCTAAAAAAGAATGAATACCTCCTCCAACACGGATTAAATCCTCACAGTGATCTCTTCAAATGATATTAGCATGTAGTAGCTATTAGTTTTTGAATATATTTCTCATGCCCTCATATGAAGGAGGAGGTAAAATTGAATTTCATTTCATTTTAGTACAAAGTTTGTGTTTATCCATGCAGGCTGGCAGAGGTAAGAGCAAGGCGCTTGAATGGCGCCCCGGTGGAAACTGGATCAACGTCTTCACCCACCGCACCCGACCCGCTACCCCCCAAGTCGGACCCTGAGAAGTAAAGAGCATATTGTCAAATAATTCTCCATCGGGCCTTTTTGTGCAAGATCATACTGATTTTCATTCTCTGATTTCCAAAGCAGAGCCCCGACATCAGGATATCTGATCAGGTAAGTGCAAAATCAGATCAAATAAAAAAAAAAAAAAAGGGCAATCTTCCACTCACAGCTGCAGAAGCTGAAAGTGATTGAAAAGCAGGGCAAAGATGCTAAAATATATATTCAGTCCAAACCTTTTGTTATTTTTCTTTTAGGGGTGTTTTCACCAAACTAGACCAGCCTGCTCCATCCCCACCACCACCACCCGTAACAACTGCAACAACACAATACAAAAAACCTTCAGAAGCCTACAAGAGAATGTAGGTGCACAAATCAGACTCGTGGCGCGTCGCCGGCAGACGAGCGACGAACTCTTTTTCACGCGTGCACGTTTTGCTTTTCCCTCAGAGCTCCGCACACCGTGAGGCCCTCCTTGGAGAGCCAGGAGGCCGGTCTCAGCAACGAGGAGCAGGAGAAACGGTGAGACGTGCCTCGGAGAGAAGAGCAGCTTTCAATTTAATCTCACTCGCCGAAAAGAGAGATTGCAGCAATGTAATGATTCATTTTCGCAGGAAGGACGCCGCCAGCAAAGTTCTGCATAAATCTGCGGGCAGGCAGCGTTCTTACGTGTTCTCTGCTGCAAAGAAATACGAGTATGTGTGTGTTTGAAAGAACTGAACGCCAAAGGAATGTTTTTTCCTATATGTGTAAAGACATACACACACACCGACACACACGGATGCATAAACTGTACATATGTTTGTGGGTGTCAGTAATTAATCACTTGCAGATGTGCACGATGATGCGTGGTCTAAATTTACGGAGGTGTTTGTGTATTAAAAACCTCACAGGTCCAAAGATGAAGCACCTGAACCTTCGCACGTCAACAACACTACATCATTTGTGGCTAAAAGGTAAATGGTCGTTTTAGAGCCTCGGATGCATTTGATATATCGTGAGCCGAGGTGTGTGATATGTGATCAAATGCCTGCCTGTGCAGAATGAACCCAAACTTATACATGTGCATGCGTGTGTGTGTGTGTGTGTGTGTGTGTGTGTGTGTGTGTGTGTGTGTGTGTGTGTGTGTGTGTGTGTGTGTGTGTGTGTGCAACACATAGGGTGGAGATCACGGAGGATGATGAGAATGCTGTGACTCCTGTCAGCACTCCTCCTCCCTCCCCCGTCCTCCCCGTCACGTCTCCTTCTGCCCCACCTGAGCCCCAACCCCGAAGAATGTAAGTGTGGCGCCGCTGATTCCCCGAATTCAACGCCACCCCTGTTTTTTATTTTTTTGCTTGTTTTTGTCACATCCGTGTGTTTTCCAGAACAAACAGCAGCATTAAGACAACTTCAGAAGATGACGCCGTGGCTGCAGAGATAGAGCCCGTGGAAGAAGACACTCCCTTAGAGTCTGTCACGGCAAAAGACCCGTTTAAAAACATGACCCCAGGTTGCACTAAGGTTGCTATGATCCTGCCCGAACTCCCCGTGTGTGTCCAACAAGTGTGTGCCGACCCGGAGCTGGATGATTCGGACTCTCACAACGATGCTCATCCTGAATCCCCACCTCCAGCCACATCACGTTTATCTGTAACCGAGGAAACAGTGAATATAGAGCAAAACCATGGACTAAAACCAGAACCGGATCCAGAACCAGAGCCATCTGCTAATCCGAGGTCAGTCTACAAATCAGAATATATGAGGCTGAATATTTATTTGTTTGTACATTAAGCCCACATAGTTTTGAAGTAACGCTGTTTAAATTGAAAGTGTTCTCTGAATATTCCTTGAATCGCTCTGTATCAAAGGTGACAAAGGTGGGTTTAGATATTCCAAGTCACTGTCGGATCTTTGCTTTCGACTCCCCAGACGCTCACAGTCAAACTCGGCAAGTCTCGAGCAGGTCACAGGGGTGAAACCGTGTTTAGACTCCTCAATAAGTTCCCACCCTTAACAAAAATCATATATTTTTTTAACATTTAATTGAATTACAATATATGTTTGTGTGTATATTTTATTTTCCAAATTCACTGTCACAACAGACATGTTAAACAGACGCATTAACAATATGACCAAAAAACAACCAAAGAAAATCCAAAGTGGTATTGTAATCTTGTAAATTACCTTAATTTGCTGTTTATTTTATTTTATTTGACTTTATTTTCATTTTATTCATTCCAAGTCCCGTTTAATTTTGGTTTATATTTTCCGTAGATACTGAATAACCCACCAGTTTCCATCAGTTTTGGACTAAAGGATAGAAAGCTAGTGGAGGTGCATAGACACACATATAGAAGATTGCACATAAGAGTGATAAAATACTTACAATTGTGTTATAGGGTTAAAAAGAGAGGCTAAAAAGGTACATTTGTACCTTATTTGATTTTATTTCCTGCTTTTTGTGCTCGTTCTTTTCATCCGTGTGATGGACCACTGACCCAGAGCGCCATGTTTTGGTTCTCATTCTGTCTTCACAGCTCCGGCATTGACACGCTCACCGCCTTGTCTGACACACTCATTTCTTTTGACACAGGTGAAAAAAGGTACTGGCAGACAAACAGCAGGGTGATGAGTTAGAGGGGGAGGAATGAATAAATCAAAACAAATATCCTGCTGATTCTTAGGAAAACATTGTTAACTGTGGCTCTTGATTCAATTTGACATCTTACAGAAGATTTATAATAGACATTGCGTTGTACATTATCATTATCGAAACAAAAGCTGAGGGAATGTTATATGCCGTGTTAACTCCTCCCTGCAGCTCCACTGACAGAATCTATTCTGAGCAATGGCGAAGCTGCTCCCGCAGCTCTGGAGGCCCCGAAACTTTATTAACACGGATTTGTCACCCGGCTCTGGTTGAAAGCATGAAAATCAACACGGAAATAAGAAAATCAAAGTGCAGTGCAAACATGTTACAGCCTCCGGCCTCAATATGCTATCTGATAAGAGTTTTTATTTCCTCTTCAGCTCCGAGTGTGCCGAGCCAGTGCCGGCTGTGGAGGAGGGAGGCCCGGTGGACAGCAACACCGAGGATGGGTATTTATCCAACAGCCTCCACGTTTACGTCACTGCGATCTAGTTTACCAGAAAATTGCCTTTTCAAAGAACTCCCAAAGAAACCTGAATCTCATCATGAAACCTAATTTTCCTAAAAAAAACATAGCACTCAAAACAATAAATAAACTTCCAGATTTTTCCATTCTTATGTATTTTTCCGTCTGACTGTCAACAGGACTGAGCGCAATGGATTCCCACCAATAACCGATGATCTCCTGGCTTTCACTGACGGGTTTGTAAATCTCCATCCTCACCGATGCGACTGTTTTTCAGCCAATAACCCGCCTGCGCTTTATTTTCCGCCACATGGTGGCGCTGTTGGGCTTCCCGTATTCCCGCTCCGCTTTGCCTCGGCTGCCGTGCTCCCCCTCTGAAAATCTAAATTCTCCTTTTCCTCTCGTCTTTCCACCTCCACAGTCCAGAAAAATCAGCCGAGCCCGTTCCCCCGAGCCCGGGTCGCTGGAGCCTCGATCTGCTCAGCGGGCCGGACAGGTAGAGCTCTAAATACCCTGTTATGCAAAGAGTTATCCATTGCATCTGTGGGAAAAAATCGATACCTCCCTTGTCAGTGACAAGCTGAAGCATTACCTTACCTCACCCTTGCTGGGCTGCTCTTGCAGGGCCCTTAGCGGAAAAGCTGCTGCGTATCTGACTCGTATGCTTAATATCTTAGCATTTCGGACCCGGCAAAGACAAGCGGCGACTTGGATTACTTGGCTGATGATGCCGTTGTCGTCAACGGGGGCCTTGAACTCCACCGTTAATTCTTCCAGATGTAGACGGATACAGTATATTCTCTGTCTAGCTTCTCGTTGTAAAATGTTGCTCCATAAATCAAGGTTCCTATTATGTCTGTCTTCAACACCTTCACGTTCGGTACAAACAGAGCCCTGAAGTAATACTTGGCTTTCTGAGAGGGAAGGCTGTGTTTTATCACGCTGAATCACAGAGTTGAAAAATAATGCTCTACGCTGATGAAGTGCTGCGACTTTGCTTTTGTGTCTGCCAGTCCCAGCACCCAGCGTGAGGATGAGGAGGAGGCGAATGAGACGGCCGGGGAAACACAAAGGTAGACCGAGATGACGGACTGTTCTTAAACAATTATCCATGATGCAGAGGGGCTCCTGTGTAGAATTGCATGTATTTTTGACACGACTCGTATCTCTCTGCCTGCCAGCCCGACGGAGACCGTCACCGTTACCACCAAAACTGTGATAGTTAATGACAGCAGGTATGGGAAAACACACATTTCCACATGCTTTTCGAACAGGTTTAAGAGTACGTTGTGTTCCTCTTCTCCTTTTCCTCTCGGCTTGTTCCCTCAGCAAATCAACCTTCTCCATCTAACCCTGATCTCTGGATCCTCCTCTCTCACACCAACTAACTTCATATCCTCTCTCACTACGTCCATAAATCTTCTCCTTGGTCGTCCTCTAGACCTCCAATTCCAGCATCCGTCTACCAATATATTGATTATCCCTCGTCTGTGCATGACCCAACCACCTCAGTCCGGCTTCTCTGATCTTCTCTCCGAAACATCTAACATGCGCCGTCCCTCTGTTGGACTGATCCGATGGATCTGACGGACTCTGATCTGTCCCCGTCACTCCGAATTCGTCTAATAGCTACGGATGAACCACGTCGGCATTAAGCTTTTCTTATTTTCTATTCTTATCATGCCATTCATGCGATCCATTCATCGCCGCTTCACTATCCTGCCACTCTGGTGGGGGGGGGTGGGGGGTGGCGGACGCTGCAGATCCCAGGAGATCACATGAGACAAGCGCGGTCACTGTGTCTCGGTGCT
>NC_141314.1:8417500-8690000 GCF_037954325.1 Fistularia commersonii
CTTTTCTGCACAGCATACACTGTAGGTGTCTTCACTTTTTTTTTGCTCTCACAATGATAAAACCAGCGGGTCCCTCGTGTCAACATCTCCTATGTGGACATATTTGCCATATTTCAAAATGCGAGACATCAGATATGGGGACCCGCCAGCCTTTTGGATACATTAACAGTGTGAGAAAACATATAATACCATTAACAGTTGTTTGCCATCTGTCAAATATAATCTAAAGCACGCAATGAAGCTAATGCCAAAGAAAACCAAACACAGCAATTCATAGTGCTCCGTGGCTGATAGCCTATCTCGTCATAATAATAAACACATTTTCCCCCTGTAACCTTTCATGCTATGTTTCATGGCAGATGTCAGCGATGTTGTGACTGTTGGCACTTAGTGAACTCATTAATCTTAAAATAAATCAAGTGAGAAGTGAGTCCATAAAAGGGCTCATGGCAGCGCTGGAAAATGATATGTATCTGGTGCTATCAGGAAGCCCTTTTTTAGTATTCATAAAGCAATCATATCCGATTAGTTATGGAGAACCATATAATGGATATGGTATGTGATATTATTCATTATAATACATAATACAATTTGTTTCCTAGATAAGCAGTAGTAGTAAAGTGTAATGTTTTCTTTTTGGGGGGAAGTAAAGGTGTCAAACTCCCCTTTTACGCCTTTCATTGTCCTTTTATTCCGGAAAGGATCCAGGACTCAAGAAAATTAAAAAAAAAAAAAAATATTGTCAAAGAAAGCAACATCAGTACCAGTAGGAATCTATGCATTACTGTAATTATCGAACATATCGGAAATGAATGATTTTTAATCTGGGGGAAAAAAAAGCTTCAAAATCAAGGTCAAATGATGTAAGACCCCCATCTCGCATCACAAGTCAGGTAATATTTAATATCACTATCAAATATGTGATTTGTAAGGGGACCATTTTTGGCCCGTGCATACTGCAGGTTGGTTTATAATCCAACTTATTTGTACTGCACACAACTCCAAAAGCCAACATTTTATGTGATGGTGAATATAGCCTATAAAGCTGCACCTTGAGACACACATTTAGCCTTTTGCTCCCCGGCTTCAGCTGCAGTTCTGTAAATGCTCCGTCAATATATAACTATAAAAAAATGCAACACTCAAATGGTGTTTTCACCCTGAAGGGTTTGTGTTGATTTTCTTTGCAGAGTTTCTTCTTCCAAGAAGAAAGACAGTCTGTTTAACGGTGCTTAAAAATGGAAGAAAAGGTATTTCATGCCATTGTATTTCTTACCAGGAAATTAGGATGATAGATTATCAACAAATCATTTCCACCACACCGCAGTTCTGAATGAGATGCAGTTCAGTGAGCGCAATCTTAATTTCGGTCATCAGTTAGCATAATTCGTTTCGAAATATGGTGAATACACCGAATCGCTCACAACTCAATTCTGGCAATCAAACTACTGTGTGAAACACACCCACAGAGGCCTGCGCTTGCTGTTATTATAAAATGTTGTGTATGGAAAATACCTATCTTTACCTTTTGTCTGCAGCAAGTCTTCTAAATTAGTCCTCTAAAAAAGGTATAAACAAGTCAAAACTTCACATTTGATGTTTTACAATAACCACATTAAGGTTAACCTCTACGTCTTACCATTTATGAGTCATCTAATGAAGAGGATAATATCAATAATAATACCGTCCTTTAAAAGGGGCCTCTCATACACAGATTGCAGCTGGAAGAAACGAAAGAGGAAAAATTAAGGGAGGGAACAAGACGTGATAAACAGTATATTCAGTCATTCATTATCCGTGCTGCTTATCCTGCACTCAGGCCCAGCTGTCACTTGGCGCGAGGCGGGGTTCACCCCGGACCGGTTCATCACAAGACCACACACACACAGACGCACAAACCACTCACTCACTCATTCACTTGCTCAACACCGTGTACGCACGATTTGTAGCCGAGTGTATTTTTGAAAGCGTGCATGAAGCCACTGATGTGATCTTACATGCATTGTGCAGGTTAAGCACGGCGGATGGATTATAGCATGCAATAAAAGAAGTATATGAACAAGCCTAAAGTACGCTAAAGAACATCTACGGCTGCTCTAAGACAAGAAAAACTCACAAGATTTCTGTGATTCCCGTTACCGCCGCTCTCCACCCGCAGCTGGGAAGTCATTGTCAGTAAAGTACAATGGCGTGGAATTTAAGGCCTGACAACAGCTGAGAGAGAGAACACCTAGCTCTTAGTGATGATTGTGTGGACTGAAAACTCTGGCGACTGCCTTGTTGACAACCGCTACAAATGTGAATGAGGGGCAGAGAGCCAAAAAAACAAACGTTTTCCTTTTCTGTTTTTTTCTCACCCAGGCAAGCCAGCTGTTGGTGCAGCGATAAGGGACAGACTTCAAAAAAAATAATAAAAGAGTCCTTATGTATATCAAGAGAGAGACATAGATATATATATTTTTTGTTAGATATTTTGTTAATTTTCTTCAACAGTTTTTCTGACGGCTTACAGAGACCTTTTGCAACACAAGGGATTCACATGTGTGTTTCAATATCTGTGGAAGAGACAAACATTTCATTGACAGTGACACCAATTACTTTATAATTCTTGAAATTCACTCGTGTTCCAAAGACCAATTTCTCAGGACTTTTTAACACCATGCAGTAACTAACTCCGACTCGACTTTGGCAACCGGGCAAGAAAGACCTTGTCGGACACCGACGCATCTCAGAGAAACGGTCGCCTGAAAAATGTCCTTGTAGCGGCTTCTCTTGAGAAATGTGATTTCTTTGTTGTTGTGAAAACCCATTTTCACTGCAAGTGAAGTGTGTGTGTGTGTGTGTCTTACAGACATAAAGACCGGTGTCTAACTCTAAGAAAGAAAAACACTTTACAGACTGATAAAAAGGAGAGGAAATGATGCTATAGATCAAGCTAAAGCACCTACACATCCTGGCTGCTACGTCCACCATGTGAGACTAGTCATATAGATATATCCACATTAGGCATATTGCCCTGACTGCCTGCTCTGCGCCGCATTCCTCCATCATGATGGAAGCACCAGATGTACGTGTCCGAGCCAGGAACCAGAAGTCAAACTTTCGCCCGTGCAATCAGCGTTGCACAAACACGCCATGAAGGCTATTTGTTAAGTGCAAGGTGCGAATAGTCGATATGCCAGAGGAACTTCCAATCGTGCTTTTTAACGATATTTGGAAGCCGCGGTCACGAACCATAAAGCCCAGAGCTGCGTCTGTACAGTCGGATGTCATTTATATCATCTTTTTGGAGAAATGTCTGCAGCTGTTGCTTAGCGATGAGCATTATACGTCTCCTTCGGCTTGCCGCGCTGCCGGGGCTGATGAGCAGGAGGCCGGAGCTCAGATCCTGAAGAGGACATTTCTTTTCGAAAAACTGGTGTAAATGATGTTATTTCAAAACAACTCTTCACTCCAGGGCTCTTTGGGAGGAGGGAGGGTGGAGAGAAGATTCTTCAGTTGTTTTTTTTCTTGACAGGGGGATGTGCAGACAATTACTCTATTCAATTTTTTTTTTTTTGAGAACTTTTCTTTCGCGCTCCAAAAATGTCAACTTTTTCATTTAACACTTTATATGTGTTCAAATGGAGCGATGGTGAGAAAAAAAAACATTTTATGATTATTTCAACCCACAGTAAATGTCATTGAACTATACATTCATTCATTATCTAGGTTATTATCCTAAACTCAGGGTCACGGTAAGGAGCGAAAGGGAGGGGTTTCACCCCGAACCCATTGCAGAGCCACACAAAGACATAAGATTCACTCATTCACTCAGAAAAAGAAACATATAACAAATCATCCTCTCATTCACATGAGCAAAACACAAAAAACAATTCACCCACTCATTTACACATTATAGATCCGGGATGTTAAACTCATTTTCACCGAAGGCCACGTCAGCGTAATGGTTGCCCTAAAAGGACCGCGTGCAATGGTGACGGTATAAATGTGATGAAATATCATGTAAAATAAATAGCTACTCCTTAATATTAAATAACTCTGAATTTTATTACTCATTCTGCTTTGATTCAATGCAAATGTAACATTTTGGTTTTTTATTACCGGACAATTTGTTGTTTTTCTGGGAGGCTAACTTTGGTGTGGATTGTACTCTTTGACAAGCGACGCTGCCTCGTAACACAAAAGACAGGCCGCTTTTTCTCCTTGAAGCACAAACATTTATTCTCCTTCCACCTGCATCAACTTTTCTCTTCCTGGACATTTAGGGATCATTTGTTTTTCTCAATTCCACTTGTTGAAAATGGCATGGATGTGGATACGCTGCGATCTAACGGCGGGATGCCGTCACTTCGCGGGTCACGTGATCGGCGTGAATTGTGGTAAATGTAGTTTATGGTCACTGCACGCGTTTCACTTTTTTATTTTAAGACAATCAGCACTTTTGAGACGTTCTGGCGGGCCACATTTGGAGCTTTGAGTTTGACTCGGTTATATTGAGACAGACAACCATTCGCCCTGTGCCACAACTGTTCATCCTCTCATTCGCACGTGAAAAATCTCTCTCCGCTCAGACTCTCGGTGAGGCTATCATGGTGTAAATCTCCAGTTAGAAAAACAAAGAAGTATTCAATTCTTCTTTTGAAATTGACATTTTTGTTTTAAATTCTGGAGTCGAATGCCAATAGACGGTTTTTGATTTTCTAACGGTGTGTGTGAATCCGGTCTTCGCTCGTGGCTCAAACCCGGTGCCTCCGTCACCCTCGGGGACGACTGAACCTGGACCTCCTCGTCTGACGGGAGAACCTGCTCACGGAAGATAAGTCATACGCAGGCGGCGAGGAAGGAGCCTCGCCACAAAAAGGCACTCTAAGCCAGTTAAAAATGTAAAGCCCGTCTGACAGGAAGACAGATACAAGGCGAGCGAAGAGCACCGAGGGGTGCGAGCGAAGACGCCGGGTCTCTCCGAAGAGCATTGCAGCCATTGCGAGCAAATTTCCTGTTTATTTTTTCCTCCCTTTCTTTTTCAAAATCACGCACACGCTTCCGTTTTTCACGGACGGCCCGGGAAGATGTCGCCGTCGGTGTTTCCTCCGATCAGCCGCGTGGCAGGAAAGGGGGAAAGACGACTCTTGTGTAAATAAATAAGGCTTTTCTCGGCGGATGAGGCAAAAAGGATGCAACGTGGGAGTCATTCAAAAACTGCTGTTTTTCTGCATGAGCTAATCGCTATCGTCGTCATCGTCGGGTGTGACTCGCAGTCATGCTGGGTTTTGGGAAAAATTGAGCTAAATGCAAAAGTGACTCAATCGATTGAGTCTTTTCTGAAGGCCTATGGGGGCTTGAAAAGAAACATACCGGTCACATCGAATGCCTCCTAGTTACCGCGGCGACACAGCCGCTGGCAAAAGGCCAAGGTTGGGGCGCTCTGAAATAGCTGTGCGTGTCCGGCGAGGGACGGGGAGGCCACGCAGGCCACGGCGCAGACCTGATCCCTGGATGCGGAAGTCAGCCGGCCAGCCTCGAACCTCGACGTTTTCTCTCCCCCCACCCGAATGAAACCGAGTTCACTTCCTCCGTCATCCGGACACAAGGCCAGGCGACAGCCTGACGGGCAGCTCCGCTTTGATTTCATTGTTACTATGGAGAGGGATGACATCCACTACGTCCCCGTCCACTCGGACAGCGAGCGAGTTCAGCCTTTCCAACATCCTGCCAGGGGAGGGGTACGAAATTAAGGATACGGCAGCAAGCCATCTGGACTTGTTTCCCATGTTTAAAACCTCCGGCCATGAGTAAATCTTCCTGTACCTGCCACACAGGCACACCGGACAACTCAAGCCCTTCCTCTGCGGCGACCCGTTTTTTTTTTTGTTTTTTTTTACATTTTTATCACTGAAATATCGTCCATTATGGGAAGCGGTTGAATGTCTCCAGAAGAACCCCTTTTACCACCTCCCGGCCGCCCGCCCCTGCTTTCACCACTGATCAGAGGTCAGATTTTCAGCAGCCCCCAATTATGGCGCTCATTACACAATTTGAGATTTGGGTGTCATGAACGCGTTTCTGTTGCGATGTCCCCCGGCGAGCTAAATCACCTCCGCGGCTTCAACCGCTGCAGAAAACAAGGGCAAAGTGAGGAGAATGAAAGCTGAATGGGAGGGAAACCGACAGTTTCCCATGTTTCCCTTTCCCATGAACCGCGAGTTACCGGGACAGATAAGCCAAAAGGTGTGACCGACCGTCAAAACAAGTGCCCGAGGAAATCCGAGCGTAGTAGCTTCGGTAGCGCTTCTTAAAGTGGAATATCCCTCAATGACGCCGGTTTCCGAGCAACATTGAATATTACAAGACCTCTGTTACAGCTTGTATCCACCTTCTACTTTCCACACGCGTGCAGAGGGTCAACCAGTACTTTTTTCCTCCGGTGTCTAACAGCAGGGCTCAAAATAAGCTTCTGCAGGTGCTGAGGTCCATGTTGGCACAAGAAAACACAAAGTCAAAATGAATGTGAATTTTTGCTAAGGGAATGAAAACAGAGAGTCGGATTGTTCTGGACTCAACAATGTCAGAACGAAACTGTTGGTCAAATGAAGTCCCGCTAGGATTTATTTGTTCAATATTAGCATGAATAATGGAAATAATGCCGTTTGCTTTTTTTTTTGCCAAAAAGCTACAACTAACTATTGTTTCATCTCCCTCTCCGCACACACACACGAACACACACACACACCACTATCCCAGTGCGACTTTTTACAACACCATTCCCATCATGAGAAGGTAGCCCAATTTGGAATTTTTGAAATCCCAAACTTTACTCATCAGATAATATATAAATCTGAGTAATATATTTTAAATGGAATATTATGTTATATTATATTATATTATATTATATTATAAGTGGTGCAGTGGTTAGAGCTTCTGCCTCACAGCGAGAAGGTCCCTGGTTGGGTTCTGCCAGCGGGCCTTTCTTTGTGGGGTCTCCATGTTCTCCTCGTGCGTGAGTTTCCTCCGGGTTCTTAGTCTAAAAGTATGCAGGAGACAGTCTGCTTGGACAGCCTGAATTGTCCAGACATGTGAATGGTTGGAGGACTCTAAATGACACTGATTTACTGATGACCAATTCAGGTTGAAATCCGCTTCTTGCCCAATGACAGCTTGGATAATGTTGTATTATATCATATAAATTGAATCGATGCGTGCAAAAAACACTGTTCAGGCAAAGAGAGGACGTGGCTGACCTTCCCTTGTCATCGGTGTTGGTCCTGATGCTTTCCACATGTTACGCGGGTCATTGTTTTCAAAGTGCTCCTGAATACATGTTTTGTAACCTCTTTTTGCCAGCCGTATGCCCTTTTTCGGATCTTTCCGGGCTCTGCTGCAGACCAGCCTGTCGCCTGCTCTGTCGGCCGCATCCTGGGTAAGGGGGCCTCCAATGGGGCCTCCCATGGCTTTTGGTTGGGAAAGTTGGTGATTGTCTTTGTGGCAAGGACAGCATTGGTGCAAAAATGAATGCAGGAGAACTCGGCGGACGTGCGCGCCCTACCCAGTGGCCTCCTTGAACTTCCTCGGTCCAAACGGTCCTGGAGGGCCAGACGGGCCTCCTCAGTCTAGACCTGAGGTGTTCTGATGGTGCCGTGAGTTCCTATGAAAATGTTACGTTTACATACCGAGTTATGTTTACTCAATAACAATAAAGAAGCCTTGAGTCTTTTACAGCTGATCAGACGTGAATGTGTTTAATATTTCACATTCCATAAAGAATTAATCTGGAAGTCTTTTAACGTAACAACCGATTCAAAATTAACTAACAAAATTTTAACCAACAAGTAGCAACGGTGAAGTTTGTACGTGTGGATGGAAGCACGGATTCATGAATGGAAGGAGAAGCGCTACAATCAAACCGGCCCGATAATAACGCCAGCTGCTCAGCAGAGGCCATGAAAGAGAGACTTCAGAAGACCGAGTCTGACTGGACACCAATGGCGAGGCGGCTCTTAGATCACCCAACAAGAAAGACCCGTACCTTTTTGAAACCCGTCATTGGTAACGGATTTCAGCGGCGCTCAACCGCTGTCCTGACACGTCACGCCTCGCCGGCATGTGGCCGACGCGTCTTTTTGATGAGACGCATTCGTCTGTCAGCCTCCGCTGTCGTTTGTGCTTAAAGGGGGGTGAACGAATGATATCGGAACCAGTTTTATTTTCGTCCAAACACACACACTTCACACAGCTATCGCCATTGGGATTTCGTACTGACTGACAGTCATCATGAAGAGCCAAACCTTAATTCACAGCTCACTGTTGACTGTAAGTGACAGCACAGAAAATCTACTTATAGTAAAACTACAACTACAAGGTTGTTGTAAAGGTAACACATTTTTTCATGTATTACACTTTATTAATCCCTTACAAGAAATTCCTCTCTGCATTTAACCCATCATGGATGAACCACGAGCAGTTGGCAGCCGTCCAGCAGCACCAGGAGAGCAGTTCGGGGGTCAGTGTCTTTCTCGACAACACTTCAACACACTACGAAGAGCTAGAAATCGAACCAGAAATTTTCGCTTCCAATGACGACCGCTGTCGCCTCCTAAAGAAAGTAAACAAAACTGTACCATCCCGCAAAACTGAATTTTCACATTATGTGAGAGGGTCTCATGAAATATGTTTCCAACGCAAATCGTATCAACACCCTAACTAAGAAAGAGGTTATAAAAAGAAAACAGTGTTGTCAGTCGACTGAGTAAGTCCAGTGCCAAGTAGTAAATACAAAAGGAGACCTGCAGGGTTCTATTTAAGCTTATCAGTCTTTTGAAGTAAGGCGCTAACAATAGCATATTCCTGTGTGGAATGCAGGCGTGATGATGTTTAGTTTCCTACGCGGAACATTTACTTGGCTCTCACAGAAAACGAGAGCTCCTGTTAAGGTCGATGGGAATTTCACACACACACACACACACACACACACACACACACACACAGACTGTAGCGCCATTTACAATATCACACTACTGTCGCGCCTCCCTGGATTTGTACAAGTGCTCTGAAAATCCAAAAGTGGATCAGCAGTGGAGCGTTTTATTCCTCTATGCAGGCACACTGACACCCCGCAGGAGTGGAGGCTTCTGGGGACAAGCTCAAATAAGAGTCGTCGGTTAAGCGTGATGTAGCTTGTTGATCAAGCACTTAGAATACACACTTCTATAACCGTAACTTTACACCCGCGACGCTGAAATTCTCTCGGGTTTTCTCGTCACGTGAGGCCAAAAAGCCAAATCCGCACTCCGTGATGCAGAAAACCATCGCGCGATAACGGCAAGGCCGCTTTTTTCGAGGGAATCCGTGTCCAAGAGCGAGCGCTTCGGTTCGTAGTTTCGAGTTCGTTTCGGATGATGTTTATCGTGAGCCGCGGCTCAACCGAGTGCCACCCGTCCGCCAGGGAAAAAAAAGTGGGATTTCAAAATGGCATCAGCAGCTGGTCACTTCACTATGACTCTGTCCATCCTTTGCAAAGAGGGGAAAAGTTGACCAGAAACATGTGGAGTGTATTATCATGTATGTGTGTAAAGAAAGTTACATCATGACGCGTCTCAGTCTGGAATAAAGGGGCATTCATTTACAGTCAGGCATTTATAGGCTTAAAAAAAAAAAAAAAAACTGGGCACGGAAAAGACGGAGGGGTCAGCAAACCCGAAAACACGGCAGATGGTTTTCATCAACTATCTTACACCGACTCGGACACATTTTTGGCCTTTGCCGCAGATTCCTAATGTTGAAAGAGCTTATCTCTCGCCCCACTCATATTCGGAGGGTCGGTGCTTTCGCGCGATGAAAAAGCGACCGGCCAAACATCCGAATGCCCGGGGGCTGAGGGCTGAGGGCGGGAGGGGGGGGGGTCGCTACTCATGCCAGTGATGAGTGAAGCAGCAGACTCCCTATTTATTTGGATTTTACTGCAAGGAGCTTCCCACATGGAGCGGCGGCATTCCTCTCTCATCCGAGCTACTCTCCCGCTGATAGAACAAGATATTCAAGGACAGATGCCGAGGGTCGGCCGCCCGGAGTCTTGGGGTTAAATCTCCAGCTCGTGGGGAGAATAGGGGGCTATTGTTGGCTAAAATAACTCAGGTTCTATAAGAGGATGACTGGAATAATACCCGGAGTGGAGGGTCAGATTTCGGGGATGATCTGATCAAGCGGAGGTATGCGTACAGAAAACACTCGGCTAAAAGCAATATCAACATCGTGCACCAGAGACACAGAGTAAGCAAAACACCATTCTGCGGCGGGGCTCAACAAGAAGAATCTGCTTTCGTATTCTAAGTGTTTCACAAGGTAACAAAATCAACACAAAAAAAAAAAAAAGCAGGGATGACGGGAAAATGAAGATTGCTGGGTTAATTGGTCTGATTTAACCTCCCAAAAAGCTTCCAATGACCCCCGGTGGAGTCACTCCGCCTCATTATTTGGCTTTTGTTATCATAATTATAGCTGGATATCACCTCAGGCTCGTGCAAACCTTTCATTTAGATTTGCTTGGAACCAAAATGAAGAAGCGGCCGAAGACACGACCGCCGGCCGGAAAATAAATGGGTGTTTAACGCAAAACAGGAGGCGTTTAAGTGATTTGGCCGTCCTGGTTTGCAGTCATACGGAGAACACGCTCGGCCTGGAGACCTGGGCGGGGTCGACGGCCAAATCACGTCCAGTGCGGATGTCGAAAGGCGGAGCTTGGCTGCCGGACAAAATTCTCATTCTACGTGTAAAAAATATTGTTTTAGTAACATCTTCGTTGGGATCTTTAACCAGCATTTTTTTTTTTTTTTGAAACTCTAAAACAGACTGCAGATTCTCCAAATCACTGTAACATCAGTGGAAAACGCCGCCGCTGTGCCTTCAATATTCAATACAAAGGTGTATTTGATACACATTTAATATTTATCCCGTTTGGGATTCAAACCTTGCAGGCTGTCATTTTAATTAAATGAAGATTGGTGATTCGCATGTGACACCTTCACCGAGATAGTACTGATGTCTGAGGCTGCAGGGGGGATTCAAACCCGGGAAGTTAACTCATAATTAATGACAAAACTAATTCATTCATTCATTATCCACAGTCCTGCACTCCAACTTATAGGGGTCGGGGGGCTAAAGTCAACTTTATTATCAATACTGCCATAGGTTCGAGCATCCAGATGGAGTCACTCTAGGATCCACGATGTAAAAGTACAAAAAATGAGAAATAATTTGTCAGAGGAAAAAAAAGCTATACTGAGGTAGATCTGGTTTCGGGTCTCCAGACTTTCTGCATGTTTTTGGACTGTGGGAGGAACCCGGGGGAAGAACATGTAGACTCCGCAACGAAAGCCCCCCCTGTCGGGAATTGAACCAGGGACCTACTTGATGTGAAGCGGAAGCGCTGACAACTGTGCAGTCCTAAATAGAGACGAGGCGGCGTGTGAACGACGCGGCGGAAATAGAAATGTCTATCCAGAAATGTCAACTGCGCACATGGAACCACGTACTGGCTCATTAAGCATTGTGCAAATCAATCATCCTAATTAAAAAGGTTCACACTGAAAGTGTGCAGGTGCATTAGCATTCTGCACATTCGAATGAACTTTAATTTTTTTTTTTTTTTGTGCCTCGGTGGAGCTTTTAGCATGGGTGTAACGCATTCCCCGCCATCGGTCCCCTCCTCACACACCCTCCCCTCCCCTTGAAAACTGAGAGAATTGACGGACGGAGCTTTTACACTTGTAAAGTGCACGTTGTTTATCCACTGACCCGCCCTGCAGCCCGGTGACCCTATGTGTGAAAAGAAAGGAGAATCATCCCTCTGCCCAGGAGCCGCCGTTTGGGAGGATTATGTGCCGACTCCTCCTCATCAAGTTGAGGAGCGAGGGATTATTTATCTGAACTGGAAAATGTTGGCACATTTTAGTAAAATACAGGGATAAAAAAATGCACCAGGAGAGCTTTGGCACACCTTCTCCTCTTTCATCATGAGTCCACCGGGCAGTCAACAACACACAGCTGTGATGCAAACTCGTTAAAAGTTAACACACATCATCACCCAACGGGCTGCATCTTCATGAAGCCCCGACAACAGCACACCTCCCCCTAGTGCCAGTGCGCGCAGAGGCGGGCACGCCCACTGGATCCCCGCTTACAAGTAAACATCGAATTGTGTAATTAATAAAAATAAAAATAAAAAATAACAAAAAAATATCCACATCTATCGATCAGCGTATGTAAAGAAAGATAAAACTTGTAAATGAGAGGAGGGGGGGGTCCCCAAAGTTTTGGACGCACATGAGGCAGCAGCTGGGGATCAATAAACACGATATTGGATTTTTTTTTTTTTTTTTTAAAGTGGTAGGACTTTGGTTCGGAAAGTCAATATTCGGATCGACACCGAAGCGGGTTGAAACTTAAAAAACCTCTAAAACACACGTCGGGTTTTTTTTTCTTTTTTTTTAACCGTCGGGACGACGTGGAAGAGGGAAGTTTAGCACGTTGAAAAAAAAAAGAGCGTCCTGTTTTACTTTTGGATCTGCTCACCTGAGGCATACGCGATTCCAATCCAAGTCCTGCAGAAGAAAAAGGTAAAGACTGTCTTCATCTCCAGATCTGCGTTCCGGAGGTGCGGCGGCAGGTTGAGCGGTGGTTCTTTATTAAAAAAAAAAAAAGTTGAAAAAAAAAAAAAAAAAAAAAGAAGAGTCGCGCTTGGCTGTTTCTTGTAGGAACGTGCAGTTTTTTTTAATTTATTTTCGTTTGTTTGTTTGTTTTGTTTTTAAAGAAAAGTCCGCTGATGGGGGAAAGCGCAGGTGAACCCGCGGCCAATCGACGCTCCCTGCAGAGAGGATCCAGCCGAAATGCTGAGGGAAAAGGGAAAAAAAAAAAAGACCCTCTCTTTTTTCCGGTCCGTCCAAAGGATGCATAAGGCACTGGATGGGATTTACAACGATTTCCTTTTCCTCCACTCGTGACCGGAGCGCACGCACAGCCACCTACCCAGTTTTGAAAACAAGCGGCATTGTGTGTGTGTGTGTGTGTGTGTGTGTGTGTGTGTGTATTTTATTCCTCTTGTTTCATCCCCTTAGGGCGTTTCAGCTTCTTTTTTATTGTTAAAGCTATTATTATTATTAAGATGATCACGGTGAGGCTGCAAATCAGATGTGGGTGTTGAACTGATGGACTTTACATGACCTTGAATGGTGACATTGAAAAACACACACCCAATTTTTCAGATGTCACTTTGTGGAGAAATGGCGTGCTGGAGGAGCTGCACGGCGTGTTTTTTCCGCCCGCGAAGCGTCCTATCTTATTTCTAGACGTGTTTGGTGATTCTTTCGTCTTTATCTCTTCAAACGTCCGTCTGAGGTCGAAGAAGGAGGAAGAGTCGTCTTTTGTTCTTCTCTCCCTCCGGAGACGAACCGCCTCGGGAATAGCTTTCTGTCGGACTCGGCGATTATTCCAGCGGAGGGGTCAGATATAATGATGGCCTCCAATAAAAGTAAAACCAAGAGTTATTCAGGCTTTTCTCCCCAAATCCAGTTAAAGTGTCACTCATCCGCACTCCTCGGGGGAGTCCCAGGGGTGTGAATGGGAGTCATGCACTAAAAGCACAACAGCGGTCACTGAAGGTTGTCCCTGGGGGTGGAGGGGAGCGCCTCCGACTTTTCTGTGCGATTGGAGTTTTTCTCCACGTAATTCTGAAAGCTGCGTGGACGACCTTGAATTCCAATCGCACCTTTTAACATCCCGAGCGGTGTATTTGATTTTATTTCCGAGGCCGTGATCGGGTTGTAAAATCGACGCGCTGCGATCCAGCATCCCGACCCTCGGCAGACGGGAGTTCCAGAGGAGCCATAAAGCAAAAAAAGAAACCTTTTTTTTTTTTTAATCATAATGCTTTAATTCTCTATTGTTTAGACAAGACTAAGTGGACCAGAGGCATAACTTCAGGAGTATGTTGAATAACGGGGAGTCAAATGATCGTTTTGTGTTATTGTTGTAACGTGTTTCCCTTCCGATCCCTCGCGGCGATCCAACCCCGTGACCTTAAAACACAATGCAGAGATTGAATGGTTGTAATTAAAATCTTCCCAGCCCCCAAAGCGCCTGCAGCATCAGAGGAAAATAAACACTAAAAATCATGTCGGCGGTTTCACGAACCTTAATCCAGGGAGTTGCCAAAATCACATCACAAATATAAAATAAATAATGTCATAGAGTCACGATAACACTCGATTGGCCAACGGAACAATAAACCGCTCTGGTAAGCTTTTAGACCGGCCATTCGCCAAGCAGTGATAACAAACAATAGCCTTTATGCGGCGCAGCATAGTCGCCCCCCTCCTGTGTCCGACGAAAAGGCCGGAGTTTATAATCCCGCCTGCTCCTGAGAGACAACCGAGGGCTCAAGGACCCGTCCTTGAAGTGCCAGAACTCCATCCGGCCCATCTTCACGTCAGGAAACCCGCTGCCTCTCAACACCTACTACCAGGAAGGATGCAGAGCGCGCATGCAACTCCCTCCCTTTTCTCATTGAAGTCCGTGCCCGTGGGTCTGCCCTCCCGGCTGCACGCCGCCAGCTACTCTAAAGCAGCACATCGGCCGATTGTTTGGATTGCGGCGGCCAAAGTTTTTCATTAGTAGAGGGTCACGTTCACTTAAGTCATGCCAAGTTTTATTCATGATGCCTAAAATCACAGAACCGAGTGAATCTCTCTGGGGTTTTTTTTTTTTTTTTTGTTCAATCTGGAAATGGCAACTCAACCCCTGCCCTCGGATTCTCAACTCGACCGACAAAGAATTGGCCGGTGTGACCCTTTTAACGGAAAAAAAATACGGAAAGACATTCCAGGAATGGGGTTCCTCTCCAGGGACGTGGAGAGGAGTCGGGCTTGTTCTCACAAGACGCGGAGACGCGAGACAGGCCGAGTAGTTACGGCCAGATTTTATACGTGTGGATTGAATGTATAGAAAAAAAGCGATGGATCCCGGCGGCGAGCGACGTGTCACAATGCAAGTCATAGGAACCCCTTCGCCGTGGAGACGCAGCCCGAAGGCACGAGGGTTAAAGGACACCATGTGACCTGAACAGATGACACCTCCAACTCCTCCATGTAGCCTCCGGGTTTCCTCCGTCATCTCTTTGATTCAACCACTCCATCTCACAATCCTGGTTTGGCGTTTATCTGCTTTAAAAGCACAAATTCGGCTCTTGGGTGATGAGCACTAGAGATGAAACACGCTTTTGTGTGAAGATGATGCGGTAAACGATCAAAAGTCTGTTTGTAGTCGTCTTTCCTCCTACCTGAAAAGTCCGATATTCACCCGTGTTTTAGCTCGACTCGTTCTCCGCGAGCTCCCGAGGGAAACTTCTCCGGAGTTTCGCCGCTCCACCAGCTCCGGGATGAGCTATTGTGGAGTGGGTTTATCAGAATGTTGCAGTCATGACCTAAGTGGAGAGAGCTGGAGCCTCCGATGTCTGACTTTAGACATGTTCATTAATTAGGCTCCCTTTTTTTTTTCCCTCCAAAAAAGGCGACGGCTCCTCATACGAACTTCCCATTTGGTCTTGTTCGTGGTGTGGACAAGGCAAAAGTATTAAAATCAAAACAACCTCATTAGTTAGATAGCCCCTGGTTGGATTCCAAAAACGGGGGCCTTTCTGCTCCCTGTGTCTGCATCTCCACGTTCTCCATTTTTGTCTAAAAACATGCAAGAGGCTCGCCGGAGGCCCGAAATTCTCCAAACGTAAGAATTAGAGGGTGAATGGACGCACGGTATGTCTATTGGACTCGGTATGAAGGAGTGAACGGCTGCACGTCACTCTAAATGAGAGAGTGAATGGTTGAACGTCTCCATATGTGACCCGGTGATGGTGAAACCCACCGCGAATAAATGAATGTAACTTAGCAAATATGTGACATTATACCAGGTGGACTTTTTTTTTGCTCTGCGCAGTTTAAATATTTTAGCAGTGTTTGCCGTTTCCCTCCATCATGAGTGAAATCAAATCAAAACTCTAAACTGTCCGTCTTTGGACTGGAGCGTCGAACCGGAGAACAAATGGTTCGGAGGTGCGGCATGTGTGCGTTTTCGATCTGCGGCTGCTTTGCACAGGGAGGGATTTACAGGCTTTAGAAGTCAGAAGCCCCACAATAAATACAACCTCAATATATTTTAGCGGTATTGGCCTCCGCATACAAATGAGGAAAAGAGAGGCTAACAGAGGGGGTTTAATAACCAGATACCTACATTAAAATAGCGTACTGTCAGGCCTGCGTTCTTCGTCAGTGGTCCAAACCAGTTCATTACGATCATCATAATATTGGCCTCAACACTCGGTCGCACCCGGGCGCGAGCCAGATGGTTGCTCGCTGTGTGAGCTGCTTGTAAATCCCTATTCCTCCTCAAAAGGCGCCCGAGGGGCAATAGACTGTAGTCGGCATATTTGCCTGCAGCTGAGAAATGTGTCGCTTTGGGATGCAGCGCTACGGGAAGATCAATTGCGTTGCTTCCTTAAGGATGAGGCTCTGGCTTTTGTTAAAGCCGAGCGCCGGAGACAACGATCTGCCATCGGATTAAATATTCTCTGTAAGGAGAAGAAGAATATTCTCATGATGGCAACATCCTCCGAGGTCCAATCCTGAAAAAATAACTAGAGTTGACGTGTCTGAGGAAGGGTTGCTGCAGGTTTCATTCTGGTTTCTTCATCTTGCTGTTTTTGTTAATGGTGGTTTAGGACTCCTCTGTGCATCAGGGAGGAGCAGGTCACCGGACCTTGAGTCCAACTCTGCAGCCAAGCCTGATCTGCCAGATATTTCCCCCGAGACAGATCATCATTGGAGGCGTAGTGGCTTTCGGCATACCTCCGTTCCTCAGCCCCTCTCTGTTCATGTACTCATAAGGAAACTCGGAAGCTCAGGTGAGGAAGGTATACAAGTTTTATTTGGTTGTCAAGGATGAATATTCCCTAGTTGGGCATTTGCATTTGCTTTCCCTTCATTATTTCTATGTTTTTTCTCTGGCCTGTAGTTTCGAGTGTTCATAAATATGTAACGCGTGGAACTCCATGTCAGAAGTTTTGAATAAATGTTGTAAAAAAAAAAAGCCCCTCCAGAGCCGAACCGGGTTTCTAAGTAAGCTAACCGTTATAATGTTAATGCATTTGTTTGTACGATTCAGCACTTCACGATGAATTTGTTTTATGAGTTTTTGCGAAATTCAAAGGCGCCGGTGCCGTCTTCGAGATTTACTGTCTCATCTTTGGTTTGTGTAGAATTATAAGCAAAGCAATGGATCACTGTCATCTGCGGAAATAACGGTTCTCTAATGATACCCCTGGTTGCATGCTGTGCCAGCCTAGTGGCTGCAAACCACCCCTTTTCTCTCTTTTTCTTCAACCAGAAGAGGAGAAGAGGTCCAAGTTCTCCTTCTTTTTCTCCCTCTCATTAGATTTTTACATTTTTTCCAACATCCTGTTCCGCGTTTCTGTTCCTCAGAGCCCCGTACTTGTACTTTATTCTGCTATTTTATTTCCTTAAACATGGCATTAGTAGTGTTACGGCGCTGTACTTCTTTACCTCTCTTTGTCAGATACGAAGGCACAATCTTGCGTTTTTGTACAAGTAGGGGCCACTGCTGCTCAGGAAAACTACGCACTGAAGTTTGTTGAAAAGGCATTTTGAGGCAAGAGGATTTAGACCGTTCTAAGCGAGGAAACAGGATCCAAGATAAGCGTGAAGCATAAACGAGCGGGACTGAGTGGATCTCAGATGTCAAATCTTTTTGTGAATATTCAGTACACAGCACTTCTCAACTTAAAACATGTGTGATTTGCACCTAGAAGGTCAAAGTGAGAAGATAGCGATTGTCAAACGCATTCATCATATGTTGCACTGATTACACTTTTGTGCAGTTTATTATCCGCTTTCCAATCGCCAAAGAAGGCGGCAATATCCTGCACAAGCGCATCCTCACGGCCATTTAGTTTATTTGACCTTTAATCTGTGGGCAGGAAACAGGACGTCGGTGTTTGTGAAGATAACGGGAGATCCTGCCTATTCTTGTAGTTTTTAACGTGTCAAAGATGGCTCGTGTATTCAAGAGTTCCTGCCCAGGTGCGGGAGCGCCGCCGTCTTTGCTCGACTGACACTCTCACAAAAAACCACTTTGGGTTCCCAGCAACCGCAGCCTCGCTGCACTTTGATGATTCTTAATAACATCCTTGATTGTATCGCGCTCAGTCACGGCACTTCATGACATCGGGGATGAAGAACTGAATATCAAAGACAATAAGGACACAATGATTTATTATTACCATGAGTGATTATTGCTTTTGTATTCAACAAGGATATTACGCAAGAAAATAACAGCACTAAATATAATTGTGATTATGTACAATACTTTCTGTACAGCAAATCATTCCCAGAGCTACTTTTTGGTATCAACGTGACACATACAGTGTACATGTCGCCCATACAAGTTCACATTCAGGCACTCCTACACTTGCAATGAATGCAGTAATTATCGTAATCCCAATCAGCAAACACACCCTTCAGAAGAAATACTCTGGTGTTTAAACCTTAGAGGTGTTTACTTAATTTTTGGGGAGAGGTTGCAGCACGGAAGCCGCAACAGGGTGCAAGTAAACTCGTTTAATATCGTGTTTGTTTATTTACATGATTTAGGTCTGATTACATACCGTTAGTATTAACAGCGAATTGTACAGCAAATTTAAAGTCTGAAAAATTGCTATTGAAACTCTCCACCATATAGCGATTGGGTTTAATTACAACAGAGGGAGAGACTCTCGTTCGGATTAGAGGTCCATTCAAAAGTGGATAATAACATGCAAGGTGTTTGTCGCTGCATCTTTCACGTCTGTGAACGTGATAAACTGATAATCGGGTTTGCCCGCACAGATTCGATAGGTCTGATGATAATATGTGGCGCGCCGTTGTATGAGTACTGCATTTGTTTTATCTCAGTGTCCTAACATCAGCAAGTGTGTGCAAAGGCATTGACATACAAGGGGTGGCTAATAGATCTAGCTGGATAGTAGCGAGCGCTCGAACAACTACAACAATGGAAAAGTGTAACTAAAATCCGTTCGCGTGAGAAATCACTTCTCGATGATAAATTGCACTTTTCCTTCCTGCTGATTAAACGTGATGATTAATGAAACCTTTAGGTATCGAGTACAAAGACTGTGTGATGGGAGGCGGTAGTGATACAGATAATCACAGAAAAACTATCTATCCTACTCATCAAAATACTTTGCTGAGCAGCATTTATCAAATGTAGTCTACGCTGTGCCTACACTGCACATCTTACTATTGTAAAAAAATGGGAGATGTTTGAATATGTTGTTCTTGTGTTTTCTCACTCTTATGCCAGCACAAAGGAGCTTTTCGCCCGGGCTTTTGACCCGACGAAGAATCTGGAAATAATTACGTGATGAAAGCTGGAAAACATTTAAAACGAGGAATATCATGTGAAAAATGGCTGCAATATCTTGTTGTACCCTAGAGATTACAGTCTTTGCTTGATGATTGGAAGACGTTGCTTGCATACTGAAATCATTTTTATTGACGGGACCCGTGTTAGGCGGACAGCGGGGCAGGAGGGTAGTGAAGGAGCTGGATCGGCCAAGCCCTCTGATTGACGTTACTGATGCAGGGGCTGAAGAAGGGGAACACCTTGCCTCTTGGCCCGTTGGTGAACGCGTAGAGGAGGCTCATGTCGTCGGCATTGAAGAAGGACACTCTCCTCTCCTCGCAATCCAGGAAAACCCCTATCCTCTTAGGGAGCGAGGCCAGCTGCAGTCTAGTCCAGGGCTGGGTGCCAGCAGAGTATTCGTTTCTGTTTCGCAGCCGCAGTGTCCAGTAGCCATTTTCGGGGCTCAGCTTGATCCGAGCGTGTCTCTCCACAGACTCGGAGGCCACGCCCAGATCCCACTTGGGCTTGGGGCCGACCTCTACCTCCCAGTAGTGTCGGCCCGACTGAAAGCTCTGGGCAGACAGAACATTGACGCACTGGAGGAAGCGCTTGGTGTGGTCGTTGTGTGAGATCATGCCGTCACATTCGACGGCCAAGGTTTTGTCTCTGGAGACGAAAATGCTGGGGTGTGCTGTGTCGACATCGTATGTTAATGGAGAAGGACCTTCGGGGTGAAACGATTCATTCCATTATACAGTGATAACGTCTTGTAAAATGGAATTCAACAAGTGTCACATTTAAAATGGGAAGTATCTGCAATCAGTGGAGCCACGGTTTCATCAGCATAATTCATCTGCCACTTCAACATCCTAATTTAAAGCAGCTTTTTTCAGTAATTACTCCCATTGTTGAGAAAGAACCAGCTCAGAAAATCAAATCTTTTTGTGGTAGCTGTAGCGCAAAGAGAAAATTACCTGGTTTCAAAGACTTAAACATCTTCCTCCACATGATATACTGCAAGGGAGCCATGTATCTGTTGCTGAAAGCACTGACGTCGAACATCGGGGCAATATCCACCTGCGCCGACTCTCTGTTCGAAGAAAGTCAACAGTCATCTATTAACAAACTGCCTCATTTATCCCCTCGCGAATGCCGTTGCCTGGGCATAAGCGGAGGCAGAAATCAAATAAGCAGGTGTCAGGAGCAAAAAAATGCCAGAAACCATCAATCCTTCATAAAAGTGAAATGTGACGTACCTCAGCTGAGGGAGCTAGACAGGGGGAAACAGAAGGGAAATCACATTAACGGGGTTTTTTTTCATTGATGTAAGAGCTTCCAGTCAAATCTAATAGCTTGTTTTACTTGAAGTCCAGAACTGAGATACCACGCCGAAGGCACAGTATGTACAGTGTGTTTATTTCTTTTTAATATATAAGAAAATGGCTTCTCGGGGGTAGCGCTTGCATGGATCTAACTAAAGATATCTGACATTTTGTTATGGGATATAATTGTTAAAAAAAAAAACATGCCCTTTAAAATTGAATTTTTAATGACGTATTTGTCTCTGTGACTGACCGGCGCCTGGTCACGGTTTAACTCCCACCCTCGCTCGGTGACAGCTGGGAGAGACTTCAGTGCCACAGGATAAGTGGTGCAGACAATGAATGAACGTACGTTGGAAGAAATTCAAATCCTTCCACGTATGTCTGCGTAGTGGTTCATTGAGCCCTGGGCCAACGTAAACTGTGAGCTTTCCATGTTCGCCGGAGAGCGGACCACACTTGAGCACGTTTTTCTCAGATGACATATTATCATCACCTCTATCAGATCCGGGGCCTCGGCGGCCTGCTGGAGCTCTGACGTGTTCTCCTCCAGCTCTCGCATTGCATGCTCCATGGCCTCCAGGTGGCGCTGGACCTTCTCTGTCTCCTCCTCCTGTTCTCGCCTCAGCTGCTCCAGCATACAGGCCTCCTCGTCGTGCAGGATCTGATGGAGAGCTCTGAATTCCCCGACGACGTGCGCCTGCAGATCTGCTCCCGCTCTCTGGGCACAGGGAGGACTCTTGTTATGTCGCGCTTTCGGGGAATAATTCAGCCATACACCCGCTGACACGTTTTACCCGCTGGCAAAAAATTGTCAAGGGTCAGCTACAATGTCAAGTGGCTTGTTCCATGAACACTCAGAATATACTTTTCCAAAAGTATAGATCTGTAGAGGGAAGCAAAGGAGGAGTAATGGATCTCCACTCAGTGCCAAATACCTATCTGTCAAACAGCTACAGAATGTTTACGCAGGGTGGGAATTTCCTGGTTATCATCTCGGCGCGGCGCACAGAGCTGAGCTCACAGTCTTATCTTCCCCCCCGTCTCTCATATGAGATGTGTTTTCATTTTCCATCGCTGCTGCCCATTTCTAGTTTGTCAAATGGCGCAATGCAGTCTTGTCAATCATCCGACTTCAGGTGAAATTAGAACTGATGAAGTGCGAAATCTTCTTTCTCAACTATATTACAGAACTGTCTTGATGTCAGGATGTGATTGTAGGTGTTCCCTTTGTACCTCTGACACAGAAATGGCCATTTAATGACAAAGTTATTTATGCATTCGCGACCAGTAATTTCAAAAATAAAAAGCACAAAATGTCACTTGCTGCATCTTCACACGCCATTAGATACACACAATGACATATTGCAAACAGCCATTAAAAAGGAGCGTGTGCATTCTTATCTGTTAAGTGCTGCCCTCCCATGACATCCCCAGGAGTGCACCTTTATGGTTTCCAGCTTGTCTTTGCTCCTGCGAATTCGGTTGAAGAAGTCCTGCTTTCTCAGTTGCTGGGTCTTCAGGGCCTCTTTCAGTTGTTTCTATTTAAAGCAAACAAAGTCACAGTTCAAGATAAAACCGCTCAAACGGAACTATTAAACATTAGACAATCAGAAGGAGTAAAAACAAGATCCATTATCCGCACTTGCCGTCTCAACCTTCGGATATGCTGTGTCACCAAAACAAGGATAATGCTGTATTTCTTGATACTTTCTCTCTTCCATAGGTAACTGACAAAAGTGGCACCAATCAGCATTTCCAAAATAGCAAGCTGGCATTATAAACAGAATCACTGCCGCTTTAGTTATTGTTTGACAAGATGTTTATATTCTCAATTTGTGTGTGTGTTTTTTCGTGTGTGTGTGTGTGTGTATCAACCTTCTCCATCAAACCCTTTTCTCTGTATCCTCCTCTCTCACACCAACTACCTTCATATCCTCTCTCACTATGTCCATAAATCTTCTCTTTGGTCTTCCTCGAGACCTCCTGCCTGGCAGCTCCAATTCCAATACCAATATATTGACTATCCCTCCTCTGTACATGACCCAACCATCTCAGTCTGGCTTCTCTGACCTTCTCTCCAAAACATCTAACATGTGCTGTCCCTCTGATGGGCTCATTTCTGATCCTATCCATCCTCGTCACTTCCAAATATAACCTCAACATCTTCACGTCTCTGTGACCTCCAGCTCCGCCTCCTGTCTTTTCGTCATTGTCACTGTCTCTAGTCCATACAGCATCGCTGGTCTCACCACTGTCTTGTCCACCTTTCCTTTCATTCTGGCTGAAAGTCTTCGATCACATAATACCCCTGACACTTCTCTGCACTCATTCCAACCTGCTTGAACCTGTTTCTTTACCTCTTTTCCACACTCTCCGTTGCTCTGGACTGTTGACCCTAAGTACTTGAAATCCTCTAACTTCCTGATCTCCACTCCCAGTAGCACTCACCGTTCCACCAGGGTTCCTCTCATTCACACACACACACACACATTTTGTCTTGCTGTGGCTAACCATCAGTCCTCTCCTTTCCAGCGCGTATCTCCAGCTCTCGAGATTTTCCTCAACCTGTTCCCTGCACTCACTACAGATCACAATGTCATCTGCAAACATCATGGTCCATGGAGATTCCTGTCTCACCTCATCTGTCAGCCTGTCCATCATCACTGAAAACGAAAAGGGGCTCAGAGCTGATCCCTGATGGGAGTCCCGCCTCCACTTTGAACTTCTCTGTTACCCCTACAGCACACCGTACCACTGTCTCACAGCTAGCATACATGTCCTGCACCAGCCTAACATACCTCACTGCCACTCTAGACTTCCTCACACAATACCAGAGTTCCTCTCTTTGCACCCTGACGTATGCTTTTTTCTAGGTCTACAAAAGCGCAATGGAGGTCCTTCTGACCTTCTCAAAGCAAACACTGAATCCCAAGTACTCTTAATACTGCAAACATTAATATCATGATACTGCTATTTTGGGGATAGTGACATGATGATAGGGCCGTTCCATTCAGTTATAAAAGGTAATAATACCTATTTTTATAGAAATATGAAAATGATAAATAGTTGTTTATTGCAGTCCTAACAGCAGATTTAATCCACCAACTGTTCAATAGTGAAGGGACCATGAGACATTTTTTTGTGTCATGGCCAAAAGTCACAGAAAGCTAGCTAACGTGTTTTTTCTTGACAGAAAATAAAATGTGCCTTTGTTGTTAGATAAACAACACAAATTGAAAAAAAACTTGGTTTGGTGGAAGAGTTTAAAAATAGATTCACTAACAGCCTAAACCTCACACAAATTATTGACCTGGTCTACAGTGGCTCTATTTAAGAAGACGGAAGCTTCAGAAAGGCTCAGAGTCGGATCATTTTCACAGACAGTGTGACAGGAAGAGGAGCTGGGGATAAGTGGTTATATCCAATCTAGTCCAGTCGCTTGTCCAAACATAACGCCTTTCTTTTTAATCCTCCTTGCCAAAGTTTGCTTTATAGACTACAAATTGGCCCGAATCTTCTGAAGTCTACCGAGCAGACACACTGTTGAACACTGTGTCGGCGTGTTCACAGAACCGCTGCTTAACAATAACGTCTAGGTCTCTTTAGCTGCTGGCTGCTACACCACCGGGCAACGACAGGAGATACCAGAGGCGAGAGGGGCAGTTTTGCCCTCCCACTTTTTGCACTAACGATGCCCGTTGCTAGTTAATGCTAATTTGATCAGACCTATCAGCAAGTATAATCATACAGAAAACCTTTCAAAGCTTCTGACAGCCCTTTGGGATTTTGACAACTTTATGCAGATCATATTTTTAATATGTAATATGTATTCTGTCATAACTTAAGTATCGTGTCAACATGGTTGTCGATAGCTGAGTAACTGCTCTCCTTATGATATTATCCCACAGAGATAAAAATGATTTGCTAAGCCGAACCCTCAGTCTAACGGGCTAAGCCTGTTAGAGGGTAATAAAGAATTATTGAATTACAAAGTCCAAAAGGCTTCATACCAACTCAGATCGTACAGCAGTAATAAACACACTGGTGTATTAGACGTAAAACACACACTGTTTGCTCGGTTAGCATTTCAACAGTTGACACAGATTACAAAAACAATGTCTCCCACAAATCAGAAAGGAAAATGGAAATGCTTGTATTAGCTTGACTGCGGCGTGAGGATTCGGAATAATATCTGGTCCTAAATAGGTAATGAAACCAAGATGAAATCGAGTTGTTTTGGGGTGGGGGTACAGAGTTAGCACAGTTTGTTTGTTTTTTTTACACAATAAGAGGGTACGTAGAGTAAAACCAAAGCACATGATGGAAAATCCGCATAACTGCTGTATTGACTCTTTGTACTGTTGCTGAATAGGGACCTTTCCAATGTCTGGTCGTCACCCGTCCGTCATGCACAAAACTGAGCGACCAGAAAAAATATAAAGTACTGCCCCCTTGATACACTCCTCTGCGATAATATGATTCAACATGTTATTACAACACACCAAACAACTGAACACCTCAGCAGCTTTGGGTTTATTATTCTGGCCGTGCACTTCCCTCCTTTGCTTAGGGCATTGTCCTGTTATTAAAATGAATAAAAAAAAAAAAGAGTGGAGAGCGCACTCGGGTTTTGCACTATTCGCCCGAATCACAGTGAGAACGGGAACTGGCATGGAAAGAACAAGCGTGAACCGGGAAATAAACATACAATCCCATTTGGCGGAGACATTTCAAACGTCACAGTTGCTCACCTCCATGTTCTTAATGTGACCGTCTGCACTGGTGGCCCTTATCTTCTCCACCATGGCCGTCACAAGGTAGTTGGTCTGGAACTGTTTGCTGCTGAACTCCTTGCGGCATTGGGGGCACGTCACCGGGCCCAGGGCTCCCCTCCAGTATCTGGAGATGCACTGCTTGCAGAAGTGGTGCATGCAGGCCAACATGACGGGTTCCCGGAAAAGGTCACAGCAGATGGCACACGTCAGGTCCTCCCGGAGGCTGTTTTTGGTCGGCTGTGCAGAAGCAGGAGCTCCAGCCGCAGCAGCCATTGTGGAGGAGCACTTTCCTGTCCAAGAAAAAGAGGAAACAAAAGCAAAAGTCCTGGATGCAGAGACACGGAGGGACAGATAATCATGATCTATCAGATTTATTTACTCAGTCAGATGACGTGGGGTGGGAGGAAAGGTTTGGGGGGGGGGGACAAATAGAAAGTTGATAAACTTTCTTGTTGCTGCTCAAATAATCAAGGTACACGTTGACTGGGAGGAGGGGGAGGGCGATCCCTCGAAAACCCTCAGCGTTTCTAACCCACACCACCTCGGAGGGTGAGCCGGCTCCAGGGTGAGTCAGGTGACGGATCACGGGACGCTTCGAAGCGGCTTGGGATTCGGATTCTGATTTTACTCGGATGTTTTTGTTGTGCCACCACCAACCCCGACCCACCACCACCGCCGCCCGTTAGCGACGGCTACTGAACGCGACATAAAAAAGAACGGGTTCTAAACACTCGTCTCTTGTTTAAAATGCTAATTTGAACTTACGTTGACGTTGAACGTGGCCGAAAAGGTTAAGAGTTCCGACATCTATTTAACCTGCGACTGCTGCTGGGAACACCGAGTTACGAACGTACTGCGCATGTGCGGGGCTGAGGGCTCCTCTGATTGGTCCAGAGGTCTCATTGCGATGCAAATGCACTTTGTCTCCTATTCTGATATTCACCTCGGGATTATCGGAGAAATGTAAAATTATCTTGTGTTTGAGTGGATTTATAAGTCATTTTCACTTCCTCTGCCACTGAATCTTCATTACCTCAAGTTCCTCAGAGAACATGGCTTTTGCTGCCTGGCAGCTATTAATTTACTGTCTTGCTCTGTCCCCCACTTTCCATTATCACTTTAAATTATCACCGAATTAATATGAAATCCTCTCATTTTATTCCTTCATAAGATTCGGTCACACAGATTTTTCCATTAGATTTGCATTCTTTAGAAGGGGGTGTATTGTTTCAGAGGGAAGATTATTGGTGCGTGAATTCTGTCATTTGAAGGTTGTTCGCGCTTTCATCTGATGATGGGGAAAATGCAAATGTTTATCTGTGATTGCTTTACACATGTAGATATGTTTAAACAAAACACAAAATGTACGTTTTTTTTTTTAAAGCCGGCTCATTGTGAAAGATAAGGATCAGTATGTATTAAATTCAGTATAATACAGTCTCCTTTGTCAATCATCTGGTTAAGACCAAAATAGAGACGATACAGTGTGTATTTCCCCTTTTATATTAATATTGTGAAGACAGATATGATATATGTCAGCCTGTACCGTTACAGGTCAATTTAATTTCCATGTGGGTTTTATAACACGGCATGATTTATTTAAGTACCAAGGATGCCGTATTTGCTTAGAGAAAGTCGATAAAGTGGCACAGAGACTGTCAGAAGGAGCTGCATCGTGCCTCAGTAGAGCTTGAAAAGGTGTATGACAGGGTGCCGAGAGAGGAAGTATATTCATATGAGGAAGTCTGGAGTGGCAGAGAAGTACAGTATGTCAGACTGGTGCAGGACATGTATGCCAGCTGTGAGACAGTGATGTGTTGCGCTGTAGCTGTAACAGAGAATGTACGTGACCCTTTACACCAAAGAGGTCAAGGTGGAGGTGGGACTGCTTCAGGGATTCGCTCTGAACTCCTTCCTGTTTGCAGTGGTGATGGACAGGCTGACAGATGGGGTTCGACAGGAATCACCATGGAATATTACATTTGCAGATGACATTGCGATCGGTAGTGAGAGCTAGGAGGAGGTATGCCCCGGATGGAGGAACTGCCAGGCTGGAGGCTTGGAGGAAGACTGGAGAGGAGATTTATGGATGGAAGGAAAGAGGATATGAGGTAACTTGGTGAGGAGAGAGTAGGTGAAAGCAGACGAGTCGCTACGGCGACCCTTGAAGGGCACAGCCCAAGGGAAAAGCAGAAGAAGGAGAAGGAGGAGGAGGCGATATATGATTCAAGCTGTGAAATGCACTTCAACAAATGTGCTATATCATAATTCAAGAGCAATTTCACAATATTTAAAAACAACTGGAGGGCAAGCAAATCAACAATGCAGTCAAGTCTTAGTATTGTGTACGTTCAGCTGAAAGCGATTCCAAATCTTGTTTCGTAAATGTTTACCTGGAGCTGACATTCTCTTGCAGAGCTATAATGCTTTGAATGCAAAACAGTATTTTGCAAATGCAAAGTTCTTTTTTGAACTTAAGAAAATAGCATCAGAAAATAAAGAAAAGGGAAAACATGGCAATATTTTCTGCATAGGATGATGATTAGAGAATAAGGAGAACATCATGCAACCTTAATTTGGTTACAAGTATATTGTTTAATTACGATTGTTTAGGAATAGTTTTCCTCTGCAGACTTGACAGAAAAAAAATAAATAAATAGGGAGAAAATAGAGGAAACCTTGCAAAGGATCCAGCACCCAGTACAAATGGCAATGCAATCCATGGACTAGTAAAGAGCACATCAGCATGAATCTAACATGCGGATAAATAAATGTATGAGGTCAGTGTCTCATAGATCTGACATATCAGCAGGTGGACCCAGAGTCATATAACCTTCTTCTCACTGCTGAGAAACAGCTTACCAGAATGTGGAAGCAGTAAGAAAACACACTGTTGAGAGGTTTTCTCGTGACAAGACTCGTGGATGGGCTTTAAATCGTAGCTAAATCTGCGTTAATTGTCTCCAAATACACCCTCATGACGGGACACCCACCACAACCCTGAATCTGCAAGTCACACCTGTTCTTGAGCATTGAGGCCCTCTCACTTGCAGTATTAGTAATATATTCACCAGGTGATACTGAGCCAATGATTCCCCTCTCAATGGAGAGAATACTGTAGTGGACACCTGGTGTTTTCCCTGCAAGCTGGTAAGACATTATCTACACCAATTATTCTACTCACAGGGTTGCAAGGGTCCGGCTGTTATCACAGCTGAAATTGGGAGCATGGCTGGTACCAATTAGTTTTCAGTTAACCTGCATAATTTTGGTGTGTCTGTGAAACCTGAGTGCGTGGAGGGAAATGATGCAGGGAAGGGGAGAACACGCAGGGCATTATTGGTAGACATAAATAACAAAATCGTATGCCGAGAGAATCTCCTCTCAGAGGTTTCGGCCCCTCCTTCGTTCTTTGCAGTTGGTCTAACCATTCGAGGCTTGGCGGAGAGGAGCCCTTTGTACGCAATAAATAGCTGTTTGATTCATGATACGGCTGAACAGCCACCTGATGAAGCTCTGTTGTGTCTGTGGTTTTGCTCATGATACAGGATTTTATCATTTCAAAGGTGTGTTTACCATTACAATGACTATCTGCCCTGTAAAGGGACCAGCAAACCCTCAATAGCCCTGGCATGGGGTTCGGCATCTAAAACTGGGTGCACAACATTTTGACCTGATAGAAAAAAAAAAAAAAAAAATTGCATTAAAATCCAATTTAAAATGTTAAAGCATGTTTGCTTGTAAGTTCAGAGTTCCAACTTTTTTTGAACCGTCCTACATACCTTGACAAAAATGCCCCTGAAAAGCAAGTACACAGAACCGTGAGTGTTCAGCAAGAGGAAGCCAACTCATCTGATCTGCAAAGAGCACATCACCTCCACTCTAAAGTACATTACACACCGAAATGGGTTTTTGAAAAAAAAAAAAAAAAACAAGAGAAACTTCTTTGCTACTTTAGGTGTGACTTCAAAAAACACATAACGCAGTCTGCAATGCTGTCTGAAACAGCCACACTTTCCATACCGCTGCATTGCTGCCGTGTGTTTTCATTTCCTGGTCTTTATCCAGAGGAAAAATTAACATAGATCAAATAATCAAATCACCCTTGTCAATTTTTCTATTTTTCTGACACTGTAGCAACTGTCAGGAATTCAACTAATGTGCCCTTTGGATTGGAAAACCAGTAATTGTTATACTGTGTAATATGAGATTATACCTAAAACCAGGTTATGGTGATTCTCCCATGAGGATTTATGTCAGTTTGGCAGCCATCGCCTTCAGCTTATCTTCTCCTGCGTTTCGTTTAAACCTTCAAGTCAGGTTTTCCTTGAAAAAAAAAAAAAACAATTACACAGTTCATCGTCTTCGCTCTGTCTCCACATTCAAATGTAACTGCTACACTCCCTGCTCTCATTCTCCGTCACCATGGTCACTTTTGCATTTATTGCATGTTAAAGGAGCACCATATGGACTTCTGTACAATCGCTGCATTGACTGGCAATTGATTTCCAGCGATCTACATTGCATTATTGATATTAATGAGGCCAGTCTTCAATCTGTTCACCATTACTTGTCCGTTCTTGCATTTTGTCGCTCTATACGTCTCAGTTTTCTCAGCGCTCAGTTATGCATGTAAACTGCCATTATGGAGGTTAGCAGGTTGCTTCATTGTCTATTTTTATGCAAACCCGAGAAATGTGAGGCCGTAGAATCAAATCTGCTCTACTCTAATCTGGTCTTGGAGGGAAAACTGGAGGGATACGAACACCTCAGGTCGTTACCTCCAATTGGCATTTCAAATAATACTCAATCACAAAAGGTATCAGACTATTCAATAGGTTTCATTTGTGGGACCTGAAATGATGTAACCCCTAACTGCCTGCCATGCTGCTGATGTTTATGGGTATTTATAGTTTTGCCTATTTATGGATGTTTGTCGCAGTGGATGTATGTTGCATGGTCATTTGTCTCTCCATGTGGGCTTGTGATTGAATTCCAATGACTTTTGCAGTGTATTGCCTATTCTAATCCGAAAGACACAGATCTCGATTCCATGTTGTGTCGCATAAGGAAAGCCAACATTCTGAATTCTAAATAATCTACAACAATAAAAAAGTTTTTCCTTAAGACTCCTTTTCACACACTTCACTTCACTTACCCATCCTTTTGAATACCCCTTATCAGTATTGAATTAAAAGGTCTTGTGTCTCGGCCCGTCAATTTTCATTTCAATTGCGAAACAAATCTCATTAAGAAAAATGATCACGAATCCAAGCAAACTACAGACATAGAGAATCCCCCCCTTTGAAAAAAAAAAAACAAACAAATAGGACAAATCACCCTAACGGTGTGCAGGGGACACTGAGATATATGATCATGTCAGCAGAGGTTAGCTTGCAGTACTCTCTGAGGGGGTGGATAGAAACAATGATCAGAAGAAGAGTGGTCTGACATAAATGCAGCATCCCTGGATAGAAGTACTTTGACACTCACTTATTGGTTTATGCTGACTGATAACAGCTTAGGCACTGACTGATGCAGGTGCATCTCCCATATGGTGGATAATGTGTTGTAACTTTTGTCAAGACAAAAAGAATTTGTCTGCACCGCGGTAAAACCTGATTACCACCTTCAGCCCTGTCGGTGATAAGCCGGTCAGGAGCAAGTGCAGAAATCCACTATCAGCAACGCAGACAGGTCAGGCTAGGAGAACCGCCAACCTTGACTGCTGAGTAACCCGGTTCATGCTGTGGGCAGGAGATTGCTCTTATAATTAGAAGAATAAATTGAGGCAGAGAGGCAGTTTTTTTCCCGATCAATACGGGATAATCTAAGTTGCTCGGTCGATCAGAGCAATAATTATTGCAATGTTAAATCTACTGTGTCTTGGATGATTCAACGGGTTCATGTCTCCATCCGACTAATCAATCTGGGCGCCGGAATAGTGACAGGAAATATTTATCAGCTCCAGAGAGCAGGGCTCAAAGGAGGGATGACCTCCAGTTTTGTTTATCGTCTTTCCACGTTGGCAAAACATCCTCTCGGTTGTTGACACTTTTTCCAATCAGATCAACACACACAGACACACACACACAGACACACACACACACACACACACACACACACACACACACACACACACACACACACACACACACACACACACACACACACACGCACAACCCTTTTCAATCTCTAAATTTAAATTACAGTCCTCACAAAGAAACGATCAGGCGACAGGTGCGAAAGAATGAATCATTGTCCTTGTAAGTACTGCAAGTGCACTTCTGAGTTTTTTCTTATCTACTTTTGCATCAAGATAAAATTTTGATTTATAGTGCTGGAGTTCATCGAGCACATTTGTAAGTTCACGGCGCTGTGTTATTTTCTTCCGCCCTTGAAAATGCTCGCAGTAGGCCACTGAGATGGAAAACGTCGCAACCAGTCTTACAGACCATCCAGCTGTGCTTTGGAAAATACTTCAAGCTTTAGTTTAGCACAGAATTCACACCGCCTGTGACTAATTACAACCTCATAAGTTCAAAAGTCGGGTTGTGTATGTGTGTGTGTGTGTGTGTGTGTGTGTACTTGTATGCATACATACATAAAATAAAGGAGTAAAGTGAATATGTGGAATAATTTAGAAAAAGAAAATGAAGACATGTAGCACACTTAATTGATTCAAAAACTTATTGAGAAATAATACTATAAAATATAATTAGTAAATATAAGAAATATAAAAAATTAGTAATTAGTAAAAAGTGAATCATGAGCTCCTGAGGGAGTGCTCGTAAACCACTTACTGTAGGTATCATATACACATTGCATTAATTTCTTAATTTCTGAAGTGGGGTGATGTAAGGTGGCCTGGCAAAATGACACCATTTCGCACAAGGTAAAGTTGCTTTTGAATGTTTGGGAGATTTTTATTTTAATTAATATTTTGTGTTTCTTCTTCAATTATATTTCAATCCCTTATGTGTTTAGTGTTGCTAACGTTTTGTCATTAATTTATGTCAAAAAGACCAATACTCAGTATACTAAACTACAATATTAATACATACACACCAGTGATGAGCGGTCAGGAGAGGCAGGAGAGGACGTGCCTCACTTGTCAATCTTGGAAAGAAAAAAAAAGAAATTGTTATATTTATCAGTCATTTACACTATAAAGGTATTATTCGTTTAACTTCACCAGTTTTAGATTTTTTTTTATTCGAAATCACTGGATTTTCACATTTACTGTTCAAATGCTGAGAAGCAATGTGCAATGAGGCTGCAGACTGTTGAGCCTCAATGTAGATTGCGCAATAACGGCTTACTGCCGGGATGCTCTGCATTAACACTGTATTGCTGTCTCTCTGTATGTTGCTATTAAAATATTTGAACACTTTTGCTGCACGTTGTTTTTTTTTTTTGTCAACAACTATCTCTATTTCTAGTTTCTTGTGCTGAGCGATCATAAAGCAGCTACGAAGAGCCACTAAGTGAGGCACACAGCTCTCCTGCCTCACGGTAGGGGCTCTCTTGATTCCAGGGATTCTTCTTGCGACACCTCGGCTGCAGAATACAGTGAGAGCAACCTCAAGTTAGCAACTCAAGTGCAGCCATCCATTTATTTTTTCCTCTCGACAATTTGAAAGTGGAGGATTACATATCCAAACTTAGACAATTTTCTAAATTGGACTTGCATGGACTTCATTTATAAGTTATAAGTAAAGCCATAATAACTTTTTTTAATTTAAATGTGCTTTTTTTGTGTGCTACACTTTGTAAGTGGGAAAAAGGCTGATGTGATATTTTAACCATAATCCGTGAACTGCTGCCAATCAAATGATGAACAAGCTTATCTGTAGGGTTCAAATGTCTGATTGTGATGAAATCATGGCCTCATCAGCCATGAACCTCACCGCACCTCACTGATACACACATGCATGTATACAGTACATACATGCACGCATGCATATGTATATGTATACATGCATATTGCAGCATTTTAGTCGGGAAAAACACCTGGTTGGGAAAAACACAATTTTCTCATTTTCTTCCTCCATTTTTCGCTACAATATATTAGAAATGCATGAATACATGCATGCATATGTATATGTATATGCATATGTATATGTATGTGTATGTGTATATGTATATGTATATGTATATGTATGCATGTATATATTAGAAATGAGCATTGATCTGAATGTCAATAGACTATCAAGGGGCTGCAGCAAATCACCTTAGAGAAACCTTCTTTCTCGTGTAATTCAAAAGAAGTTTATACTTGACTGACAGACGTGACTTGTTTCATTGCTCCACCTCGGGTTCTGGACACCAGGTCCCTTCCGATGATGATGAGGAGCCATAAACACACCAAGACTCGCATAACAATCATTCCAAAGTCCTCTCCGGCGCGGACGCAGAAAGGAGATCCAATGCTGCCAGAGAAGGGGAGTGCAGGCTGAAAGCGATGACTTTAAAATTCTTGAAGTATATATCTATGGATAAGAAACTTTGAAACGGGCTCCTAGGAGGTGCCAGTCCCAGTGTGCGTTGTGCGGAGATGCGCACTCGGCGCCACAGCCGGGAGGAGCTTTGGTTTTTCCCCTCGTCTCACGCCGCTCCTGACTAAAAAAGAACCGTTTCCGAAAGGCGCCACAGAGGAGGGGGAAAGGTGAGTCCGATCAATATGTGCATTGCTTTTTCTTCCCTCATCAGTTTAGACGAAGACTGTGAGAAGGGATGCGGGGCTAAAAAAAAAAAGCGTGGGGAGGATTAATTGCGCTGCCATTTGTATATGCATAACCTCTATAACAAGTGCGTAATTTGGATCTGAGCGTGACACCCGGAATGGGGACGCAAAAATAACGGATTTCAGCCCCGTATTAGTGCAGTGGACAAGAGACCCGCACCTGCCTGACCGGCTGAGAGCGGCGGGAGCCGTGATGGAGGTATTTGGATGCAGTAAGTTAAAAACAGATGACTGGAATTACGCACCGGTCGAGCATTGATGCGTGTTTGATGGTGTGTGTGTGCGTATGTGAATGTGGGTATTTTTTTTTTTTTTTTTAATTTTATTTTATTTTTTTTGGGGGGGGGGGGGGGCAGTGAGCAGTGCAAGCAGTTTATGCAGTTTTACTCTGATTTTTTTTTTTGTGTTCCAGCAGATGTAGGATTCTTCAGTGGCACAATCTTACTTTGCCTCAAGTGAAGAAAATACCCACATCCCGCCTTCAGACTCGCCTGTTGAAACCCCCCCCCCCTTATTTTTGGTGACGAGTACACGTCCATGCGGCTGAACAGCCATGCTCGTGCATGATTTGCGTGTGATTGCGTGGTTAGTGGAGGATTGGGGGGGTGGGGGGTGGGGGGGGGCGTGGGGCGTGGAGAGGGGGGGCGGTGGTCCTTCCACAATTCGGTTATCCTGTCAATGATTTGAATCCGAACATGAACGACTCAAAATTAAGACTGTGCACTTAATGGCAACTGCATATCGGTTCAATGCAACTAGATAGATAGATAGATAGATAGATAGATAGATAGATAGATAGATAGATAGATAGATAGATAGATAGATAGATAGATAGACTGAGCATGCATGCAGATCCTTAAGGATCATTAAAGGATTAAAAAAACAATAAATGCAACAACTCTGCAAACTTGCCTTACATTTCTAATGTTTCCATTGACTGGATGCAAATCAGAGGACGCCCCGGGGCAACCCGCGGCTGCTCTGGATAAATGGAGTTTATCTCACTAATTTAATTTGAAAATAACTAAGGCAAACTCAAGGGATGGGGCATAAGTCAAGAAGACCTGCTGTTTTTTTTTTTTGTTTGTTTTACAGAGTTGCTGATGGCAACGATGTACAAGGGATATCGCAAGGTCTTATCTAATCACACCACACCGATCGGATGCACAATTCCAATGATTGCACATTATCTAAGTCGGTTATTTGCATATATATATATATATATATATATATGCATATATTTATATGTGCGTGTGTGTGTGTGTGTGTGTATATAATGGGTAGTCACAGCCCATCAGAGGTCGACAGAAAAGTCATGCTTGGAAATGTACAAATGAAAGTAGGGAACAGTTTTACACGATGCCGCAGGCACAGCCTCTGTGGGAAGTTTCCGTTGAACCGTAGGCATAACATAATATCTCCCTCATGAGGTACAGCTGTGTGAGAGCCACCTCCTCCAGCTGGAAGGATGCGGTTTGAATTGGAAACCCCCCCCCCCGATCACTTTGCGATTTTCCAACATCTCACGTTAACACAGACGCAGTCCTGTCTCTTGGAGAATTTCTGCACAATGAAAGCAAGTGGAATTTACCAGACCGAGTATCTGCAAAGAGGGAACATTCAAACTGGTCAGCATTTGTTCCTCAAATGCGCATTTCAGTATTACAACTTATCAGAACATTAATTTCTCCAATGACATTATGGGCAATTATTCGAATAATTAGGTTCAGCATCTGATAAATGGCTTATCTTCCAAATGATGCTGGTTCATTAATCGAAAGTTGAATAATAGATAGTGAACAACAAAAACCTTTTCCCCAAGTGATAAGCTGGTAAAGATGAAATTGTCTCAATTCTATCGGGTCTCCGTTCGTCAGGCTTTTCGAGCCTCATTTTTAGGAGTGAAGAGAAAAGAAATGAGGATGATGTAAGAGTTGCGGTGGTAAATATAGGGGTAAGTAACAAATTACATATCGATTAGATAGAAGGAGCATGTGGTTATTTACCAAGGAATGCAATAGAAAACTACAATTTAGTGTGGAATTGGTGGATACCCGAGGTTTAATTCCCAGTAGATTTTTCTCAGTGTGACTCGGGGTAATTGGAGAACTGCAAGGCATCGTGCCCGTGTGGTTGCCCCCAAAACTCCCAACTGTTTAAAATTCATCATTTGTTGGTAGGAAAGGGGAAACGAGCGACCGGTGACATTGTACATGTTTCCAGCGGATTGTCGCTCGCAGGTGGGGAAACGAAATTGGCGACCAGAAGGGAGAAAGAGAGAAAAAAAAAGACACAAAAATGTGATTTGCGATGACTTCCTCTGTAATGGCTTTTCTTAGCTTGTTAGCAAGAGCATTGTGCTGGGGGCTTCAGTGATATTTCAGGACTGTCTCTCCTCAGGTGCTGGTGTAGCCGGGACCGAGTGCCTTGAGATAAAAATGAGCCCGCCGGACGCGTCCAACAGCACGGGGGGAATGGATGCCGCTAAAACGGAAGCCTTGACAGGGCTCAACGAGAGCATGGACCTGCACCTGCAAGGCTTCCACACCGACATCACGAAGCACCTGGCGGTGCAGATCACCCTGATCACGGCCTATTCCTTAATTATCCTCCTGGGGCTGCTGGGGAACACCCTTGTCATCTACATGATCATCCGCTACAGAAACATGCGAACAGTGACCAATTTCTTCATCGCTAACTTGGCCCTGGCAGACCTCCTGGTGGACACTCTGTGTCTGCCCTTCACTCTGGTCTACACGCTGCTCGATGAGTGGAAATTCGGGGCGGTTCTGTGCCACATGGTGCCTTTTGCGCAGGCGCTGAGTGTTCACGTGTCCATCCTGACCCTGACTGTCATCGCTCTGGAGCGTTACCGCTGCATCGTCTTCCACCTCGGCCGGCGGCTTACCTGGCACTCCAGCTTCCTAATAATGGCGTCCACGTGGACTGTGTCAGCCGTCCTGGCGGCGCCACTGGCCATCTTCAGAGAGTATCGCCACGAGGAGATCCCGTCCATTAACCTGCACATGGCGGTCTGCTCGGAGAAGTGGCCCCACGGGACCAGCAGGGATGGAGTCATCTACAGTTTCTCCATGCTTCTCTTGCAGTACATGATTCCTTTAGCCGTCATCAGCTACGCTTACATTTGCATCTGGGTGAAGCTGAAAAATCACATCAGCCCGTCCAGTCGCAACGAAAGCATCAACCGCCGCAAAAAGACCACCAAGATGTTGGCCCTCGTGGTGGTGGTGTTCGCCATCTGTTGGCTTCCCTTCCATGCGTTCCAGCTGGCCAGCGATCTGGACCTGGTGCTCAGGTTCAAGGAGTACAAACTCATATACACCGTGTTTCATATCGTGGCGATGTGTTCAACCTTCACCAACCCTCTCCTCTACGGCTGGATGAATAAAAACTACAGGAATGGCTTCCTCATGGTGTTCCGTTGTGAGGATAACCCCGATTCTTTCCATCACGAAGGCTCGATCAGGACACGCTCTATGAGAGGCTTGATTATGAACGGCCGTGATGGCGTGCATACTCCGACTGCTGTATGACATTAGCGACACTTAACCCGAACACGTGAAAACCACCGCTGTTTTATTTTTTTTTTCGATGCTCGTGGTTCAAAAGTAGCCCTTTGACTTGAATGCTCTGATCTGGATATTGTCCGTGTAGCTGGGAAAAAAAAAAAAAAGCTTTGCATGCATATCACTTCATGTGAAAGCTCTTCTTTCTTTTGTGAGTGGTATATATTTGAAATATGTTTGTTGAATGTATTCAGATATGTGTTCAAAATGTTTACTATTGTGTTCATTATCTCAGTGCAATGTATTGTGTGTTTTCTGCAAATGCAGAGCCCTCGGCGATAAGGAGCATCCGATAATTTGTTCACTCCAGCAGGCAAGTCACGTGTTTATATTTACAGAAGGGAGATTATGATTACTGTGACCATACAAACAAGGTCCGTGCATTCATGTGCCAATTTTTTCCTTTTGTTGTCATTCAGATGATATTCAGTTGTTCATGTTTGAATTTATCACTTTTACAAAGGCTTACAACTCAGATTTATTTGTTACAAAAAAAAAATGATGTTACTGCTTTTCTTGTCAAGCAGGTACTTCACTGTGTTTATCAAATGAACAAAAGCACTGGGGGACTGTAAGGACCAGCAAGAATCTCCGCATCTGGGAAAGGATAATCGGAGGATGTTTAAAATGGTGATTTGCATAAAGTCGGAGTGTTAAGAACGATATTCATGACATTTACTGAAAGCAGGTCCCTGCTGGTGGTTCTTACGTTACAAACACTACGACAATGGTTGGCCACAGGGACTCTTGGAGCACAAATGGCGCCATCATTTTACACACAACCCCCAGGGTTGAACTGAACACCAGGAGAGCTGTCTGATAAAGTGGCGTGGCTGAGGAATGGTGCAAGCAACTGATATTCTACATCTTTTTTGGTTATTGACTTTGCCACACTCGCATGACTAGAAAAAATACTGTATTCAAAATATAAAGGGCCATTTATATGAATCATCAGACCGATTGTGTTACGGGAAACAGCTGTCACATCCATCCATCCATAGATGAAATGTTAGTAGAGGAAATAGAAACAGTGCATTTTTATACCAAAATTAATACCTCCGGACTGTGTTTTGATCAAAGCGACTGAATAAATAACATCTAATAAAGCATTGAATGGAGAAAACAAAAAAGGATGACTGCCACCGTAGTGTGATTCATTTATAGCAGAGAACATGCCTTTGGGGGTTTCTTGCCGATTCTTGACACCCACATGACTGATTTTATGGTTTAGCCTATATTCTTCTGCATTACTGAGTGGCACACAATGCATGCCAAAAAACTTACAGACCAATACCGAGAAGAAATCAAAGCGTCGAACCCACCTTTTGTGTATATGTGAATAGGCTGGAGATTCATCTGAGATTACTTAGAGTGTGCAGAAGTGTTTATCCATCTGTCCCTCGGTGTAACGTGCCGAGGGGTATAATGGCAAGAATGGGACGGCAAAATCTGATTTTCTCATTGCACTCCTTTCTATGCCTGCGGTAAAAGTGACACACTTCAGTTACTGCATGAAGGCCATTATTCATTTCATTTGTCAGTACAAAGTTTACACAATCAATCATTGGTTTATAAAGTATGCTAAATGAGAATGAAATAACTTGCTGTGATAATGGATAAACGATTCCTGAACAGGCAACTTTTTACATCGAGTCAGCTTGTTTTAGGTTTATATATTATGTGTTTTGGAAGTTCAGCTGTGTGCTGACTTAGCATAATATGAGATTATTGTTATTTTGCCGGATCAAGTTTTAACAGTTGAGCTCAGGAAAGCTTGTCGCAAGATTTTGTGATGCGTGAAAACGCCAACGCTTTGGAAAATCTGGCGTTGTCTTGCTGCTCTCTACTGTTCACGCATAACATTGCATGAAGAGGCATACCGGATATGACGTCAGTTTCCCCATGACCTTACTTCTATGCCATCAATGGATAAACGAATCCTAGGTGAGCGAGGGAAACCCACACTCGTTTCTGACGTCGACATCCGCGTGATTTGCATTTACCGGAAATGTCCATTCATCGGGTCTTCGTATATAAGATAAAAAACTATCTTTGGTTAAAATGGTTTTCAATAAATATTGGAGAATAAATCTTGAAATCGCTCAAATAGAAGCCCCCAAGGAAAGTTTCTAGGAATAGATAATAAAGTCGTTAAAATATATGCAACTCAATTAATTTCGAAACATTAATGTCTACAGTGCGAAAAGAACTTTTTATTTTTACCTCGTGAAATGTATTTTTATTGATTTTTTTGATAAAGATCATCATCTCTACAAAGTTTATTACACTTGGCAGCTGAACCCAACAAGGATCAAGATCTACTAACAACCCCATTCTATTGATTGTGTAAAATAGACAGACCATTATTGATTTTTTTAACGACTATAAAGTTCTTAGATATTTTTTATTTTACGGGAAGGAATGGTGTTTTTTTTAATCGTAGTATTCTTAGGTAGCGGTTGTGCGTAGTAGTTTTAACTGCTCCCTTTTCCGTTGTCAGGCTGAAGTGTCCGGGGGAACCAATGAAATAAGTCTGGGGCGTGGCCAATGTGAACACCCGTCACCGTCCTAGCTTGCGCAAACTCTTGGCCCCAATTCACAAGTCACATTTGACATGATTCGCTTGTGAATTCAATCACATCCGGAATATAAAATGCAAATACGCGTCCTCTGAATACTCTCGCCGTACAGGTAATTGCATTTCGTTCTAACGTAACCTTATGAATACATTTCCGGAATATGAGTCAATGAAGATAAGAGTTACTGGACCAGACTTAGTCTGCTTAGCGTCATGCTAGCTGCCTGATGCTAACGGGAAGGCGGACGTGACAAATGTGTCGCCGTCGCCACACTTTCACCTGAGCTACGACTGACAGCTACTTTCACTGTAGTTTCCTAGTGACATCGTTACATTTTAATTTACACCTAAATACTAGGTCTTTTTGAGGAGGTCCGTTGTGATATTCGGATTTTTTTTATGACATTCAACTGCCATGAAGCCTGCGTTAGCTTAAGGTGGACCCAGTGCGATAAGCACAGTAAAATGTACGTTAGTTATGAGAGACTTACAATTAAAATGGGTTTAATAACCGGTGTTTTTTTTCTCAAAAATCAAAAACTGCACTATAATCTCATGACTTTTCATTGTGCCTCCATTGTCACTAGTATCCAGATGTCGACTGATACCATTTCACACTGTCACTTTCCTTTGCCCTTTTTGTGCTTTTTCTGTAAATGGTCACAGGCTCCGCTCTCCAGAATAAACAAAGGGAACAATGGTGAAGTACTTCTGCTGCGCAGGGCTGCTGAAAAGCACCTGGGACCAAGTTTGCGTGGCCTTCTGGCAAAGATATCCCAACCCCTACAGGTGAGGGCAAGGATCCTACCCCATCTCTCCTTTTTTTTCCTGCATTCAGCAGTGTAGTCTCGAGTTACCTCCCCGTTGGCTAGTGAGACCAGCATGTGCAGTGCATTTGTCAGGTCACATTCTCTGGTTCAGATGCAAGAATGAACAGAAAGGCATAGAAACAGAGGGGGGATCAGCGGTGTTGTCCGGTTTAGAGACAATGAGGAAAAGACCGGAAATTATGGCCTAGAAACAGTTACAATGACGAAAAGACAGGATGCAGAACTAGAGTTTGCAGAGATGAATTTGTTGAGGTTCTCTTTGGGAGTGGCCAGGATGGATAGGATCAGAAATGAGTCTATCAGAGGAACAGCACATGTTAGATGTTTTGGAAAGAAGGTCAGAGAAGCCAGACTGATATGGTTCAGTGTTGTACAAAAGAGCCATAGTGAGTATATTGGTAGACGGATGCTGGAATTGGAGCTGCCAGGCAAGAGGTCTCGATGAAGACAAAAGAGAAGATTTATGGACGTAGTGAGAGAGGATATGATGGTAGTTGGTGTGAGAGAGGAGGATTCAGATAATAGGGTTAGATGGAGAGAGTTGATTCGCTGTGGCGACCCCTGAAGGGAAAAGCTAAAAGCAGAAGAAGAGGAAAAGACTGGAAATGAAGACTCTCTTTGGGAGTGAAGAGGGTGGATGGGATAAGGGATGAGTCCATTAGAGGGACAACACACATTAGATGCTTTGGAGATAAAGTCAAGACTGAGGTGATTTGGACATGGACAGAGGAGGGATATGGTGGTCTGGGCAGAAGGATGCTGACGCTGGAACTGCCAAGCAGGGGGACCAGAGGAGATTTTTGGACAGAGTGAAAGAGGGCAGGCATTTAGCTGGGAGAGGAACGGGTTAGATTGAGGCAAATGAATGGCAGTGGTGACCCCTTAAGGGACCAGCTGACAGGAAAGAAAGATGTTTTCTGAGTCTATTAAAGTATGGTTGTGGCCCATAGGAAGTCAAACACAAAGCAGTGGCAAAACACTTTCCTGATTTATACTCCTGGACTCTCGGACCTGCACAGGGTGCAAAGGTGATCCAGCTGAGACCCTTCATATCCTGGCCATTATCTTTGACAGCTCCTTGTCACGACGGGATACAATCTACAATATATAAAGACAACTAGAGGCGAGGATTCGGTTACATAGAGCTGAAGAGTAAACTCTTAATTTCATCATCCGTAAGTGTAGTGGAAACTTCCACTCAATTTTCAGTGAATTAGAACGGGGATAAAGTTATTTACAGGTTTCGTAGAATTTTCCACTTCACAAGCACCAGATGGCAGTTTGTATTGATCATTGGCAAAGAAAATGACAGAAGCTGTTGGTTTTTCTCACGGGGTTTCCAGATTACCTCCGCTCATGTCTGCTTCTCCTCCCCAGCAACCATGTTTTAACTGAAGACATCATCTTTAGAGAGGTGACGCCGAGCAATTGCCTCATTTCCAGACGTCTATTGACCAAAACTAGCCGTGCGCCTCGTTGGATGGAGAGGTACCTTCCGAAACACATGGCCAGTTCAGCATACATCATAGAGGACTCCATTGTGGACCCACAGAAAAGAACTATGACCACACTAACCTGGAACATCAGCCACGCTCGTCTCATGGTACTAAAACCCGACCTCCCATAGGGACTCAGCATTATGCACATGTGGAACGTGGCCTCATGTCACTTTTGTCTGTTGCCTTTCTCACCCCCAGTCGGTGGAAGAGCGGTGTGAATACAGAATTAACCCGGAGAATGGCAGCTGGACAGAGATAAAAAGAGAAGCTTGGATCTCTTCCAAAGTTTACGGGCTCTCTAGAGGTATTCAGGTCAGTAGAGCGAAATTAGTGAGCAACATTATACAGTGCAGACATAGTAGGGTTGGTGTTTTGATCTGCGCCTCACTCTCTCGAAGTACTTCCGTGTCCAGTGAGTTCTGATTCAGCAGAAACTGACTGATAGGATTTAAATAGTAAACATGGTAGGACGGACCAGATGAGGGGTCTTTTTTTATTACAGTAAAAGTGTTTACAGTCAGCGCTTTATTTTCCTCTGTCTGAAATGGTGTCCTCTCTTGACAGGAGTTCGGCCTCGCCAGGTTTAAAACGAGTGTCACCAAGACCATGAAGGGATTTGAATACGTGCTGGCCAAAATGCAAGGTAGGGTTTCTGAAGGATGTCCTTTTTCCATGTTTTTCTGATACATGTTTTTAAGGAAACCATGGATGAAATATGTATTTCTATCATATTTGTACATAGTATGGGGTGTAATAACAAGCCATGGTTCGAGATATTAAAAGACAGAAAACTCGCATCTTGTATTGTAAAGCTCAGAAATGTACTGTGTTATTAAATCAATTCAGTTTTGACCCCAAAAGGATGAGGCGATGACCATACTACACCTTGACTGAACTTTTTGTGGATAATTTATTTTACCTTCACTGAAAGAAAAAGTAAAAGTATTACCTGAAAATCAAGAAAAATACAACAGAAATTCGCTCAACAATTTAAAGTTTTAGTGGTATGTCCTTGGGTTGTGTCAATCTGCATAACTTGGGAAAGTGTAAACAATACAAAGAATAATATCCAATCTGCATGTGGTGGTAGAAAACTGTCCAGTTCCCGATTTGCTTTTATCCATTACGTTATTTAAATATCTTTTTATTTAATAGGGTCTGTCTAATCTTTCAAACAAACACTGGGTTTAAGTACAAGGTAATCAGATTTTGGACAATAGGCAAATTGGTCGATTTGAAGAAGTCACCAGGTCATCTACATGTTTCTTTAAAGCTGTGTTCATGTGATAACGTTCTGGAATTGGCAAAGTGACTTAAGTGTTACATTTATATATATAATCAAAACAACTGCGGTGCAGTTTTGAATGTTTTTCACTGTATAGTTTTTATAATTTATTGAAAATGTATGGGGGAAAAATGTAACTCCTCTCAGAATATCACTATCATGACTTTTGTTTTGATAGGTGAAGTGCCATCAAGAAGTTTAGCGGAGACGGCAACAGAGCGGGCGAGAGAGACGGCGCTGGCAGCTAAGGAGAAGGCCAAAGACCTGGCCTCACAAGCCCAGAAGAAACAATACGTATAAGGAGCGGCACGCGACCCGTTCGCACCGACAGTGGGACAAATGTGTCTTCACCCCGTGCACGGTCAGGGTTTGCGCTCGGTCGGGTCAAACGGATCCTGTTGTGGGTGGGCACCTCTGCAAAGAGGCATCCCGTCGGCTTGGTGGGTGGACCACACGTGGCTCGAGATGAATTTGAGAGCCTATTCCAGTCTTCCCCGTTCCCTAGTCTTTGAAAATGCTGTACCATTTCATACCAAATCATTTGTTTACGAGATGGGGATCTTTTAAAAAATGGCTGAATATACATATATATGTATATGTATGTGTATATATATATATATATAACTTGCCTGATGTTGATCCTTTTTCTCTCACCTTTGATCATCCTCACCCAATCGGAATTGTTTGTCCAATCTGTCACTTTTGAGTATGTCACGATTTGTAGCATCTGTTCTATTGCAACCGCAGATTTCACCATTGTAACAAAATATCCTGTTAAAACTTTGAATTTCTTCTGTAATTTTTCCCGTATCTGTCTCTTGCCATTCTCTGTCTCTTGCCATTTCTCCCTCTTTAGATCAGTTGAAACTCACCCCTGGTCCTTCTACCGACTGATCATGTCATTGCTTCAAGTTGAAGTTCATTGAGAAGTGAAGAGTCCATATTGTTGACAGATACACGACACGATATCATCCAACAGTTCACGTTAGTCGGATGTGACTCAAAAGGCAAACTGATACTTTGTGTTGTAAATTTGCCCGAGGTGTTACAAAAGTATCCCTGCAACAATGCGCTTAACTGTCAATTAAATCTCTATTTGTCAATAAAAGCAAATTTTCATGTTACAGCACTGTTCTGACTCCTTGTCTCTACAATTGCAGCAAAGATGTCAATTGCAAAAAAAAGAACAAAAAACAATTTAAATATAGAAAATATTTATTCATTAAAAAGAGCTTACACCAGTACAAAAATGCTACATAATATTACTGGGCGGAGAGACAGATGAATGCAAACATACTATTAAAGTAGGTAATAAGGCATCTTGCATATACGAAAAGTGAGGGCAAAATGCACCTTCAGTTATTAAATACACATAGCAATAAGATACATACTTGTAATACAGCACAGATTGCATAATCATTACAAGTAGCAATTACCTGCTAGATTGGTTGATTTGCTGCAAGGAATGAAATGTGCTTACACCGCACAGGCCTATGAAACGTTTGTTAAAAAATAAAAACTAAGTGTACAAGAAGACCTGATATGACCTCCGTTAATCATTAACACGGGTGACAAAGATCTTGCACCGACAGAAGTGTCTGCAAACCCACCAAAAAGAACGTTAGCCACAGTTTCTTATTTGCAGATATGCTTGTGCAAATATGACCAAATAATTTCTGTTTACTGTTTTCACTGAACTTTTTTTTTTCTTTGAGACAAAACAAGTGCAAAATGTGTATGTTTTGTGCAACAGGTGAAAAGAACAATAAAAACGACAGCTTACACAATAAGACATGTATAAAAAAAAATTAAAAAAACAGATTAATGTTCAAGTGCATGCTAAACATGACCATATTAAAATATAGACAGTGATATCGAGAAGCTGTAGAGTACTAGACCAAGTCTAATTTAAGGCAGAATTCAGTAAAAGCATACCGTAGTAAAGAATATGTGGAGGGGTTTCACGAGAATACCTTATTTGAGTGTACAGACTATGGAAACAATAAGATTACAGACAAATCATGGCTTTGGAAAAACAAATTTCCATCAATGGTTGACGCTGGAACATATGCAGCCTGACAACTCCATTCCAGCCCAGTGATTTCAACTGCTATTCAGTGCAAATGGACACAGCTCTTCCACAATCCATCATCCTATACCGTGTGGTCAGACCTATTTTGAGAAGAGAATGTCCTCCTCTCCTGTCAAATATGGGCTTCAGTTGCAGACATCTTCCTCCGTTCTCCCTCATCAGGCTTTTACTGGTTTTTGGAATGTTTTTTTTCTCCTCTCCTTCCTCCGCCGCGGGTTACGACCGGCTCGTCGAAGGTGCTCTGTCATAGCCAGGCTTTGTCCATGCTGGAGTAACAGTGATCAACATCACTTTGCGTGATGCGCAGTCCGTCAGAGTCCACACAATCAAACACGATGCTCTCCACGTCAACCTCCACGTCCTCTGCAACGGGGAAAAAGATCAAGTCCGTTAGCACCGAGGGGAAATTCGCAATTCAAACATTCCTAAAATGTTAAAATTCAATCAGACAACAACATCCACCTGTCGGATGACATCAATTTTCCCAGGAATAGCCTATATATCATCGCAGGTGCTGGCTAATGAGAAAATCTTCCTTAAACAGGAAAGTAATCAGTTTATTATGTCTTTCATTCCAGAGAGATGTGTTATTATCGGACATTATGCTCATGGTTCATCCATGATGGGTTAATTGCAGATAATGAATTTCTCCATGAGGGATTAATAAAGGATAAATTAATATGAAAAAATTAAGTGAACATAGGTTGACGTCTAATGACGTTGCACATTGTGTCATTAATATCACCATTCCCGGCTCCTCCTAATGCAAGGGTGGGCAATTATTTCAGCTGGCGGGCCACATTTCTTATTTCATTTTTATGCACGGGGCCAACTAGGTATCATATAAATTGAACAAAATGAAAATTGCAATTTAAATATTTATATTTTTTGGCATTTTATTTTAAACTTAGAATAAAGAATCATCATAAAATGTACTGGCATTATTTTGTTTCTTATCATCCATACAAAACTAAACAAAAGGAAAAAAAATAAGGGGTTTCTAAATTCAATATTGATTGAAAATACAAAGAAAATAGTTTGGCGGGTCGGATGAAAAAGCAAGAACGGGACGGGTGTGGCCCGCGGGCTGTAAAATGCCCAGGTTTGTCCGAGTGTGTCGAAGTGTTGTTGAGCAAGACACCGAACCCCTAATTGCTTCCCCGGCACTGGTCGACGACAGCCTACTGCTCATGGTTCATCAATGACGGCTTAATTGCAAGGAACGAATTTCCCAACGTGGATAAATAAAGGCTAAATCATTATTATTATCATTATTATGAAAAGGTCTGTTAACTAATTAGTCATAAAATCAAGTTAATTTCATTCAATCATGACGTTAAATTGATGTCAGAGATGAAACCAGCTGCATGTACAACACTTTAAAAAGTTTATATAATTTATCACTATTGGACCTAAAAGCCAAAGTCTGTTCCAGAAAAACGGCTTATGTGGGTTTATCAAATAATCGGCTTGTGCCTGGGAGAGTCACCTCTGTCGGAGTCGGACCTCTCGGACGACATGGTCGACCCCTGGCTGTCGTTCCTCATCCTCTCCGTGCCTCTCTGCAGCTGCTCCAGCCGAACCTGCAGCTCCCTCTGCTCCCAGCGCAGCCGGCCCTTCAGCTGCTCCGCGCGCTCGTCCTGCTCCTGCAGCTTCTGAGCGGCGAAAGCGGGAGAAGGAAAAGAGGGAGAGAGAGAGAGAAACTTAAGCGAGGTGGACACATTTGGGGTATGAGAACTGTAAGCGGGTGAAAAAGAAAAAAAAAAATCGACACTTAAGGTGTCAGACATTGAAATGAAGGTGATTTCTCACTGAATTTTAGATTAATCTACTGCTGATATTTCCTTGATCAGAAGAATATACGGCTGGTTTTAAAACTGATTTTATTTCTGTATATTCTCTCTTTTTTTTTGCTCTGCTTCCTGACTTAATTAGTATTTTGCTGATTAAGATTTTATCACTCCCATTGTATAACCTGGCATCCGGATCCGTGGCATCACTTTTTGGGATGACTATATTTTAGTGTGTGAACACCATTTTCTCAAAAACAAAAAGGTGTCAGATTTGTCAAAAGATGATGCTTGGCTTTTTTCTACATATCAGATCAAAAAAAGAGGAGAAATTAAAAAAACGCAAAAGAACTTGGGTCTGAGGAAGTGAGGGTGATATCCCTATAATGTAACTATTTTTAGTCGATGTGAATTAATTTCAATGACAATTAGCGCTACACTGGGCTAGTCCTAACCCATTTTACAATTCATTTTTGGAGAATATTTTTGCAACTCTAACTTTAGAGCTGCAGCGTTACATAAGACAGGGTATATATATGAATCGAAGCTGTAAATCCGGCACATTTGGATGAATTGTATACGGATCAAGAACCCGCTGTGGTTTTGCAGTTTCGGTTTGCTCTTGAAAACTAGAGGTTTGAACTCTCCACCCGCCTCTCTCTCCCTGCCTCAAAGATTCCGTTTCTGACATCAAACCCCGTCTCAGAGTCGATCGGACACCCGGGAGCTGGTTCTACCTTGATGTGAAGCTGGGCTCGTCTCAGCAAGTTGAGGGTGGTGTTCCTCATGGAGTCCGAAGACAAGGGAACCTGCTTCTTCAGTTGCTCCAGGCAGTGCCTCAGCTGAGCTCGTCTGCAAAAGAAAAAAAAAAAAATCAGCAACTTTTAGTCTTTACAAACATATACCTTGTTTTTGCCCTCAAAACCTCCAAAGCAGGCGTGTCACGTAACTCCCTTACCTGTTCTTCTCCAGCTCATTGTGGACCGACCTGCATTCACAGCAAGAGAGGAGAGCTGGGTTACAAAAGGCATTTCTGCAGCTCAAAAAAAAAAAAAAATTGAATCCCAACTGATAGGCTCAGCAACCCTCGCCCTCCGTTATGTAATGCATTCACCTATTGCCACCGGCAGATATCTTCTTGTTCTTCTGCTTGCTCCTCTTATCAGCCTGGGCTGGACTGGGAGGCAGGACCGAGGCGTAGCCGTGTTCTGCCTCTGCAGGGCGGGAGACAAAAAGGATATGACAGGAGTCTTGCGTTACAAATCCACTGTCGATCATGGAAACTATCAACGATCTCGCTTGTTTATTTATGAAACATTTTTTTTGGAAGGTGATGGACCTCCGGTGTCCAAGAGTCGACGGTTGATCTGTCATTATCATCATCATCGTCATCATCATCATCAGCTGGACCTTCTCGCTTTTGGCGCAATTCCCCATTACAAACGTCGCCTCCGAAAGCGAACGGATAGAAATGCATCGATCGGACATCGAATAAAGTGGTTTGTTTTCATTTCAAATTCAAATAAAAGACGTGATTTTCTTCTCCTCTCCCGCCTCCGTTCGCTTCCATTCTTCATAACGAGCGACCGAATGCCGCCGCGGATTCATTTTGAAATTGGACCAGATTGGCGCCTTTGAGTACAATGATGCGGACGATATGTAGGTCACTGAGTCAAACGGGAAACCTCGTCCGATTCGAGCGAACACATGAGATCTCGATGGTTTTCCACAAAATTCCACCCGATCGTGTTCCCGTGTTATGATTTTCCTGCAGGGTTACATCAACTTCATTGTGCATTTTTGTTGTTTTTGAAGCAGCAATCAACTTCACCCATTGACTGTCATGAAATACGAACCTCGCTCTCTCCGCTCCAGAAACTCGGCCGCCCGCAGGAGCACTTGGATGTTGCAAACTGTCCCTTCCATTTTTATTTCCTTGGAATAAACGAGCTTATATAGTAAAAGCGTCGGTCGCCTGAAGTAGGTGAAACAGTGTCTGAATGCTACGTCCTCAGTCCACAGAGCCTCACCAGCGACAGTTGCGTTCAAGGACCCAGTAAAAGTTCGGACAATTGAATCTCTCACCAACATAATGCAAACCACCGAATCATTAATCTAGTCGATACTACGTCCTAAAGTAGAGTTTTCTGCTATTTTATGGCCATAGCACGATATTCTGGAACATTTACATAGCGACTAGTTTCTTTTTTCACACAACTAGCCAGTAATAATCTGTGATAAATACGGATCTTTAACTACTCAGCAATATATGCTTAACCGCATTTACATAGCGGTAGCATATTGATATTAGCTAAACATTCATTTGTTTCGATGGGAATCAAAGAAAAATTAAACGGAACGAACAATGAATTTAAATCTATATTCATTTCAGAGTCTCGATTACGATATTTCAGGAAAAATTGAAGGTATCACAGACAACGTAATACGTCAAAAACAGGTTCCCTCCTCCGCCCTCCCTGTATATCAACTATGTGCTTTTTTGTTTTTTTTTTATTGTCATCTTCCCATTCATGTTTGCATTAAATCCGAAAATATTGCTGTAGTCAAATGAAAATATTATTGCGACAGCTATGGAAAGTTAAGTTTCATTTATAAGGGGAGTTAGTTTGCCGTTTTTGACATCGGCAACTTTTAGCTTTGCAATCTCGCTGGGGTCTGGAAAAGGAAAAATATATTGCTTCATTTCCTTGCTGTACTATCGCTTTTTGAAATTTGGTCCGAACTCTAATGCTTTGTTGCTCCAGAGCGCAAGGAGACTGATATCGAATTCCTTATGTAATCAAAATTACGATTTTTTTTGGGGGGGGGGGATAGAGGCGGCATACGATAACAAGCTCAAACGCGGGGAATTATGCAGGTTTTGAGTTTTCCTAACATATCTTTAAATTGTCACTGAATTTGGTATTTAAAAAAAAAAGAGGTTCAAGTTGCCCTCACTAAATATGGCGCATTTGGCTTCGCGTACTGCCTAAGCGGCGGCTGTACGCCACTCATGAAAGTGAAGCATCCTTGCCAGTAGTATCTTTAACCTATGAACTCCAGAGTGTGCCAGCCCTCCGCCATATTGACTGTTGTCTTGACTGGAGGAGATAGAGAATATTGAGGTCCGAGAATAAACGAAAGTGTGCTCTTAAGATAATTAAAACTGGTGCAAACTTGGCAAAAGCGTATTACCAACACGTTCGCCATGGCAAGGAAGAAAAGCAAGCAGCAGAGCGTCGCCCAGAAGGAGCTTGTGCCTGGACAGCAGACCGTGCCGAAGAGCCCAGTCTCTCCCGGCGATGCAGCTGGCGGCGGCGGCGGGGATGCTGGGATGGATAGGCTGGCCACTACCAGGGCGAACCAGGTAAGCTAGCAAGCAAGGCAACTGCTATTTTTAAAATGGGCTAGCTAGCCTACCAGCTAGGAACTCCCAGCTCCACTAAGCATCCCCTATTGTGTTTTATTACATATAACGTTATAGCTATGCCTTCCACGAGGCAAGGTAAATGCACCCAGTAGCAAGTTAAATGTATTTTCTGTCCCGCTCGTGAATATAGAGGCGCACACGTCATTTGACATTTTTTTTACAGTGATTTAATACAGACGTGCAACTTAATACACGTCAGAGGGATTGTGCCCGGCAGGAGGCTTTGGGGGCAGTGTGGCATTGCAGCCCATCACCTCTAGTGGACAGGTGACATTGTGCCGCGGACAGGTTGTCCCATTTTCAGCGTTAACAACTCTTCATCCGCCCAGCTAATGTTAGCCCGAATGCTAGCCGGGCTATCACCCCCCAGCTAGCGTGCTTGCAAACGTGCTTAGTACCTACTCCCGTACCCATCCAGGAGGAACCACACAGCAGCAGCGGCTAACCAGCTACTGGCTAATCGGCTAGTTAGCCCGGATTAATAATGGCTCCATAATTAGTTTAACGCCTCGGACCGCAATATTCATTTGACCTTGTTATCCCTCAAATATGACGTCCAGTCCGTTTGCTTCTTTTCGCTGTAGGCGAAATGGAAAGCATTGTAAAACCATTGCAATGCGCACTTTTCCTCCCCAGTGATGTCAACCCTGGTCGGGTAAAGTAACGTCAAACTGTGAAGGACCAGTAAAGCTCCCGTAAATCGTTAAAATACACCGAAACACGGTAACCTTACCTGAGCCACCCAACCCTGCAGCCGGGAAAACCCCCAGTGGATAACGCCAATTGTACTTTTATCCACGTGCGTAACAGAACTGGCATAATATTTACTTTTCGTGCAAGTGAACGGAGCCACGCTCCTAGTTTCAACAATGGAGTCACAAATCGAGATTTAATATTTACGTGTCATATTGTATGAGAAACAAAAATAATTCGGAAATACACCGCAAATGCAGTTTTCGTGAAACCAGGATGAGGCCAATACTGCTGGTCATGATTTATTGTTTTGTTTTTGTCTTGTGAAGGTTTTGAATTATCTTTTTCTGTATTCTCGCTTTATATCAATATAGTGATATGATATGAAAGTAAAACAGTGTGAACTAATGGACTTAATGTGACAATGACATTAAAACCTGTGTAAGTGTACTGCCATAATGGCTTGTTTGACACACTATAATATGTGCAGAATCTGTGTAACATCCTTGTGGATTTCTTTTTTCAAGCCCTTTAATCAATATTGTTTGAATCTCTTAGAAGTGTATTTTTGCCTTTTATTATGAGTATCACAAAGCCTGGAGATGTCGCATTATTTTTCAAGAAATTGGTAACATGTTTTATACATGGAAAAGCTAGTTGATATTTAAAGCTAGTTGATGTTTAGGCCTAGCTGTAACTATCTGGCTTCTTTAGTTATTTGTTTAATACATTTGAGACACATCTGATCAAGCAGACCATGTTAATTCTATTTTCCCAATGACTTGTTTAACCTCTATCTTCTTCTTTTTTGTTTTCTCTTACCCAGCCTATGCACACCTGCTGCCTCTTGTGCCACCGTGAATTTAAGGACTGGGGGGCAAACTCTGTGAATGGACTCCCCGGGGGCCATGGGACCAAGCTGGCTGACGCCGTGCCCGCTCTCTCCCAGGCCTTAATGCGGGAGGCGCCGGGACGTAAGCTTGCTGATTCGGTGCCCTCCCTGTCTCAGTCCCTGCTGGGAGAGGTGCCTCTGTGGATCTGTCAGAGCTGCTGCAAAAGTGTGGAAGAGGAGGAAAGACGGAGCACCCAGGAGCAGCCTACACCGGTAAATAAAGGCGGACTGAATTGGGTCATATGTCCGCATCCTTTGCCATCTAATTTTGCCTTTTTTTTACTGAAACCACATTACTCTCTGTCTGAATAATCTTTATTATTGTCAGGTTATTGTGTTTGCATAATCACTTGACCCTTGACTGCTTAAGTTGCTTTTTTTACATTTGAATTCACTCTTGCGAATGCTAAAAATACTTTAAACTCAAGCAAAATCAACGCTTCCTACAGTCTTTTGGTGCATTTAATTTCTCCGCGTATAACTGATGATTGCATTTCAAAGTTTTTGTCCTTTTTTTTTCCAAAAATGATCTTTGTGATTGCTTCTTGACTATGCAAGAGTCATCCTATGCCAATGTTGTGTTAACTGTGTAGCTTTATACCAATGCATTTGCCTGTGTCCTCCTTTTTTTCCCTAATGCAGGTACCATTGTCACACTCTTCCTCCTGTAAGTCCCAGAGCTGTGGGAACGGTTACCCAGAGCAAAGCACTGTGGACTGGGACCCAAGTTCCTTCCTGTCAGCCCACAAACTGTCAGGACTTTGGAACTCCACCCACACCAACGGAGGGGAACACTGCAACCACAGCATTTCCCCTCACTCGCAACAAGGTCTGTCATCTCAAGGTAGGTGACCCACTCAAGCAAGATTCTCATGCTAAGTCCTGTATTAACTGAAACGCAAACACTGCGGTGGATTCATTAGTAATAACACCCAGTTTGTTCCTTTGTTAATTAGCTTTGTCCGAGACAAATTGCTTTTAAAGGTGTCTGTTGCCCCCAGTGTACAGAATATTAAAAGAAGGAATAGTGGTTTGATATTGAACTTATCAACAAAACATCTCAAGGGTTCGTTGTCTATCTAAATGATCAAACAATGATAAACACTCATCATATACTTGAAAGGAATCGCTTTCTGTGAAAATGGTACATTTTATGACTGTAGTTTTTAATAGATTTTTTATTTTTTTGACAGATTATGGAAATGCTTGTAAGCTGTTTGCATGTGTTTCTTTAATTATTAAGGTAAAACGCAAGTGATTTTACGCCTTCTATATCCAGTGATTCTGTGATACATAACATTTCCACCTCAGTCCTCACATTTGTTTTTATCCATCTTCATGTGCAGCTCTCCTTTAAAAACATTTGGTTTCCAAGGCTTTAAAGCCTGGTGTGGAAAGATATTGACTCTTGCATACGGAATTACGTTACTATGAATATTTCAGCATCGAGGATAGAACTTCTAGAGTAGTTGTGTTTGTTCCAAGTGTAAGCACAGTATTGAAGAGTCTAGACTGCATGAGTCATGCCCTAACATGAACCCAGTCACTTTGAAATTTGAATTCTATGCAGTAATAGTAAGTTACAGCTCATGTTTAAATGAACACAGCACCAAATATCAAGTCATATAAACAAATAAAAAAATATCCCAGCTCTAAACTAAATTTAAATAAGTAGCATAGTATGGAATGTCACAGCAAATCTTAGTAGACCATAATGCAAAGTGATACTTCAGATAAATATGGGAATAACTGTTTTTTTTTCTCTCCTCTGCCCAGTACTAGTAAAGTGAGTTACAATCTGTTGTTACCTCTATCCATTGTTTTCTGTAAATCTACTTTCTATGAAGTTTTCGGTTGTTTCTTGAAAAGAAGCACCAGGGAGATCAATATTAAATTTGGAATGTAGTTTTGAATGATGACATCCAACATTCATACATTTTTGATTGCATATCTGCTTCTGTTTAACTTATACTGTTTATTTCTTAGCATTATGGTATATTTTTACCTCCCAGCACTGGCACTGTTCCAGAACAAGCAAAAGTAATCTAAAAATAATTTTACTGAAATTCAGTGCAATTTCAAAGTGTTTATCCAATCCGTTTACAGAATGTCCTTTAGTTCTTCAAAGAGTGGTATCAACTTTGCAGTATCCCCGAGCAGGATGTGATCTGACGTATTTAGTGTTCTTTGGCTGACATCAAAATTGTTATTGTAAGTAAGCAGGTCAGATTTGAGAAAGAGAGAATCAACTATTTTTAATACTGTGCCATTTCATTTTTGTCCGAGTAGATGTTTATATAAATGTATCTCTTCTCCTTATAAGGAGAAATGATCATCACTGGAAAATTCTACTGCTTCCAGACCACGAAACATAATTCTACACAACATAAACCAACCAACAATCAAATATAAAAATAAGTAAATAAATGGTCAATGAGATATATCAGGATATTTATTTGCTGCTTCAATTTCCACTTCAAGGTGTAACAACCGCGTCAGCCTGTCATGAGAAAAGAGGACCTCACGACGCACCTGGGAAATCTGCTAAAACGTCGGGAACCAAAGTGTGTCCCTACAGTCACCCATCGACCCAGAATTCCAGTGGCTCTCCTGCTGGGAACCCCCTTTCTACCTCAGCAGACCTTTGTAAGACCACTCCCAAGCATTTCAAGACCATGTGCCGCCGACCGACCCCACCAGGTGTGGAGATTGTATCTTTGACTACTCTTTGGAGTCTGTAAATCTCGATTTCTAACTAAAATGTTCAATTAAAAAGCAAGCAACTGTTTTGCTCCAGCCATATGATCACTACCGGAATATTACGAGGAAAATACAGGAATATGAACAGCTTAATAGCAGATTATAGATATTACAAATAGGAAAATGCATTTTGTTGTCAGCATCTATAGTTTTTCAAAAGCCATTATACTTTCTCTCCTGCTACTCGAGAGCTATTCCTGCCTTCCCTCACCCGTCCTCGGAGTTTCGATGCAATGGTTCGGTTGATCACCATTCCAGTAAATGGCAAGCTCTTCAGATAGTGCTTGCTGATGGGGCATATTTTCGTATTTGCTTAGCAATTAACCAGAAAGAAACCAGCAGGAATCAAAGTCAATAACATTGTGCCCGTAAATAGCTATCTACCCCTGTTACATTTGTGTTTCCAAAATTAACATTATGATTTCCAAGAAGAAATAGGGGACCTTTTGTGTCTGTCGATCAGAATCGCAAGCGGCGTTTTGAATCTCAACTGGGATGTGAGATATCGGCTCAATGCGTGCGTGTTAGCTGATCCAGAGGAGCAGGTCACTTCTTGCTTACTGACACCATTCTCTGGTGCTGACAGACTCTATTCTTGTTGTTGTGAATTAGCACAGTAATTTAGAATGTTAAATTGGCTGCTTGCCTCAACTACGTAGTCGATGGCTGTATATCAGGAAATACAACACCTCTTGCGGCCTATCAGAAGAGATTAGTCAACCAAGAAATGACATTTAATGATTCATGCTAAATTCTTTTCATTTCACCAGGTGAAGCCTTCCATCCCAGCGATCATCATCAACATACAGACTTGTCAGTACCTCCCAACAGTCCCACTGGACTTTCTTCCCAGCATTCCTCCCTTCTGCCCCCCAAGCCAAATTCTGGGCAGCATAGCCATGTAACCTCTTCCTCTGCCACCGGTATTGCAGCACACTCACCCTTCTCCCCACTGGTACCAAACTTGCATGGTCCGACAGCTAAACTAACTTCTCCCAGTCCGGACAGCCCGACATCTGTTCACAAGCCTAGCCCGTGCAAAAACTCCCACATTCCTGCAGTAAACGCACAACATAGTAAACTGGGCACATCTATGGGCTGCAACCATCCTTGTAATGGACACACTGCAGGAACAGTGGCCCCCTCAAATGTAGGCCATCTGACAGCTGTGGCCTGCAGGTCAGTACTCATCGGAACATTGCTTGTTTGAAATATGTAGAATATATGCAGACACGTTTATTCAGGATCACAAATGCCTTCTGAGATTTTCTTTTTTTTTTTTTTTTTCTCCTTAGGGAGCAGGCATGTAAAGGGCACAAAATGACTAATGGGACATTGTGCCACCCGTCATCAGAGCTAGATGAAGGGGAGGATGAAGACAGCAGCTCTGAGAGGAGCTCCTGTGCCTCTTCTTCCACCAACCAGAAGGACGGGAAGTACTGTGACTGTTGCTACTGCGAGTTCTTTGGACACAATGCGGTATTTTGGGCTCCTCGCTATTGCATATTCGTAAAAGCTGACTTCAAATAAGCCACCGGTACTGTAGCATGTCGATTAATCGAAACAATTGTTTTCCAGCCTCCAGCTGCGCCGACGAGCCGTAACTATGCTGAGATTCGAGAGAAGCTGCGGTCTCGCCTCACGCGACGCAAAGAGGAGCTCCCTCAGCGCCAAGATTCTGAACTCACAGTGACTGGTGCCATTGACAACCGGGACGTGGATGAGTTGCTGGACTTCATAAACAGTTCTGAGCCCAAACCTGTTAATAGTGCCAAGGCTGCAAAAAGGGCTCGTCATAAACAAAAAAAGAAGGTACGCTAAATATAAAGCTGTTTTTGTTTGCGTTTCATCTCGGTGGTAGTATTTTTAGATTCAGCTATCGAGACATCGTACTATTTAAATACCTAACACTTGCTCATGCTTATATTTTTCCTGGCTTCAATTAAGAGATACCACCCTTTATGTTCAATGTATATATGCATTATATGCAATAAATAGCCCGTAGCCACAATTGGCAAATTGAAAATGTCTCAGACTCCAGCCAAACCTCCGAGCGATGTCTCAGTTACATCAGAGGTCGACATTCTTTCCTGTTTTATGTCTGTTTCAGGAAAAAGCTCAGCAGAGCACCCTCGGTGCGGCGGGCAGTGAACCCCACTGTAGTCCATCTGAACCAGTCGATGAACCCATCTCGGATGGTTCTGAAGCCAGTCGCCTGCTGGACTGGCCTCAGTTGGAGCTTGAGCGCGTCAATAGTTTTCTCACAAGTCGACTTGAAGAGATTAAGAACACCATCAAAGACTCGATCCGGGCCTCATTTAGCATGTACGACCTTAACCTGGATGTCAACGACTTTCCGAAGAAGGCGGCGACATTGGAAGGCAACCACTTACTGTCTCATCTCAATGGCTCCTCTGACCTACAGCAAATAGACCTTGATCTTGCTCCTCTTTCGCTGGGAACCTTTAAGAGTCATTTGGACCTGGTTAATGGATGGGAAGACGCAGCCCCCGTCTCAACGCCTACTACCGCCGCCGCAACAACAGGGGTCACTTGCGGATCCAACGACATCCAACGGCTGCATACTACCCCGAGTCTCTCAAAGCTCATTAGGGTCTGCTCCCCAGACTTGTGCACTTCTACTGGGCCTGACAGCTTTCCTCCCGTGCCAGCCCAAGCGACCGCAAAAAAGGAGGACGTATCCGACCCGAAGAGCGCCGCGGTCGGGAATAGCAATGCAAAATCAAAGAAGAATAAAAAGCAACAAAGACAGGAGCAGCCAGTTCTGGAGCACGGTTCCAAATCCAGTGAGACCAAAGTGGCCGAGACTGGTTCGCACGCCTCAAAAGCTGGAAACAAACAGCAGCCTCAGCACTCTGCAGACAACCAGAAAAATGGGCCTAAAAAAGCGGAGGAGGGCAGGTCATCGAGAAACGCAACCAACGGAGCAAATGGTGGCCTCTCGAGTGCGCAAAGGGGGAAAAGTGACACGGAGACACGAGGTGGACGCTGTGAGCAGGATTCCGAAAGCAAAGTGCATCCCGGCATCCCAGCGAATGGGCAGCAGCCACAATCCAAGGGAAAAAATAAAAAGAACAAGAACAAGGGTGAAAAATCCAACAGTGCCATCGGTACGGGTGAATATTGACATATCTACATACTGTAATATGATTGCTGCATGAAAATGTTAAATATCTACATGGTGGTTTTTTTTTTGTTTTTTTTTATTCCTTAGATGATGTATTTCTCCCAAAAGACCTGGATCCAACAGAAATGGATGAGATCGATCGGGAAGTGGAATATTTCAAAAGGTGAGGAGGAGGGAGGAGTCCATACAGCAAGTGTTGCAGATCACAGTTAACAATAGATCGATGTGTTTTTTTTTTTTTCCAACACTTGACTTTCCTACTTCTGTCTGTATGTTTGTCTTCTCTCTAGGTTTTGCCTCGATTCAGCAAAACAGACGCGTCAGAAGGTAGCCGTAAATTGGTCGAACTTCAGCCTGAAAAAAGTTCCTCCCAATGCAGCTCAATAACGTGGATGAATGCCAGACAAAAAAAAAAAAAACTCAAGAAGAGCCCCACATGACCTGAGGCCTTCTCTCATTCCCTGTTTTATTCTGTCCCTTTCTAAGCCTCGGGACCCTGGTTCAAACTCATTCTTTCCATACAGAGGACTGAAACTTTGGCACCCCAGTCAAGAACCGATATCAAGGCCAACTCAACCTTTTGCTATTACTGCAGTGTTCACTAAATGAGAGATGCAAAATGGAAAAAAAAGGCTGTCAAATCCACTGCATCTATGTGCTTACGTATGTAGTATGTAAACAGTTACCTTACATTAAATAAATGTTTTTATCACCAATCGTGACATTTTAACGTTGTTAAACTTCTGAGTTCCAATCAGTTCAATTTGGTGCTCCAAAGATATGGTTGCTCACCGGCCATTACATTTTGCACTGTTACTTTCTTGCCCACGACACCACTCTCAGTGGACGCATCTTTTAAAAGTCTCCTCACAAGCAGAAGCATTGCATCTGGTGCTATTTGGTTGTTTGAATCGATGTCATTCTTTCAGCCTGAATTGTGAATCGGAGAGTCAGTGTTAGAAGCATACAATGATGACCAGTTAATGACCTACACTGTTACCTTTTTTATGGCATAATGGAATCAGTTTTTTGTTTTTTAAAAAAAACACATGAATGTACGCCAAAAAAACTTTAATATAAAAATGAAAATATGAATTTTAATTTAAACACAAGGCTCACAAGATGCATCTTGAATATCAATAGAAAGTATCCGTGCTAATACGTCCCAATGCATGATGTGTAGAACAGAAAATCTCTCCCGAGTCCTGGACCGGACACACTTTACTATTCCCGTTGCCTCAGTGTCAACCCTTCTTTAGTGTTAAACAATTCTCTCCTATAGTGCGATCAGTAGAGGTCTGTAATCCAAAGCTTTGTCAACACTCTGTTTTACAGTAGGAAAGTCTATTGCCACGGTTTGTTAAAACTGTTCTTTTAATTGCTACTTCCCACAAGTGACAAATACATCAGTGTGCAATGTTCATTTTAACATTTGAACCATCAGACATTGTTAATTTCAATGCTTGTATATATATTGATTGAATATTTTGGGCCCTTTTGAGCCTTTGTCATGCATTTCTGAGGGGTTGTGTATGAAAACTATCATGCTCCTTTCATTTCCATGTATTGTGACCTTGGTGGAATCCTCCACCTCAGTTCACCTGTCTGAAGGCCAAATCTGAATCAACTACCGGTGATTCTCCCACCTAGGAATTGAAACCTCAGACAAAGGCAGTGGTGTTTTCATCAATAATCATGTTTTAGCTGATGGCTTTCTTTGAGATGGATGATTTCTTTCCCAAATCTGTGCTGAGATTTTTTTTGTTTTCATATAACATCTCTGATGCTCTTCAGATTATATTCAATTAGAAAAGATTATCTTAATGTTTTGAATGTAGATTTATACTATACCAATAATAGCCAAGTGTATGTTGGCTGGTTTGTTTCTTTTCTAGAAAAATTCACTTTTTGATACTGTGAAAAATCTTTCGTTCCGAAAGATTAAAATAATACAGTTTTGACAAAATAAAGTGTGGCGTTTGCTTTCTACGTTCATCCCTTTGGTTGATTTGGATCACCGCGCCAGATTGCGTGAAACGCGGCAGAATGCGTGAAACGCTCCCGATTGCGTGACTCCGACGTCGCGCTCAGATGAGGTTTGTCCCTTCCGGCTTTCCGTATAGCCATTTCCTTGTGTGTCGTTCTTTAGTTTTGCACTTATAAACAACGTGTTAATATGAAAACTGTTTGTTGATTCGTGGAGGGATATTTCCTTTAAAATTATTGTTTTATCTATCGGGGCATGACGTTAACCTGTTGAATAAAATGGAGACGGAAGGTTTACTTAAAAAGGTAAGTGAATAGAAATGCTAACCTCTCAGCAATACAAGCTAACGCTAGCGACATAGCATTAGTCAAACCTTTACATTTGAAAACGCATGGACGTTTGTGTCGATCGTGTCTTTATTAATATCTTCAATTCTTGGATCTTTGAATATTTCGCAAGATCTGATGGCAAATTTATGAAGACCTATGCATCTGTAACGTTTAATGTTTTCCGGGGAAAAAGCTCACCCATCCTCTTGTCTCCTCCTTCACTAAATCATCAATTATAATCCTTTGCAATGAAAACATGCATGAAAAATTCACATTAATCCCCCCGAAAAGGTTGAGAAACGGTGAAATTTAGACTATCGTCTTAACTTAATTCGTCAATGTAAACGGTCAACACCTCCCTTTTGCGGCATTTACGTGCTATTTCAAACTGGAACCCGAAATCCATAAAATATCTAAATCACATTTAATGCAATATGATATGCAATGACAGATTATGTGACTCGGGAATGTAACAAAAGGTGTCGCTCAACTTTCAACTGCCTAATCAGAGGGTAACTTCAACTGGTTGTTCAAAGAAAACAAACTTTAATCCTGTAGATTTAAGGATTATTAGTCATTTGTTAATGCAATGCTAGAAGTCTATAATCCCTGTGATTAGTTACTCATCAGTTACATTTTAATTAAATAATCGTTGCCCATGATGAGTGCAAGCTGTCTATATGATTTGATCAAAACAAACACTGGAAAGGAAACAAATGTAAAGTAATGATTTCTTTTTTTTGTTTGTTTTTTGCTTCATACAATGTTCTTACATTTCCTAAACATATCAACATTGACTTTACTGACAACGTGGATAACAAATGTGTTGTGTTTACACAGAGATCATATGGCGAGGATGACGGGTCTGGCTCCGGGGGATCCGAAGATGATGATTATGTCCCATATGTTCCAGTTAAAATAAGAAAGCAACAAATGGTAAGTGTTTGAACGCCTTTTCATCACGCCTTACATGGCAAGTTCTAGAAAGTGGCTTGACAAAAACCAGACTACCCACACAATAACCAGAATAATTCAGAGCCTGATACTCTCCAGGTGAAGAAACCATAATCTTCAGTCAGTACGAGGAGTAGAAACCCCTAATATGCGTTAAAGCAGTAGATTGGCAGCAGCCAAAGACAGGATAGGAAGCTGGCAAAAAAACAAAAAAATCTGCCAGTAATGGTTGTATTATATTCCATAAAAAGAATTCTAGAAATTTCTAGAATATATACCGCTCAGAAAGTGAACAATCCTTCCTCAACATCTTTGATCGTGCATTAAAAGACCTCTTTCAAAAACAACACTCATTTTTCATGGTTTATATTTTCCTTAAAAAAAAAATCTCAACAGCAATCACACCAAGTATGATATTAAGAATTGAAAAAAAAAAAATCACAAACTCATTTAATCGATGTTTATATGTTACCTGAAGCTTCAGAAGATGGTGCGTCTGCGAGGGAAAGCGGTGGACGAGGAGCAGAAGGACAGCGAGGGGGAACAGAGGGACGAGGATGAGGGTCTGGGTCCGCGCTCGAAGCTCAGTCTCCTTGACCAGCATCAGCACCTCAAAGAGAAAGCAGAAGGTATCCAGCTCAAACAAGATCCACATGGGAGAGGAACGGTTAGGTATGACGTTGTTTCGGTTGTAAAAGCCTTGTTTTTTAATCCGCAGCCCGCAAGGAGTCGGCCAAGGAAAAGCAGCTGAAAGAGGAAGAGAAGATCCTGGAAAGTGTAGCAGAAGGCAGAGGTAAAGCAGCCTTGTCCATTTCCAAAGATACGATGAGACCATCAGTAAGATTTACAGATGTTTTTAATCCCACACAACTAACCACACGGGGGGGAAATATTACATTTCTTTTTAAGCTCTGATGTCTGTGAAGGAAATGGCCAAAGGTATTATATATGACGATCCGATCAAGACAAGGTGAGAGCTCTTGTCCGCGATTTCCAAAATAATGGATGTAATTGTTTTTGTGGAGACCTTATAAATCAGATTTTCCTTTTAGCTGGAAGGCTCCACGCTACATCCTCAACATGCCCGAGACCAGAAATGAGCGCGTGAGGAAAAAGTTTCACATCTTAGTAGATGGAGATGGCATCCCTCCGCCGATAAAAAGCTTCAGGGAGATGAAGTTTCCACCAGGTGACACCCGCCGCTTCATCCCACACATACAAAACGCAGAAAAGTCTTGTCTGCGTGAGGTGCTCACTCGTCTGCTCCCTTTTGTTTGCAGCAATTCTAAAGGGTTTGAAGAAGAAGGGCATTGTGCACCCGACACCAATTCAGGTTCAAGGCATCCCCACTGTGTATGTCCATTCTATTGTGCTTTTTCTACAAGAAGTGAAATGTTATCTATAGAAAGTTCCCGATCCGAGTCTTTACCCATTTAAAATACGACACGATCAAGATATTAGCAACCAAAAATGTTCCTTGTCAAATGGGAACCGGCCTTAACTCCAGCTAAAGGATATATCCTTATAATCCAAACATGACACAGTGGATATTTATACTTGATGTCCGCCCATGAATTTGCAGAAAACATTTGCCGTTTCCTTCGATTTTCAATTTTGGTTCCACCGAGTTCCGAAAACCTCTGGATATCCCCACTTCTTGCATCACATTAAACACCTGGATTGGACCTGATCCCAAAGGGAAAGGCCTGAATGCTGTGACAAAGGAAGTAGAAGTTCTCTGTTCTCTGGGAAACTCTATTTCCTTGTTGATAAATGTCTCCTTCCGAGTCCGAGATCACGATAAAAACTGTTCTTTTCAATTGTATTAGAAGAAATTGCTCCTCTAATATGACACCAGGATCTGGACATCACTACAATTTACTTTCGGGTAGATATAAACTGCATGGAAATGAAATTTCCCGTTTCGTCTGCAGTCTGTCAGGTCGAGACATGATTGGCATCGCTTTCACTGGCTCTGGGAAAACGCTGGTGTTCACTCTGCCCATCATCATGTTTTCCCTGGAGCAGGAGAAAAGGCTGCCTTTCTTCAAGAGAGAAGGGCCGTACGGACTCATCATCTGTCCATCAGTAAGACACCCGAGACCACCTTCTCAGATCGACCTCATCAATGAAGTCTGCACATTTCCAGTGCAATTCCGTCCACTTGAAATTTGTTTAATGCTTTTTAATTTTCTCCTGTCCTCGTCACCTCCTGTTTATGTGCGCCTTTTCCAATCTTCCTTCTACTCCAGCGAGAGTTGGCCAGACAGACGCACGGCATCATAGAGTATTATTGCAAGTTGCTCGAGGAGGAAGGAGCTCCGCAGCTGCGATCTGCCCTTTGCATCGGAGGGATGTCCGTCAAAGAACAGATGGAAGTAGTGAAACAGTAAGTGAGGGAGACTCTGTAGATCCCTGAGCTTCACAAAACTGACGCAGAGACTCTTGTGTTGTAGCTTTTGTTTAAAATCATTGTCCCTCTCCAGCGGTGTCCACATGATGGTTGCCACTCCTGGCCGTCTGATGGACCTGCTGCAGAAGAAGATGGTGAGCCTGGATATCTGTCGCTACTTGGCGTTGGATGAAGCCGACAGAATGATAGACATGGGCTTCGAGGAGGACATCAGAACCATTTTCTCTTATTTCAAGGTAAAAGAGGCAATTTGCCAAATTGTTGTGAAAAATTGACGATCCGTCGCTAAAATTGGCAGTTTGTGGTGACACTACGGTCAGCGCTTGTGCTTTGGCTTTGTGCGACTGCTGGACACGTAGTCCTGTAAACATGTCATTTTGTATCCAGGGTCAAAGACAAACCCTGCTTTTCAGCGCCACCATGCCCAAGAAGATCCAGAACTTTGCCAAGAGCGCTCTGGTCAAACCCATCACCATCAATGTGGGCAGAGCAGGTGCCGCCAGCTTGGACGTCATCCAGGTCACATCTTCTCGGATTGAAAATGAATGATTCTGTTGTAAATCCCCGGGATGGTGGAAAGTGTGGAAAATGAACTGAAACGCTTTGTTTGGATGCAAACAGGAAGTGGAATATGTCAAAGAGGAGGCAAAGATGGTCTACCTGCTCGAATGTCTCCAGAAAACAACACCTCCTGTCAGTATCTCCTCATAGCGATGAGAGTTTTCTAACCGTGCATATTTTTGCACACGTATACCACATTTTGATTTTGATTTTGATCCGCAGGTGCTGATATTTGCAGAGAAGAAGGCCGATGTCGATGCCATCCATGAGTATCTGCTGCTGAAAGGCGTGGAGGCTGTGGCCATCCACGGAGGAAAGGGTAAGAAGAGTTTAAAAAGTAGCTTTAAATCCAAACTCAACATCCCTGTGTAGTTTCTCTACACCACTAGATGGCACCCTTCCTGCAAATGTGACTGTTTTTATCGAGGGAAATAGGGATTGTCGATTCCTGATTTTCCCTCTTAATGTCATATATTTGATCATTTCCAGATCAGGAGGAAAGAACGAAAGCGATCGAAGCTTTCAAAGAAGGAAAGAAAGACGTCTTAGTGGCCACAGATGTCGCCTCCAAGGGTCTGGACTTCCCAGCCATCCAGCATGTAGTGAATTATGATATGCCTGAGGAGATAGAAAACTATGGTGAGAGGAAATTACTCGGATTGGCTCTGCTTTGGGTGCCTCTGGTGACTTTTCAGTTCTCCTGACGCGGTGCCTCGTTTCAGTCCACAGAATCGGAAGAACGGGACGGTCAGGCAAGACTGGAATCGCTACGACTTTCATTAATAAAGGCTGCGGTAAGGAACTATGGCCGCATCGTTATCATCCAGAAGTGGGGATTTGAGATAATTTCTAACACAGCTGAACGGTTTCTGTCACAGACGAGTCTGTCCTGATGGATTTGAAGGCCCTTCTTATTGAGGCCAAGCAGAAGGTCCCACCCGTCCTGCAGGTCCTCCAGACAGGAGATGAGACCATGCTGGATATTGGAGGTGAGACCCTCACGATTTCCATTGTGTTCACTCATGAGCCACACTGTGTGTGTGTGTTCAAAAGTCTCATCTTTAAAACATACATAAATGGACAAGCCACTAATATAATTCTGAATATTTCACATTACTTATCGCATTGACTTATTTCCCACCCTAACCAGCCAATGGTATTATTGCACTGATTGCAACACAATTCAAACGCTTTCTGCTGTTGTAATAGCAGACGCAGAGAAGCCGCAGTACCAAGCCAAACCAAGGCATATTTTTTTGTTCAGTACATTTTTCTTATTTAGAATACACAAGCATATATAAGCTATATAGCCACTGCCCAGATGTCTGCCGTCTCGTAAATACAATAGAACACAATGAAGTGCCAAGTAATTACATTCAGCAGTCAGCAGCTCGGCACCAAAAAGATCTAAATGGATAAGGAGCGCTGCAGGCAGCGGGGAGGGGGGGGGGTCAAATTTAATGATAGTGATGTAATTTTGGATCTAGGTCAGTTGAGATATGAAACGCTAACTCAATTTAAGTGTTTGCACGAATCTGTTTTTGAAGCGTTGGAACCTGAACCTCCTACTGTGCGTGTGTACCTACGCCTTCGCAACGAAGTCTGCAATAGACATAAGAAGTTGTTTTTATTTGGAATTAACGCAGGCAGACAGCAGACGACTCTCTTTGCAGAAGATTTTCACAGCGGATTTCTGCTGCGACCACCGAGGACAGATAGAAGATCGAGAAACCATATTTTTGATCAAAGTCACTATAATATTCAAGCTATTTGTTTTTCTCGTAGCAAAGTCCAGTGAGGCTATGGGAGAAATTGTAGATAACAGCCTTGTTTGGAATATGTTAGGGGGCGAAGACTTGTGTCTAACAGGTTTTTTTTTCCTCATGTGGTTGCAGGGGAGAGGGGCTGTACGTTTTGCGGTGGGCTCGGCCATCGTATCACAGACTGTCCTAAACTGGAGGCCATGCAGACTAAGCAGGTCACCAACATTGGCCGCAAGGACTACTTGGCTCACAGCTCAATGGACTTCTGAGAATTTCACACTACTTACTACGAACAAGTTTTTTTTTTTTTTTTTTCCGCTCTGACTGTAAATAAAACAACCTGCTATTTTTTCATATTTTCCTCTATGGTGAAATAGGAGGTGTTTTCTATTCAGAGGAAGTTGCTTAAATAGACTGAATGATGAAAAGGGAAGTTTTAGCCTAGACAACAGCAGTCCTCAGCCTCAGTTTCTTTTCTTTGCCAGCACTGGAGTTTCACATCAGTGTAAACAGTGCAGGCGACCGGGCCTCAATCTTCATCCCGACGATGAAGTATATGGTCAGCTAAAAGCTGATTTTTTAATTTGGACGGGCGGTGGAGCAATTTGAGAGACGAAGCGATGAACATGGACGTCATCTTCAGGGAAGGAATGATGTACCTTCAGGTGGTCAAGTTCAGAAAAGTAAGTTTTGCGGATCTATTCTTTTGCCGTGAGGTCCGATGTACCAGCTTAGTTTTTGATCGAAACAGTAAGGCACGCTTAAAACCGAGTGGCTGTCTTGAGTCGGATGTAAAAATGAATTATTTTCAAGTTCATACATAGACTGTTTAAAGCTACGACGAAGCAGAATCGCGAGCCTCGGTGGAAGTCCCTTCTCTTTTGACAGCAGCACAGGGTGAATTCCTGTTAAATGACTCAGTCTGCAGAGGGAGGGGGAAAAAATATCATCATGAACATTAGATAAACTGAACCTCTTTTCTAAGTCACGTCTCCAACAGGAGAACATGGGTTATTCATGAGGCTGTTGTGAAATGTATTAGTTCCTGCTGCTGCGAAGATGGAGCTCTTCGGAATCGCCCTCTGTAAATACATTAGAATTTCCCGGGATGATGAACATGCTCAGTTTTCGGACACATTTGTTACTCACAGACACGTCCTGTCTCGGCTGATTCATAAGGATGCCGATGTACCGCGTTTTAGATGGAGTGCTTCTTAATAAACATTTGTATAAAATTGGTGTAAACATGTCATTGGAGAATGTTGATTCACAAAAGTACGTCCTAAATGTAAGGAACAAGAATAACTACAACCTTCAACACGGGCTGAAAGTGAACCCCTGCTGCTAAATGGAAGAAAGGAGTAGCTTTTCAGAAGATGCGTTTTACAAAATGATCATGGCAGCAGTGTTGCACAAAAGCCTGTGTTACATTTATATGAAGTAATACTGCAAAATAATCCTGCAAACAAAACCTGATCTGCAAAGAATTAAACTAAAGTAACTTGAGAAGCAACTGAAATGAACAAGTCACGATGAGTGTGCGTGGCTTCAGGTAATGTGCATTGCATACAAATACTGTTATTTAACCAGAAAGTTACCATGACTTAATGTGATTAGTTCACCCTTAAAAGATCACTTTAATTCCCAATTGCAGCTGTAGTGATGTTGGGCGATAGCAGGGTTCCTCCAGCAGAGTTTTCTAGAAAATCAACTGTTATTGCGCCATGTGTCGTTACTGTGAGACAAAAGCCTCTTGGTTAGAATGGGTTGGGCACCCCATTTGTTCGTTTAGGATTGTTCTTGTTTCCTAGGGCTTCGCGACTTCTCATTAATTACATGAATAATGATGTAAAAATAGAATTACTATTCTGTCAATGAGTTAATTTCAGATGCGCAATTGTCACTGGGTGCAGACCAAGTGCATCAATTATCCACTATTTGGAAAATGAATGGGATATAGACCGTAGTTTCCAGTATTATACAACCAAATCGGTCTTTGTGAGCGTCACAAGAGTTGATTCGCTCAAGAACCTGTCAGGAAAAGTAATCCAGCTCAACGTGTCACCCCCCCCCCCGAACAGAGGACGTGGCGGAAAATGTGGACGATGCTCTTTAAGCCCAGTTTCAGGGGAGTCGGCCGGCTGGAGATCTGCACTTTACCTGACAGTAATGCGACTGCTGCTGACCAGAGGGACGCCTGTCTGAAAGCACCGGACAGAAAAGTGGTGCGTCTAAGTGACTGCATTAGTGTCACGTCTGCACCTGAGGACTCCAGCCCTCCAGGGTGCACGGCCTTTCGCGTGAAAACCACACAGTGCACCTACACCTTGGCCTCAACGTCGAGCCAGGATTGGCTAAATGCCCTCACCCTCCTCGCTTTCCAGGTACAAAGCTCTCCACTTTGCCAGTTTATATTACCCCTCTCGTATTTATATTTTTACAAGGATTACGTTTTGGGAAAGGTAGGGATGAGCCGTCCCCACAGTCAGACGCTGATAGCCCCATGAGGAAGTTAATACTGTATCTGCATCTTGTCACTTCACTTCTCCAATTCTTTTGCTTGCACAAGCCATGTTCTGTCTTGCATTTAAACTTTCTGAAGTCATAAAGCGGTGATAAGAGGGGGGTGTGCTCGTCGCTTAATGTTTGCCGTGCCACTTTGTCCACAGAAGGATCCTGGAGAAGGGGATTTCGAAGGAGGAAATCACTTGATCATGAAGGAAAATGACCTTTACTCGTCTTGGAATCACCGTAGGACATATCATGTTGCAGATTTCAGATCTATCACCGCTGCTTATATTATTGAAATATTAGATGCCTTCTGCAAAAAGAAAAAAAAAAAAAGACGAGAAATGGGACCCACATATGATTTTAAATGTGCAAAAGAGCACTTCCTGTCTGAGGGTCGTTACTAATATAAAAAAAAAAAAAAGATTTGACCGGTCGGGATGGTTCGATTTTCCCAATAGTGTTGTTTCCCGTGCCTTTCTTTGGAAAAACACACACCGTCATGGCCGATAAAAGATATCCAGCAAACTATTAAATGAAACCCGCGTTGAGAGAAACTTTTAACGAGGCTGTGAGAAAAATATTGGCGAATACATTACTTGAGTGTGGGGAAAAAAAACCCAGTGGTTTAGGTTTGAACGTCCTTGCATTATAAATTCATGATATCAGCAGAAAAAAAAACCAGCATTTTTTTGCAGGAAGTGGCTACTGCAACTAATTTATTCAAAGATGAATGCCACAGTCTGTTAGCATCAGCAAGCTGGGACTTATAGAAATTTCCTTCTTTTTCTACTTTCTAATGGTTTACACTTCCTCTAAAAATCCCGGCAGCCCGATCAGGAGATTAACACAATGCACGCAATTTGAAGTCGGCCTCTTGAGAATATCTCGAGTGCATTTATTTCTCTCACTGATTTGCTCAGACATGCTGGAGACACCGTGTGTATTTGGTGCAGCCGGGAAATGTGATGTTTTCTCGTGTTCAGATAAAACGCTTCCTCCGAACCACTACCAAGTGACCGTCCAGAGCACGGAGGCGTCGAGGAGGTGCACGTTGACGGGGGACTACGTGATCTCCATCGGCGACGAAGCCCTGCAGCTGCTGGATGTGCAGACCCATCACATCATCTACCAGTGGCCGTACAGGCTCCTGCGCAAATTCGGACAAGTTGAGGTAAAGTCCTGATTTCCATATTAATTTAAACCGAATCACCATATTCATGAGAAATCAGGCTGGAGTTTGTCCAACATATCTTTAAATGAGTAGTTTAAAAAAAAAAAAAAAAAAAAAAAAACACCAATCACACACTTTCTCTCCAAGTCAGATGAGATGACACCATTTCCACCCGCACTTTTAAATTGGTCTCCGACTTAAGAATTCATTCATTCATTCGTTATCTATGCCGTTTATCCTGCAGAGAGAAGGGGGAAGGGGAAGGGGGGAATAATCCAAGCTGCAATTGGATAAGAGTTCACCCTGGACCGGTCGCCAATAAAGACATATAGCTATTCACTCTTTTTCGAACATCTGGTCAGTTTAGGGTTTCCGCTGAACCTCCACCTGTTTTTTGGACAGTGGGAGGAACCCGTAGAGCCTGGAGGAAACCCATGCAATCTCCAAACAGACCCCCCACCCCCGAGATCCCTCCACCCGGGTACCTTCCTGTTGTGAGGCGGAGGCGCCACCGTGCCGCCTCAACTTAAACATAGCGTTAAAAAATAGAGAGCGGGGCAGTGTGCAACTTTATATTGGGGTCATGAGTCTTCAGTAGAGTTATTTAAGGAGTCACGACCCGAATGTTGCGGAAACAACAGGCTATCTGCCGCAGTCAACTCGGGATCGGTGTTAAAATGTTTACCGCTGTTTGATTTATCGGCGCCGTACGCACAAGAGAATGGCGTTGTTCGTCTCCTCTCCCTCACGCCGAGAAAACGAACGACTGCATTTTCCCGCACGCCTTTAAGACACGTATTAATGTATGTGATTACAGGGGGGATTCAGCATCGAGGCAGGCCGCCGCTGCGAGTCGGGGGAAGGGGTGTTCATCTTCCTGTCAAGCAACGGTCCCCTGATCTTCCTGAACATATCCGGCCTCTGCTCCGAGGAGAAGAATCCCCCCGTCCGGCCGCAGTTTTCCCACCGAAGGTCGTTATCGGACCGGGTTTGCTTGAACACGGACGTGGCACGAGAGGCCGACGATGATGAGAGCGAACGGACTCATTCCCTGGGGGCGTTAAATCTGGATTGCGCTGAGAGTGACAACATATATTACAATGTGACAAGAACCTCGGCGCCCCCGAATAAAGACTGTCAGCCGATGTCCAATAAAGAAGAGTGCATCTATTCAGAGGTGGAGAGAGTCACGCTGAAGCGGTATCCCTCTGCTGCGCCTGCGCCTCCCCCTTGCATCCCGCCCAGATCTTTCGCCCAGCCCGTCCCAAAACCTCGATATCAGTTCCAGCCCTCCGTCAATCATGAAATACAGGCCGAGTACAACGAGCGGCCAACGGATGACATGAAGGAGACGGAGGAGGGCACCGGTTCCTTCTCCTCTCTTTCATCCCCGGAGCCCTCCGACAATTTTAAGCAAAGGCTGGCAGAAATCATCTCTAAGGATCTGGCAAAGCTCCAGCAGCCCCTCCTGCCCGGAGCCGGCGGCCCCACCACTCCTCCGTTGCATTTCAGAGAGGCCGACTGGAAGGAGCAATATTAACCGACGCGAAGAGTCCCGTACCATGATAAGCTTTCTCCGGATTCATTTCTTTTCACCTTCTTTCTGTGTCCCACAGAGCGGGACATCGGTGACGTTATGTGCAATGCATAAGAGATACATTTTATGCTGTAATTTAAAAAAAAAAAATGTTTTAGTTTCTGAGCTTATGCTTCTGGTATGTAGGATTATGAAGTTGGCATCACACAGCGTGAGTGGGGGGGCTGTTGGACCGGGTTGTAGATGAAGCTGCGCCACTGAGCATGACCCCCTTTATTCCTTTCAAACGCCCCTTCGCTTGAATAAAGATGCATTTCTTGCATATAATTCCGCCGCTGCACAATGTAAACAGTGGGTGTTGGAAAATCTTGCATTAACTGAATTAATTAAAAGAAAATGCACACAAGTGAGCTACAGTGATTCTCATTATCTTTATTGTAACAAAACCAATCCCTATTAAAAAATATCCCCATAAATACCAATATATATATATATATATATATTTATCATTTAGACACATGTCTAAGTCATGTAAAGTGCAAAAAGGGGGCCTCACAGAGCGGCCTTTGTACATTCAACATCTTTAAGAGTTATTTCAGCTGGTCGTTTGCTTTTGATTTCTAAAGCTGTGGTGTTTTTGATCCTGATACTTCCGAGTCTTCAGTGTTTTCCGCCCTGAATCTCCTCCAGGTCGCTGTGATGAGAGGACTCTCCATCACTGCTGTGGCCCCCGGCTGCTTTGTTTAAGGCCCCCAGAATAATGAGGTGACTGACGGGGGCGGCGGGATCCTGCAACCCCGCGGTTCCCGGGTTCGGGTCGTGCGTGACGGCCCCTGGGTGCAGGCTGTGGATCAGATTCCTGCGGGAGCCCTTGTCCGCGGGGCCCGGGTGCGGGAGGCCCCCGCGGTCTTGATGGACCACGCCGGCCAGGAGCTCAGACAACTCCGTGATGTAAATCTGTGCCATCTGCAGGGTGTCGTACTTGGAGAGCTTCTTCTCGTTCTCCAGCGAGGGGATGACGCTCCTCAGCTCGTCGAACGCCTTGTTCAGGCCGTGCATCCTCCTCCGCTCCCGGGCGTTGGCCGCGACCCGCCGGTGCCTCTGCGGCCCGCAGCGGTTCGTCCGGCCCGCCGCCGCCGCAGCTGCAGCAGCGGCAGCGGCATCCGTGTCCGACGCAGCGGCGGAAACCGGAGGGCAGCAGGGGCCTCCGCCCGCGGTGGAGTGGACACCCGCGTCCGTGGATCCGTGCGCGTCTCTCCGCGTCAAGGAGATCCAGCTCCTGGAGGTGAGGTGAGGGACACCGTGCTGCTGCAGCAGGTGCAGGTCATCCGGGTACTCGGGCCAAAGTTGCGCTTTCGCGGTCATCCTGGAGCTGGGAGGTCACGCCGGTGATGTCTGGAGTGGGCTGCAGCGCGCCGTGCACATATTTATACAACTTCCCCTCCACTCGTCTGGTGTCACTCCCATCCCTGACACAGCCCTGACAGCCCTGAGGAGACAGCAGCCAATCGCACCTCCTAGATCCCCCCACCCTCCTCTACCCCTGCAAAGAAATTTGACAAAAGCTTAACTTTTGACGCCGGTTGTGCATGTAACACAATCACGACCTTCATGTGATCTTCTCACAGAAAGCTGCCCAAAAGTATGAATCATTCAGAGGTATCGTAACGTTTAAGTGAAACATCAGGAGAAAATCCATTTCTGTCGGAATAAAGTTTCCGGGCAGAATCGAGCAACACGCGCGCTCCTGGCTCATGCAGGTGACACACAAGAAGGCAGGAGATAAATCCATCCTGCGATCCAAGGATTTAAGCCGTGCATTTCCAGGTTTGTTTTTGCACAAACCGATAATTTGCATCGCATTCCTGGAACAAACACGGAGATGTTTTTATTTATCACGAGGACGGAACTGGCCGGCTCGCAGGACCTCGCGGGTTAATTCTTAAACCTTAAAAACATATATACATACACACATGCATGCACACTATGTCTGCAGAGGAGTAATAAAATGAACAGGTGGATGCGAAGGGTTGGACACACCTGTTTATAGCCAACTGATAAGGGGGTCTGAGTCATTTGGACGCACACAAAGGATGAAAACCGTTCGATAAATAAGGATGAACGGCCACGTGTTTGTATTCTCGTTCCTTGACGCCGCCGCGACATTTTCACCGAGTTCATTAAGGCTGCGGAGCGTGCTGGGTCACGTGGCTCCTCTGCCTCTCAGCTGCCGTCCCCTGGCACCGGGCGCAGGCGACGCACCTCTGCCGGGCCACATCTCCCATATGCTGCCGGCGGTGACAATTCAGTCTCACACTGACACACGCTCCGCTGCCACAAGAGCTAATGGCCCATTAGGCCATCAATTACAAGAGAAGGAGCCGGTTCATCGTCGCCGTGGACCGGACCGGTTGGCGGGCGGGGGTTGGGGGATCGGAGATGTCGCGACGACGGCGTCTCGAACAAATCCAGCATCTCCTTCTTAATAGTTTGTGTGTGCGCTGACAGGCGGGGTTGAGAACCGGTAAAGAAAATAGCCGTGACCGGCCCGGCCGCCAGCAGTTTAATGAGGCCTGGTCTTAGTTGAATAAATCGGCACACTCTCTACCCTGGGGTGTCCATTCAGTTTTTGGGCGACATGAATATTTCATTCCTTCAGCGCGACTGCCAGAGCAACAGCCTGCATCCCTGTGAGCTGGATTTGAAAAAAAAAAAAAGAAAGAAAAAAAAAGCAGCGGCTACATTACCCATCTGCTGTGGGCCATGAGAGGGGAGGTGTGAGGAACACTTCTAGGGTCAACTTTTAGAACCCCCCCCCCCTCCGTTGCAGGAGACACTGATGCATCCCGCTGGGTGAAGGAGGAGCTGCACGGGTGTCAACTGGCAAGCAGTGGCAACTTTCAGCGCTTGTCCAACTTTGGTTGGAAGCCATGAAACCAAAAGCTCGTCTGTAAATAAGAGTTAAGTGCGGATTTGCGCGGGACAGTGACGCATGTCTGCAAGAAGACAGTCATATTGTTTATGGCGTTCTTCATTAAAACACAAGATGTGTTTTCAACGGATTAACTGGTGCGTTGACAGCTTGTTGATATAATATCCGCCGATAACGCGCGTAACCCGGTATGACACAGCGTAGCTCGCCGAAAACGAATTCACTTTCTGAAAATGGCGATCTGCTGTGGCGCCGCGAACATGCAAGTAAGATACATGGTGACCAGGTTTTTGGCATCAGATTGACTTTGCCGTAGATTGGTTTGCCATCCATCCAAAGGCCTTTCCCGTCCTGCAGAAATAAATAGATCAGTAAAACAAATGACAAAAGAGTGATGAGTCGCTGCCTAGAATCTCTAATTTGTGTCAGTACGTAGAAAAGAGCTCAGAGGCCATAAACCTTCCCGGAAAGTCGTGTCCTCGGATATTGCGGCGCTGCATCGGAGGGTGCTTCGATAATTGCCTCGTCATCAATCACGATGGTACCCCGAAAAATGTTAAATACTCTGAAACGCCAGGAGTCATCTTCTCCTTTCTGAAAAACCGTCTGAAAGTGACAGTCGCTCCGGTTGTAGTAAAGTACGTCCCCTGCTCTTATTTCAAGTAAATGAAGCAGGTTGGGCGTTGAAATTAAACCGGACTCCATTTGTCCCTGGGGAAGTGCAGTTGAGGATCCCTGGCCTCAAGCAATCCATAATTAATTTGGCATTACTTTTGAGGCCTTGGTTTTAAACAGCCTGTCTTTTCCTTGGTCCATTAAGATAATGTGAGAACTGTAAAACCTCTACGCTCCTCGGGTATCGGGTATCACAGCAAGACTCTACAGTATCGTGTTTTGTGCTGGTTTTGTTGCAGTTTTAGGTCTGACTGCAGACAAAGCCCAGTGGGTGGGAAAGATCGGAAAAAAAACATTAAAATTAATAAATATAGATAGCACAAAATGCCGTGGAAATAAATGGAAATATTCAAGGTTATGCATTTCTATTAAGCTTGCTTTTCATACTACATTTCTTTGTCCGACATATTCTCTATGTTACGTCCACATTCATGCATCTGATTGATAACATTGATAACAATTTGTTTGATCTAGACAAACTAATGCCCCTCAAATTCCTGGAAAGTTCTACAAAGGCGTAACCCCTTAAAGCAAACGTGGAAATTATTTTCCATTTCCCCATCGGACCTATTTTTTAATTGCTCCAACTCTATCGCGGATGTTTACATCAAGCCGTGATTTTCGGGGTCGGGGTCGTTTGTGACGTCACTACCGCGCATGCTCAGTCGCCCCCGTCGCCCCCCCTACGCCGAGCGCTCACTCTGGAACACTGAGCTACTTGATGTCGGCGAGGCGGCGGTCTGTAATTACTTCACACACCCGAAGCTACGGAGGTGGCTGCCGGGCAGCGAGAAGTCTTAATGCGGGGCTTTCACACTCCAATTAGGTCAATTAGCGGCCTCATTAATTTGGGGGAAAGGGAAGTAATATTCCAGTTAAAGTAACAGTTCATTAAGTCAATTGGGTCTGAGGGCTAATTGATGCGCTGTAAGCGAAGGAGACAACTAGCTTACAGTAGCGACCGCTGCCTAGTACGAAAGTAATCATTAGCTTATCGCGAGAACTCGCGTAATCACGTCTCTGCGGGATTTGCAGTGTTCCTCCAGCTGACGGGCCGCTCCCCCCCGCACACCCTCCCCGAGGGCCCGCAGGTCACGCACGATGAGCGGAGGAGGGCGGGGACGTCCGACCCACGCCGCTGATCACAGGGTGATCACAGACAGCTTTTGTAAGCGAAACGCGTGCCTTTTTGAAGAGATGCGGGGATTCAGACGGTCAATCACACAGTTGAAGGCCTGTTATTGTCCCCGCTTCACGCCCGGAGCCACTTCCTCCAAACAGGCCGGGCTTGTTAACGAGGACATGCGGGGAGCGTGCTTCCATTCCCGGTGACCGAACGGCCCTCGCAGGAGACGAGCCTGGATCAGAGAGGAGCCTGGTCACGTCCACAAGTGTTCCCTCTTGTTCTTTTTCATTTTGAGATTTAATGGCACATTTCAAAGAAGGTGACAAACTTGAGAAATGTAATATCAATTTCCATTAAATGGACCGAAGGGGGTGATCGGCCTTGATGAAGGTCGGGATATTGAATACTTGAGTAGTCCTCTAGCACGTTGTACTTCACTTGTCCAAAAAGCCTGTAATATTCGCTTCTTTAAAAAGTTGCTTTCATTTTCTTCTTTTCCTTTCGGCTCCCGTCATGGGTCGCCCCAGCAAATCCACCTCCAACGTCTAACCCTATTCTTTGTATCCCCTTCTCTCACAAAAACTAACTTCATGTCCTCCATCCATATATCGTCACATCGGTCTTCCTCTCGACCGCCAGCCCGACAGTTCCAACCGCAGCGTTTTTTCCCCCAATATATTCACATATATTCACTATCCCTCCTCTGTAAATGACCAAACCATTTTGCAAGCTTGCAAAAATATCCAAAACATCTAACATGTGCAGACTCCTTCCTGATGCTATCCATCCTCATCACTCCCACTCACTGTCTTTTCCTGGATGCCAGTGTCTCGAAAACATACAGCGATCACTGCTCTCTCGACGACTCTTCAACATGTTAACTTTCATTCTGGCTGATACTCTTTTCTCCCACATTACCTCTGCTACATTTCTCTACCTGTTTCAACCTGCTTGAACCTTTTTTCTTCACCTCTTTTCTGCACTTCATCGTTCTGGACTGCTGAGCCTAATTACTTAAAATCCTCTACCTTCTTCATCTCCAAGTTGTATTAATTTTTCTAAACAGTAATTTTTGTGCCTCTTTTTTTATGTGTGCCTCTGGCGGAGAGTCCCTACAGAATTTTGTTCAGAAACGGTTTTGAAAAATGAATTAGTAAAAAAATGAATGCAACTACACAGTCTATTATACATATTGGTGTTGTATAATCTCTGAAAATTTGAATCTAAACAAGGTTTTTTATTGTCATCATGCAAGCCTAACGATATTTTGTTACAACTCCCGTCCAGAGGCAGTTTTGTGTTTTGTGAATTTTTAGTGGTAAAAACCAAATATATTGTATATATCAAAGCAAAAATTGATTACATCTTGCACTAAGACTGTAAGCTTTTGCTGGTGATACATCTGCTATTCAGTGACGTTGTTAGTATTTTGGGAATTCAGTATTGTGTGTGTAGGAGGTATATGTCACCCCATAGCTTTTTCCAATGAATGCAAGCTTTGCAGCAACAGATTCATGAATTCACGCGGTGCTATCGTTATGACATTACTTTTTCACTGCAGCTCATGATTCAGTTTCACACATACGCTCAAACGTATTTTTCTACCTCATTATGAAACTGGTTCACTGCTCATTGATGCTATTGTGTCACTGCAGGGTGAAGTTTCAGAGAGCTTAATTCATGTCAAAACAGAAGAGGGTTTGTTCAATGGAGCATCCCTGGGTTTTCTGTCATGTACGACGTGCTAAAATGCTGTTTGGGGTGAGCTCTTCTCTCTCAGGCACGCCATATGGCAGATAGGCGAGTGCGGAGTCGGCGGTAAAGACATGGTCAATCAAAAGAAGAAGAAAGGCTGACACTTCAGCACCAGGGACTCTGCTGGCTGTCTCTGGTAGATACACACCTACGACATGTACTGAATGCTGAAAGCTATTGTGTTAGTCAGACATTTAAATTTTGATGAGAAATTTGGAGAGCAGTCTATAATGTGGGTCCTATTTTTGTTCTAATAAAAAGCTCCAGTTGTATTTGCTTCCAATGATTTCACATTATGGTCTTGCATTTATAAGTGAGATCAAGACATCCAGTTTAAGAGACTACAGAGATTGAATTTTTATGATTAATCCCAGAACTTCCCTCAACTATGGTTTAAAAAAAAAATTAACATGAATAGGAATCAACACGTTTCTTAACGCTGTAAAAAAAATAGAAACGTTAAAACAATCACATTTCTGCCTCGTTTTTCCAAATCACTTATCGACAGCCACTTATCTTAAAAAGCTTTTTCTTTAATTTCGAATTTGTATTTTAAGATATTTCAATCCATTTACTTTCTGCTTTATCTTATATCATTTGATGGCACCGCCATTAGTTGTAGTGTAAAAGTTTTGGTATCGTTTCAGTAAACAATGTTCTCCAGTGTTGATAATTATAATTGTGGACGGAGAAATTGCTGTATGGTGTCTTTATTAAACTGCAGGGGTTTTATGCGGTTCTGCCCTAAAACGTACTTCTCAAGTGTCTGTTTTTGTCTCTTTTCCTCTTCGGTGGTCATTTTGCATCTGCCTTATTGTTGCTGTATTTGCATCGGTGTAAGAGGTACTGATTGAATCCTCGTCATTCACGCACCCGACACATCTCATTTAAGGGTGCAATGTAAGAATTGCATATTCTCAGTCTCTCTTTTTTTCCCCCATCCTTCTGTTTGCTATTTGCAATCTAGCGGCTGCAAATAGAAATCGGGTGAATCAGAGCTGGAAGTAATGCCCCTGACTCACTCGCATTGGTGAGATCCTAAAGTTGATCGATTATTCCGACCTCTCGTATGTTTCTAAATGCGTTTGGAATACGTTCGGCTTCTGCAGCCTGCATCAAGAAACAACTCAAAATGTTCAACCTATTTTTTCTTTAAACACCTATAGGCCATTAAAATACCATTCAATTCAATGGGGAGAAAACCACATTGGAACAACACAACTCAATGGTTGATGACATGGATGTGCAGCTTTCTTCAGTATGGTATTGAATAAATGAACATGTCTGTAAATCAAAATCTAATTTCAAGAATATATCCGTGAAGGAAGCTTGTCAGGCCTCTTGGACATGCTTCACGTTTTGGATATATTTTGCCTCTCACAAGAGGCTTCTATGGTACAAACATACTGTGGGGAGTTCAGGTAGAAAAGACCAAATATTTTTTTTTTTGTTGTTGTTTTTCTTCCCCCTCGCACTTTAAACTACAGTTCGATTAAGCTTCTAAATCAGTATTCCGTATGTAAGCTCACGACATTTACATTGCATTTCCAGAGAGAATTGCAATTTCTGGCTATACGCGCACAACACCTGCCACGTTTGCAAGTCAACATCCTGTAGCTCCACTAATCACCGCTAGATGGAGACAATTAACTTGCTACCACGTTTTTGGCAACGTCCTCTCCAGATCAAGAGTTGTTTTATCATGCAGTCAAAGATCAATCAAGCTTAATGACTTTAGAAATACTATTATACACCCCTGTCCTTAACGGTCCCCTCAGAATTTTATTTACCGACCCTCTTCCGGATATAAATCCTTCAGGACACAGTCATTTGGAGGGAGGGTATCTGTAAAAGCTTCGGTGATGGTCAACAGCCAGAAAGCTATTAAACTGTGAGGATAAAGATGTGTGTCTTATCATAATAAAGCTGCGCTCAGTTTATTGGGATTACATCCCACAAGATACAGGCCAAGACAAGATGCGATCATATCATGAACACGGCGGCTGCTAATGCCAACTTCCTTCCTTTGAAAAATATGATCTGCCGAAATGTCCTGAGTGACACGACTCACACGGAAATAAATGGTCATTTCCTGTTATTTTCATCATCGACGGGGAAAACCGACCCGGATAACCCAGAGCCATTTCAGATGGTTTAGTGGCACGCGGCGGTCTGTAGAGAGCAGTAGTGCGCTGTTGTACGCGGAGGTGCACGTGGAGCTGCACGGCGCTCCAAGACTGTTAAGAGGAGCGCCACTTTTTCGACTGACCTCTTTGACCTTGCGGGCTAAATTAAACCTGCTGCACTAAGTAGGAGCTGTTATGAAGTCATTTGAACATCGCAAAATCAGCTGAGGATGTTTTCAAGAAGGGAGCCTATGTAAAGAGCGTGACCTTCTCCGCAGCACCGATGAGGACAGTAAACTCCCGTGGAAATCATGCCGCACGCTTCACATCACGCCGTCCTCTCACTTGACCTCTTCCTTCATCTGGCATGTATGAGGCTTGACGTCCTGCCTGCGTTTAACAATCTTTATATTTATCAAGGATACAAGCGAGCGTTTAAATCAAAAAAAAAAGGAAGAAAGAAAGAAAGATCGACTGATGATGCTGTCTGTCATGTTTCCGGTCAGAGGGTTATTCCAACAAGATTATTTCATTAGAGAGATAGTGACAGCCGCAACCAACCTCAATTATCATCACGCAATTCCCATAATTTAGCAGTAAAGATTGTTAATCAACCTTCGGTATGGATTTTCTATGGTTGATTAATGTAATTGGATTGAAAATCACTGATGTCTCAGTGTGAGCCGGTGTCACATTTTTTTTTTTTTTTTTTTTTTGTGACCGGGCTGCGTCGCATTGTTTTTGTGGGTTTCAAACCGCACGAGCGTCTATAAATAACCTCTAGGAAAAGAACAATTTTCTCCACTCGGCTGCTAATTGTTTCCATACTAGCACTTCAAATGAGTGTGATCTCTTCATATTAAAGCTCAAACCTATGTAGGTAAAGGTGCTAATAATAGAGAAGGGAAGGGAGGCAAGGGTGAGACTGCTCAGGGTGAATTGCATCACCAAATGAGCTGAGCTGCTTTGCTGTTATAATTCCATCTGTAATAGGAGCTGCCAGGGGTACCAAAGGATTAGTGGAGGTAGTCGTGGCTTTTGCATGGCACCCCCTGTCCATCCTGGCTGCCCTCTGTGTAGCCGCGCCGCACTTAAGAAGAAGATAAAAGTTCACGTCATAAATCTCTGGATTTATCCGGGACATAAATTCCCGAGCCCGCAGCTAAACTGAATGGAGATCATTAGCACCTATTCCTTCATTGTGATCCTTAGCCTGCAAAGTGCAAGTGAGCGTGCCAGGGGAGAGAGCTATGGGTGAGCCTCTTGGCTACGGAAGGTGGCGAACAGAGATGGATGAGGCTGGCGAGGCAAAGGTCAGGGTTGAGGAAGAAGGGGAGACTGGCTGGAGCTGGAGGAAGCAATTGTTGAGCGCCGAAATGTGCAAAGGAGGTGTAATTCCCATACTAGCTGACATTAAGGCTTCACAATTGTTTTTTATTTATTAACGCATTTTCCTGGAGGGCTGAGATTGCAAGTGAGAGAAAGAAGCAGCGAACAAATAAAGTCCAAGTTTGATTATGTTTCGTTTTATTCTGGACTTTAATGACATAACATCTGCAGCAATATCATGTTATGAACTTAGGAAGAATTAGCCCTCCGCAAAGGTAATATTACATAAGTTATGATGCTATCGCTATGGCAACCAGTACCCTGGAATTATTGGTACAATATAGCAAGTGCAAAAAGTTCATCAGCATTCCCTTGTGCTATAGGAGATCTGGTGCCGTTGCTGTTCTCTTATTACTTACATAAACTATTTTTTATTGTATTTCAATAATGAGATCAACTACATCATAGATGAACAATATGTCAAACTTTGAAAAAAATGTGCATTTAATGATTTGATGAGTGGAATGTCCATAATGTGTTGTTTAATGGCATTTTAGAGAATTATTTTATCTTAAATGGTTTACAAATCATAGACTTTTAATATATAACTTTATGTTTAACTTGTCTCTTGTGCTATAATCAACTTAATAATGAAGTTGACTGACATTAACCGGGTATTACAAAGACCCTAAAATCGAGATTTGCTTTTATTTCCTCTGACTTATAGTTCAGCCTGAACACAAGATACTGAATGTGAAACATGTCGAAAAAAAAAAGCACATCAAGCATTTTGTTCAGCAGAATTGAAGTGTGACGCAATCCCTACGGTGGCGCCGCGTTACAATTTCCATTCTTGTTCTGTGTGAAGAGAGCAGCACTGCCGGGCGATATAACATTACAGAAAAGATGTGAAAATTAGTTTTAACAAAAAGAGCAACAGTGAGACTCAACATCCTCAGATTTCCAAATTTAATTGCTGGAACTTATTCCCCGAACTGTTCTTTAAACTCATGTGTATATTTCTGTTTTGGCGGAAAATCCCGAACAGGAGTCAACAAGCCACATTAACTCGCAGTCATCAATTGTACAGATTGTCACAAACGGCATAATTATATTATCATTAGAGATGTTTTTCCTCTACATTAGACTGACTCGTGATTGAGTCGGATGGAGACAATCACGGAGGAACTCTCATCAGAAACACGAATCAGCAGAACAGCTTGCAAGAAAAGTGTTGCCGGTTATAATTCAGATTCAACAAGCAAAAAAAAAAAGCAGCGACACTAATTATGATTATTACAATAAACCAATGCATTTCATAATTGGTGTGTGATTTCAAGGGGCCAAGATGGATGCAGTCGAAACGAAGCCTTGTTGATGTGCAATCAGGTATTGAAGAAATGTTAATAAGAGAGCGGTTCCCCAACCAAAACACAAGCGCACTTTTATATAGAAATAAAAAGGCGTCTAATTAACAAGTGCAGGTACGTCGCCGGATTTGTATTTATCTCTTATCTGGATTAAAAAAGGGTGGCGTGCTACATCGATTAGAGCCCAGACTTAAATGCCACGCTTCCGCTGGAGTCCAGACACCGGCGTCTGCTTGTGTTGTTTCGCCGCCAGCAGCATTTAGGCTGCTTTACGTCCGGTCCAACTCATTAGTGTTTGGAGATAGAACTGCATTTGAGGAGGAGATAACTTCGGGTTCGCTCTGCATCCGTGGCAACAACTAAATTGCGGTCTTTTGCGCTGGCCTCATTCATTATCTATACTCCCCATTCTGCGCTCAGGGTCGCGGGTGGTGCTGGAAACTATCCCAGGCGGGGGGCGGGGCGCATCCTGGACAGGTCGTCGGTCCAACACAAGGCCGCATTCTGTAATTTCCGGGAAAAAAAGACGCTAAAAGCGGCTTTTTTCCCCCCATACGCTTTGAACACTGCAGCTTAAACAATTAAACAACGATTTTTTTGGGCTATCGGGTTAAAACATTTAGCTTCGTCGCATCGGACCATTGAAATTACTGTAAAATTCTGATGTAATTCCAACACCGAAGAAGACAACTTTAACGGTTTTAGTGCGCGGGAGGAAGATGAAGACGACCATCAGCTGGAGTAGGAAAAAGCGAGGATAGTAAAAAGGAATGGATGGATGGAATTTTCATGCTGTTTTTTATTATTAACCTTTTTCATCAACCGCATTACAGGCACTATTCAGTAAAAAGAAAAAAAAAATAAATCCAGTACGTATTTGTGGATGTTACCAGTATGTATATCATTCAAAGTTAAAAATAATAATAATAATAATACATAGGTTTTCTATAGCGCTTTTCATGATACTCAAAGACGCTTTACAAGTGAGAGACAAAAAGTTTCTGTGTAACATCTTTCTGTGTAAATATCTCAAGTTCCAATATGAACACTTGCGGCTTATAGACAAGCACGGCTTGTAGATGTCCATGTATTTATTGAGATATTTTTAACCGGTGCGGCTTCTATTCGGGCGTGCTCAACAGTCCAGAAATATAAATAGATATACAAGCATTCCCCATCTCATTTGCACATCATATAGAGACGTACAACCTTTCGCTTTTCTTAATTTGCATGTCATATGGAAACATACAATCATTCATTCTCGAAATCACTTGAACGGGCAACATAAGGTCTCCGATGACCCGGGAAGTTTGCTGTGAGGCGGAAGGGCTCACCGCTGTGCCGCTCGGCCTCCGAAAAACCAGCTGACAAAAGGCGCCGGCAGAACGCCTGTAGAAAAGTTTGGCCCTTCGATATCACCTGAAACAAAACGCACCAGGAACCAGGGATGTTTAGTGAACGGTTGAAGGCAAGATGAACCGTTACAGCGGTAGAAATATGCAGAACTCTTACTTAGGATCGTCTCTCAGGCTCGATGCCAACAGAGCAATATTTGCTTTCTGCCCAAGAGGGGATGCATGGAAGTCGCGGAGGAGAGAAAACGGGGGGACAAATTAGACGGTGTCATGTTTCAGTAGCCTCCAATCAAAAGCGGAGCTTTCAAATACCCGTGATTAAACCAAACAACTCGGTTTTCACCGTGAAAACCCAACAGTCGTGGCCGACAACAGCTATTGCTCATTAAACGGACGTTTTACCATCGCCCGGGTGTTTCCCCACGACTAAAACGCAACAATATATACAGACAAAACTTGTGGCCACGAGCAGATTTGACAGAGAAATGCAGTGGGCTAAGAAACTGAAATTGCTTTTTCTCGGTCAACAACAACCTGCCACTCGATTCAAAACAACCCGCCGTCCAAACGCCCACTCGGTGGCAAAGTGGAATCCGGCGAAACTGAGGAAAGTCTGGAGCGGCGATGAAGACGGGAGGCCACGTCAATGACCCGAGTACCGTATTTAATGGACGAGAGGGTCCGCAAACACCGGAGAAATGACGTATTCCGTGCTAATTAAATGTTGCGTGTGGGTTTTTGCGTTTTTCCTGATACGCCAAGATGAAAAGCCGAGGATCTGAGAGACGTTCCGACACCCGTGTTAACGCGGGTAATTCGGAGTTACATCATGTCGGTAGTCTCAGACACACAAGTTTCTACCGTTTATCTTCAGAGGTCCGTGTGTTAAGAATCCTGCCGCTCTCACACGGCGCGTACCAACCACATAATGTTTGTGATTAATTCTGTTGGAGGCAGAGTGTAAGCTGTCGGACCAACGCTGCATATTAAGTGGTGACTAACATGCGTGTGAAATCAAAATTAATTTTCTGAACAATTTGCTTTCTCTCATGGCTGAAAAACAAACCGCGCATTAAAAGGGAGAGCTTCTCTGAGCTCTTTTGCAGTAAACACAACACTAGAATCCACTGATTTTAGGTTTGCATGTTATCATTCAGCCATGTTTAGGAAACATCGCCGGCTTGTTCATCGTCGTATAGCGTATAAGGTTTTATTTTGACGGGTGACTTTCTGATTTTGCACTTGGTTGGTCCCTGGTTGGATTCTGTGTGGGGTTTTCCCCATATAAGTTAAAATAAGATAAAATAAACTTTATTGATCCCCTTAAGGGAAATTCTTTTGTCATAGCAGCACAACAATAACGGTATCAATAAATATGGGTATAAATATAAAAAGACAATTAAAAGATAGCAAAAGACATCTACAAATAAATAGACGGACAGCGGAGTGAACAACAACAAGGATAAGAGTAGACAACAGAAAAGAAAAAAAAAAATGAATAAAAAAATCTGTATCTGCATAGGCTTCGTCCCACAGTCCGAACACATGCAGCAGGTTCATTGGAGATCGCTCGATTGTTCAGACGTGTGAATGAGAGAGTGAATGGTTGCAGGTCTCTAGATGTGACCCTGTGATTGATCGGTGATCGGTTCCGGTGTGAACCCTGCCCTCGACCACTGACCCCCCGCCGTGACCTTGACTGCAAGATATGGTCGATTTTACCCATCGCATGTTGTTTTTATCCACTGTTCTCTTTTGTAAAGCGTCCTTGAGTTTTTCAGAAACATTGTAAATGGGACGTATCATTATTATTATTTTTAGCATCATCATTATAATAATTATTTTCACAAGCGGTATAAATAATGACTGAACAGGAGAATAAATGAATTCTATATTATGGATTCATTTTTTTCATTTCAGTTTTTGTGTCGCTCCTTGTTTTAGCTGAATATGATACCGGGGTTTAGTATGTATTGGCTACATTTTGCATTCATGTGTGTATTTTTCTTTTCATCGCTCGCCACAGCATTGGCGAGGAGTTTTTTCTCGATAGTTCAGTGACAACATTGAAAAACAAACAAAAAGCTCACCATCCTTTGCCCGGTTAGTTCTGTGCCGCGGTATCGTTCTGACTCGAAGTGGCGTTCATGAGAATCCTCTGCACCGAAAAGTTATTTCTCTCATTATTATCAAACAGGACGGACGCAACGTTGAAACGTCACCTCAAATTTGTGCAAACGTCCGCCTGATGACGCGAGTGACCATTGCGGCAAAATGACTTTTCACGCCGCCCTACTGGATTCACCATATAATGGATAAAATAACTGTCAACGCATTCAGAACCACAGCAAACAGCAAAGTGGAAAAGCTCCACGTACGGAGACACACTTCACCCGACAGCATCGGTTGCTCTTATTGCGTCGAAGTATTCAGGGTCTCACCCGTTGACACGCGCACCTGCCTCGCATTTCACTTCTTGTTAAACTTGTGTTCGGCTTTTCATGTTCAAGCTCGTCTTTTTGTCATATCTTTCTTGCAGGCATCCTTTGTGTTTTCCTGGAAATTAAATCACCCTTATTATACTTCCTGCCTTCTCCTTATTGCCACATTTGGGTCCTCGGCCTGCTTTTGGTCTTGACAAGGAAGCAAGTGATATCATAAAAAAAAACAAAAAAAACAACAACACAAATATCGTTTGCTCCAAATGACAAACTTAGGTCAAAATACTAATGTTACAATTCTAAAGGAAAGTTTGTCATTTCCCAAAAACACAGATCTTTTTATCTCAAGGCTAAATAGCAACTCTGTGACTGAAAGTTGAGCTGTGGGAGTGCATTAAAGCAAAAATCAATCAGCCAGATGTTTCCTCAAAGTCAATTAGAAGTGGAGGATTGGGAGGGTCCTGTTTCTGCGTTACTGCATGTGTTCATCTGAAATACAATAGTCAGGTGGGACGGGGAGGAGGGTCAGGATGCAGGATAATGTCGGTAACGAACTAAATCTCAAGCCAGGAGTCTCAGCGTACACGTTATTTAGCTTTACAGAAAACAATGTGATTTGATTTCAATGTATTTCAGTTTACTTGCATGTTTATTTCTTTACATCTGCTTCGCCTACATTGTTAAAGAGGTGCATTTGGTATCAAAAAGACAATTAAATTAAATAGTCGTAAAGGTTATTCCTTGTGGGTGGCGTTAGGAATGAAGGTTAGTCTCAGCAAGACAGATTGTGTGTGTGTGTGTGTGTGTGAATGAGTGGAACCCGGGTGGAACGGTGAGGCTACAGGGAGTGGAGATCAAGAAGTTGGAGGATTTCAAGTACTCGGGGTCAAACAGTCGAGAGCTGGAGAAAAGCGTCAGGGCTAATATGTGATTGAAGACCATCAGCCAAAATGAAAGCAAAGGTGAACAAGACGGTGGAGAGACTGTGGATGCCGTGTGGACTGGAAACAGATGCAAAGACCGAAAAACCAGGAGGCAGAGCTGGAGGTCGCAGAGATGAAGATGCTGAGGTTCTCTTTGGGAGGGACCAGGATGGTCCAAAGTGGCCGTATAGAGGGAAGTCTGGGCTTCTCTGCTTCGGCGGTAGACAAAGTATCAAACAGGAATAAAATGTGAAATGAATCCCCTTTATTTTCCGTGCTAAAATGCAATCATAAACCAGCGATAGGGAAGCTTACCTCGGTTTTGTCAAAAATTCCCACCACCTGTTGTGGCGGATTGTCAGCGATTTTAGGTTTTATCGGTGTAAACACAGTATATTACAGCTCGTTAGCAGGCCCCCGGCGGAGGGGTGGGGAGGGGGGATTGATTTTGTATTGTATTGTTAAATATACATCACAAAGAATAGCCAAGCTGGGCGCGTCACCCACACGGATAATCATGCACGAGGCATCGCCACGGCACACAACTTTACAGAAATCCTCACACATTCTTTGCATCTAAGAGGCTGCCTGAGACGTCTGCAGGGCATCGGCAAAGCAGAGGGATGAAAACAGCGACGAATCATGAGCTCTTTTGTTTTCCTGCTCCGGGCGAACCTTGTTTACCCTCACACTCTCTTAGTTTGTAAACACGCACCGGCACGCATCATGATGTAGCGGTCGACATTCTAAAGCACAAGTTATTCCGTACGTTTACTATCTTCGGCGGGACAACCACGCTCAGCCGCGGAAGAATCAAGGACGATTAGAATATCGGCGAGGCGCGGCTAAAACGAGCCGCCGCGTCCGACATGGCCGGCGTCCCAAGGTCAGGGGCAGAGCCCTCTGGCAGAAATGCTCCGGGAGCTCTGGCAGCGTCCGTCAGAAAACGCTCTCACCTACTTGGACCTGTCAATTTTCTCGCAATAATTAATCTCTCTCTGGTTAAATATAAAGCTTGTAAATCACAGCGTATGCCTGCATCCTTTGGAGGCCTTCATCTGTCAGCTGCAGATCCCGGCTAATGGCCTTTTGTGAGCGCTGCGCTGGCTGAGTTAGCAATCCGGCCAGCTACCGGCCTTCCTCATCATTTGTCTTACGTAGAGGCATTCTGTCTTTCCACCAACGAGACCTCCACACCCACAGAGCTCCTTCTTAAAGAGACGCAGCCCAACTGTGTCGTTCATACACACCGTGGATATCTTGTGACATCTTCTGCTCGCTGCTTCAGTGTTCAGGTCAGTGTCTAAAATCCTAAATGATAACAAATGACTTTTTTCCTCCAGACAAATCATGATTGTTCTACATCAACATATGATTCCAGTATACTTCTTTTAGATAATGCAGTAGCACAAAAGCACATATAGAATATTCATCCATTCATTCGTTCATTATCCACGCCACTCATACCGGTTGCTGGATCCTATCCCAACTGTCATTGAGCAAAAATAATCAAAATCCATCAAAGTGCCACATATAGAGACAACCATTCAGTCACTCATTCACATGAGAACCCGGCAGAAACCCACGCTGACATGTGGAGAACATTGACACTCTACAAATACCTGCCGGTGGAAAAAAAAACCCCATTGAGGTTTCTGACACATGTCCTGTTGAACGATATAACAATAACATACAAGTACGCATTCACGGCTGATGAAAAGCCGTGGTATGTTTTGATCCACGTAGGTTGGCAGATTGTAACATCAGCACGGCTTTGAGCGTTATTTTAACTTTTGTAACCCAAGTAAAAGCATTTATATATCGCATAATTGTAATGCGATTATAATAATAGCATATTTTTCAATGCATTGCAGTCAGCCGTGATATTCCTTGGTCTCGTCTTTGCAAACCTGAGCCTGATTGTCATGTGTAACCTGTAAATGAAGCGCGCGCTGCAGATTTAGGTCAAGGAGAGCAGCGGGGCCACGGTTTTGTGGAGGAGGAAAGACGGAGGCCTATTTGAATAGGGCTGCATGGAATAGAAGGGTAATGATGCCATCCGACAGGACGACATCTCCGGAAATGTGCTCGCCTGGAAAATAGTGATTATCAAGTACAGAGGCTTTGAATGAATTCGAGCTTTCGTTTCAAGGCCGGCAGACCGGGGATGGAGAATGGATTCAAAGGCAACTGTAAATGCATGCGGAGAGACGGAGACAGTCGATGGTTCGAAATTGAGCTGTGTTTTCGGTGCTCCGGAGGCTCTGATGTCTTATCGTTTAAAAGCAGCACGGACTCGGCGGTGGAATAAACGTAACTGATGTAAATTTGATCACATCCCGAACCACTTGAATATGCATGCCGCTGTAATGACATGATATTATACTGAGTTATGGTGCCATGAAGCCAAAAAAGGAAAAGTAAACCCAAGTTTGAATTTATAAGATGGGATCCATTTTTCATCAAAAAAAAAAAAAAAAAAAAGTCCCCACCATAAATGTTTTAGTTTTTGAGAATTGATCAATAGCAAAAATTCAAATGTGGGATTTAAGGCTAAGCTAAAATGTTAATATCAGGATCTTTTAATTAAAAGTGGGACAAAAACAAATCAACTCCGTTGCTAGTTTCTGCAGACAATCGCCGCGGCTTCTTCCATCACTCTGATCTTTTCTTTATGTGCTATATATCCGCACTGCCAGTTTAATTTAACATAATTCAGCGTGATGTCTTGTTCCTGCATTTCTATCAGAGAGATTCCTCCTCCCAGCTGCTCAGACTCCACGAGAGCTCCGTCTCTAAACGACCAGCCGCGAGCCTTATTTCCCACTTTTTTTTTTTTTTCCCCAGCATTTAAGGGAAATAAGAGTGTCTTTAACCAACACTTAATGGCCAAACATCAACAAATCAACAGCTTCATGTTTGTTTATAGTTTCTCTTCACCGTGACAGTGCCGTTAAGATGAAGGAATAGATTTTCAACGGGGGTGAGGGCGCGGGGAAAAGAAAGTCTATCATTCATTTATTCATTATCTATCACAGGGCTGCATCTAAATGATACGTGCATCTATTCACGTTTGGCCAATTTAGGGTCTCCGATGTTTTTGGACGGTGGGAGGAAACCGGAGTATAATGTGCAGACACGGGGAGAATCCATATAGAAAGGCCTCCTGTCGCAGTCCAATCGGGAATCTTCTTCTTGTTAGGTGGAAGCGCCAACCACCGTAGCAACCCGAACACAAAAAGTCCCAGCTAGAAATGATTAATGTGAATAAAGAATTCAGGAATGCACAGGTTTCAGCTGTGTAATAGAAAAAACAACAACAAAAAAACACAGCTTCCTTTAAAAACCTGCTTATCTTTAATTCAAAACACCCAACACGCCTAATTATTTGAGTTATCTGTCTATGCACGGGGTGCAGGATTGGCATTATGTGCCTTTTTTTTTAATTTGGGATGCAAAATAAAGAACGAAAAGAAATCTGGCTGGCACTTTTCTTTGTGAGAGAATAACACCTTTGCAGTGTGGGAGCCAACCAGGCTGTGCCTGACATGCAAAAGATTGGACAAATATGGACGTAAATGGCCGGGACGTGATTAGTCTGGGTTTCACAATGTAACGGACCTCAAGGCGTGCGAAAAATCTCACTGTCCTTAAGAGGATAAATATACATGGCTTCAACCGTTTGTGTTTGCAAACGTGAATTATCTCGAAAGTAAGAGCACAGTTTTCGTATCAGCCTACGCAAGGGTTCGCCCGCAGTATTAGATAACACTTTCATCTGCATAACAATGAGCATCCTACGGTTTATAAACTGTTTATTACTGTCAGTGGACGAGCCTCCTGGAATTACCTGGCTCATGAAGCCGCCAGTCAAAAGCGCAGGATGAGCCCGTTCATCCAGACATAATTGAGATTTCAAAGGTTAAAGTTTAAATAGAATAGAGATAAAGCCAAGACATGACCTGATAAATACAAGGAGTATTACATGCAGAGAGGAGGTCTCCTCTGCAGAGAAGATCTGGGGATGTTCCCGGAGGTACTACAGTCACATCTCCATTCATTCATTCATTCATTCATTCATTCATTCATTCATTCTCTATCCCAGTTATCCTGCCGTAGGGTCGTGAAGGGCTGCAGCCTATCCCTGCTGTCATTGGGCGAGAGGCGAGACTCACTCTGGACCGGTCGCCAATCGATCACGAGGCCACAAATAGAGACGTACAACCATTCACCCTTTCATTCACACGTCATATAGCGACCACGCTTTTCACTGCCTTATTCAAATGTCACATTGAAGCGTAACTGTCATTCACCCTGTGGTACAGGGACATCCAACCACTCACTCGTCATTTCAAGACGTCCAACCGTTCACTGTCTGATTCCCATGTCTGGGCATCAAGACTCCACGCAGAATTGAACCCGAGACCTTCTTCTCTCGAGAGGAAGCTAACCACCGCCCAGCCCTGCCGCCCCCACATCCTTCTCAGTCATAAATAAAGCTCCGTGAGCGTGCACGGCTCTGTGACTCCCACGTGACCAAGGCAGCAAATCATCGAGAATCCGCCCAGGCGAATGGTGAAAAGAAACCCGGGGATAAAATATCAGGAAAAGAGGCCGGAAACATGAAACCATCTACATTTCAGTAACAACAGGAAGATGACGGTCTGTGAAAATGTTTGATTAATAGTGCGACCTGTAATTGGCGGTGTCATTACACCAGAAGATCCGTGCTATTACCCAGGCTGTTCATGTCAGCGCTGATGGATCGAGTATGAAATATATATAAAATGAGCAGAATTTTTCACTCATACACACCTCTGCGGGCCTTTTCTAAATGATCGTTATATCACCGCAACCCTGCCCACTGCAGAGTGCCTTATTTTTGAGCATCCCTCTCGCACTCGGCGTTCTATCGGCGGTAATGAAGTTGTTTGCCCGCGTGTTTGCAGGGGGTAAACGCTGCCATCGTCTTCCAACGAGGTTTTAGAACTCTGCGCTGTTGTGCTCATAAGATGCTTTGTTAGAAGTTTGGCGCTCGCATATTTAGGTTGCAACCCAAGCGCCGCAGACGGTATCCTCAAGTCACGGTCCCCCAGGGGTGAGGCAAGGATGACAGAATAGCTGCAGAAGCAAACAGAAAATGCAGGGAGACACAATAACAGAGTCACCTTTAAAGCGTATGAGAGCGTTTTGATGCCAGACTGCATGACTAATGCAGCCTGTTTGTCCTCACGGAGCGGCCCGGAGCCCACTTAATTGGCTGTCATCAAGCAAGCGCTCATTCTTACACATAAAATCATTCACACACACACACACACAACGCTGCAGCTACAAATAATCCAGGTCAACGTGAATTTAACCATGGAGTTTTTTTTTTGTCCCCCCCATTGTCACTGACAAACTCTCGTCCAGCTGGAGACAAAGCACACAGATTGTATGTCTGAATGACTTGCACGGCACTCCACGATTTGACCCCCCTCTCGGGTCATATCTATATTTTCACTTCTAAAGATATCCATACTTACATTCATACCTCGCAACAGATCTGTATTTTCCCCAATTTTATATTTGTTTTCATACTGAGCCATTCTTCCTCCTTATGTTAGTACATTCTGTTCCACTGTTTTTCTTGTTTGCACCGGCTTTCCTCTTCTTGCAGAGCATCTATCTATCCATCTATCCATCTATCCATCTATCCATCCATCCATCCATCCATCCATCCATCCATCCATCCATCCATCCATCCATCCATCCATTCACATCTACACCTGCTCTCAGGTTCAGGGATGATCATCCTGACCTGTCCGCCTAAGCATGTACTGTAAATGGCAAACAGTTTCTACTTATATAGCGCTTTCACTCCTCGCAGCATTCACCCATTCACACACCCACACAGTGATGCCCTCAGCGTTGCCATGCGAGGCGCTAACCGGGCCATCTGGACCAACCCGGCGTTCATTGTCTTGCTCAAGGACACGTTGGCAAACACCCGGGAAGGAGCCGGAAACCAAAACGCCGAATTTCGGATCGCTAGGACGTCCACTCTACCGACTGAGCGACGGTTTGCAAAGAGATGTGCAGCCGTTCCCGTGTCATATAGAGACATGCAATTCACACGTCCCAGGGAAGCTACTGCGCTGAGACATATGGAGACTATCAATTCATTTATTCATACATCATAGTGACACAACCATTCACACACTCATGCACGGATCATAAAGGGATACACACCCTTTCACCCACTTACGGCATGAATAATGTGTGGAGGTGCGGGTAGAAAGCGGTGGAAAATGAGAGTGCTCAAGCAAACCAGAAATACCTAAAAAATGAGCCCACCTGGGTAAGGAACTTTTCATCAGTACTCTTGGTATTTTGAACAAATACATTTTTTTCCCTGGCTAAACAGCCACTGGCACGAGTTTGGGGGAAAAAAAAAAAATCTGCTTATTTACTTCTTTGTCAAGAGTTGCCAGACCGCCTTGGTATCAGTGTATTATGCACAGAGATGGAGCTTTGGAGGCAATTACAGTCCAGAGCAAAGTAACACATCTACCAGCAATCATGACGCTCACTAATTAACACTAAATTATTAATTTCCTCATGCAAACAAAGAGAAATTTGGAAATTACTATTACTGGTTTTAGGTGGGCGCCGACACCGCTAGTGGCTAAAATGGAACAACAGTCGAGTCCCAGAGTATTTCTGTTGGAGGAAGAGACGCCGGTGCCGAACGTTGATCTTCACAGGTGCTTGCAGTCTGGCTAACAGTGGCTCTCCATCTCTGGTCCTCATGCCAAACTAATCAGCCGGCGCAAAATGTCAGAAATATGTTGGAATCCTACATGGCGAAGGCTCGAATTTTAGTCGAGAGGATAAAACCATGTCGGCTTCGGAATCCAATTTTGGTCGGACTTCTCATTCCGACGAAATGTCAGTGTCTAGTCGCCCGCCGCTCTCACAACCAGAGTGTTGGCTCTGACATTCCAGTGATTTTGTTTTAAATTGATACGGACACAAAGAAGAAACTATCATCGCATCAAACTTTGAGATTAATGTCTTTGAAGTATTTCTGAGCCAACATGGGCCTAAGTACTGCAATAAAACTTCCTGAAATTAAAATACAATAACAATAATAATCATAATGCTTATAATGATAGACCAACATTTAAGTCATCATAGTTTTATGAACTGGGGCTTTCCTTCCTGTGTTTTGTAGATCCTTAACATCAACAGATTTCTAGATTTTCCTCAATTAACTGCCCGCGGGATGTAAAATATAGGGTTTGTTGAAAGTGTTGAAAAATGAAGTTTTTGTTTTAGGCAGTCAGCATTCAACAACATGTACTGTGAAAAAAAAAATAGAAATAATTCTTGAAATAATTTGAAGCAAAACAAAACAATTAATTTATCAAATTAAATTGGAATAATTAATTCAATTCATTAAAATGAATGAATTTTTTCCGGTGTGTGAATGTGAGATCGAGTAAATACATGTCTCCATATGTGGCCCATTTGATTGAACGCCGACTCTCACCGTTACCTGCACCAAGACCTTCACTGCAGGATCTGTGATAAAGTAAATGAATAAATAAATAAATCTAAAGAATTTTATTGTGTCGACACGTGGCGCGTTGCTATTCCAGACCTCAGTTGAACACGTACTAACTATTCAAACTGTGTCCAGCACAGATTTGCATATCGCTGATGTTTCCGGACGAGACGTTGACCGTTGCCATCGCCACCCAGGGAGTCGTGGAACACGTAAAGAGAGACGTTTAACAAGCACACGTTTGCATGGAAAATATAAAGTTACGTTTTGGATTTGACTGATTGGTGAACGTTGCTTTGATGAGCTATGAGTTGTTGGTAAACTGAACAGGTAGCTGCGGTCTGTTGCTGTTATTCGAACATGTATCAACGGCGGTTCCCCGTTATCGTGCCTGCGATATGAAAATGAATGTGCGCCGCTCTTTGTTTTTGAAGGTGGGAAAAGAAGCATCACAAATGCAACAGCAGGAAACGGGATGAGAAGAGAAATGTGACGCGAATGAAAGGAACTCATTTCTTCAGAGCGACCTGCAGGCAGCAGACGTATATTTTGAATCGAAATTAGAAATGATGATTGAAAAAAGGGGGGGGTGTTGCAGCGCTCAAACTTTTCATGTCGTGTAGCTTCACAAGCCGAACAGGATAATGTGTTTTAGTTTGCTCTTTGCCAGACCCGGGTATTTTACGGCCTATTTTCTTTAAATATTTTACCAAGTATTTTCAATCAATATTGAATTTATAAACTCATTATTTTTTCCTTTTTTTTAATTTTGTACGGATGATGACATACAAAATAATGTCGGTACATTTATATGATCATTCATGATTTTAAAGTTAAATTAAAAAAAAAAAATTGCAAAAAAATTTCAATATTTAAATTGCAATTTAATTTTGTCCAAGTTACATGATGCTGAGTCAGGCCGCGCACAAAAATCATATAATTTTTAAAATAATTGCCCGCTCTTAGGACGCACTGGTGGCGGCGCCTGCAAGACAGCTGTTCGTTCCAAGACGTTCGCAGAGTTCTGGATTTCAGTCGAGAGAGAGAATATCCGCAGATATCCAAATCTGTGATGGACCCACTGATGCGGTTTGGCTCTATTTACCTTTGCAATTTTTTATTTCATTTTTTTTCTTCTCTTGGCAGTGCAAAACAACCAAAAAACAGATATTGTCCAAATGTTGAGGATGATCTCCAAGTGGCCGTCTCCAAAATTAAACCCAGAACTGATTTGCTGTGCTCCACACATACAAGCCACCCATCTCATTAGTTGAGATAAACACTGTAACATTGCCAAAAAAAAAAAATTTGCACCCCGACAACGTTCACACATTTACACGGCGCTAGTTTATAGCTATTACTTTGACTGACGCTTAAAATCATATCACGGTTGTCCGGTTGTTCTGCTCTTTTGTGCCGTTGTCGTGCCCGTGCTTGTTTGCGTTTAGTCGTGCGTGAATCCCGTGCCCACATTTTCTGAGGTTTCACCTCCGGGGGGGGTAGCGGTGGAGTCGCCAGCATCTGTCAGTGTTGTTTTGGGACTTGTGGGCTGAGAAGTCCATTAACATGGAGACCAGCTTCCACACCTTGTGGATTTTAAAGCGCTTCACATTGGATATTGGACATTGCATACATTGTTCACCCATTCACGTGCCGATGGCGGCAGCGCGGCCATGCAGGGCGCTAACCGGGCCGTCGGGAGGAACTTGGGGTTCGACGTTTTACCAAGAGACGCTTCGGCGTGCAGGCAGGATGTGCTCTTGAATCCAACCGCTAAGTTTCTGTTTTGAGTCTCAGTTTGACCCCCGAACCGAGGCTGAATTTTTTTGTTTTTCTGACGATACCGTGCGGGATTGACACGCGCGTGATTTCGGAGCCAATTTGAGCGTGGAGCAGTGTTATGGAAAGCGTTCGTTATTCTACAAATACAAATATGAGTGCAACGTGCCGAAAAGACGACAGAGAACCGTAGCAGACGAGGAGAAGAAGTTTGGCTTGTCCTTTTCATTTGTCTTTCAATGTCAGAACATTTACTTGCTCGAAATCCACCGTATATACCAAGTATCTGATACGCCGCTGTGGAATTCCTGTCTTGCGTGAATTTGAGATGAAATGATTTGATGCATTAAAATGCAGCCTGAACTGTCAACCGTTAAAGCAGCACGTAATAAATGGAGATTCGATAAGCAATTGTGTATTTCAAATTCCCGTGTTCTCTGATATAAAAAGTCCAAAAACAATCGAACCTTTTTTGTTTTCCATCAAAGGAAGAGAAGATCATTCTGTTGAACTCCTTAAAATAACTTCTCGATCCCTTTTTTTGTGTTCCTGCGTGTCGATCCGCAAAAGAATACACGTTTCTCAACAGTTTGCTGGGTCTAAAAATACGACCGTGTGTCATTTTGACCCAGCTGTCCGAGTTCCTGCGCAGCATCGTATCCTGACAATTACTCTTTTAATGAATTTCAGTGGCGGTGTTGTGAAAAGTTAACACCGGTTAAACACCGCCACGGCGGAGAAGTTGTTTTTCCTGCACGAGGATGTTAATGGGTAGTGATTATTTCAGAAGTAAGACGCCTTCCCTCCAGTGACTCACTCGTATACATGCCCGCGTTTGTCTATGACGGCTGTTTGTTCTGCCTCCGTGTTTGTCATCTCTCCCGTACGACTCCAGATGCTGCCTGGCGCTCATTTGGGGATGCGACTGAGCAGTCAGGTGTGCAAAAAGATCCCAACAACGGGGTTCGAATGAAAATAAAGCTGTGCCATGTGTTGTTTCCTTGTTGCGCCCTTGCAGCCGGGGATGAGCATCGCCGGCGAAAATGGGACACGACCATCTTCTGGACTCAACAGCTGCACCGACGTGTCCTTGGCGATGAGGAACATCTCAAAACATTATTAAATCAAGTGACATTCGCAAACAAAGCAAGAAATATTAATTTTAGAATACCTTTTTTAAAAATTTTAAATATAATATTTGAAGTCTTTATACTTTACATCAGGGGTGTCAAACGGCCATGTACGGCCTAATTTGATGTCAGGGGGGCCGGACCAGTAAAATCATAAACTAGAAGTAACGCTAAATCCAAATTTTTCCTTCGTTTTAGTGTAAAAGATGTAAACCGGTAAATTACAAAAATATTTCTATGTAATGAATTGTTCCTCTAAAAAATACATGACAAATTAATATTAAAAAAGAATTTGTGAAATTACATGCTAAAAATATTGTTGAGTTAAAAGAGAAAATCTTGTCACTGTGGGAAAATTTGTCACTAGAATTTATTAGAAAATTGATTGGTAGCATTTATAAGAGGGGGTATAATGTTTACAAGGCTACTCTGGTTTTTAAATCAATCTTTTTAATTTTGCCCATTTTTGTTTTTGTGGTTTTCATAGAAATAAGAAAAGCTTGTTTTAACAATATCACTAGACGTTTTTTCATCAAAGCATTTTTTTGTTTTCAAATTTTGAAGCAAAAAATACATTGCGAAGTTACTTTTTCATTTTTTCCCTTGTTTTTTTTTTTTTTTTTTTTCTGAAACCTGCTGCATAAAACCCCGCGATGCATGTGAGAAAAAAGGCGTTGCCCGCACTAACACAAAGATTTGATTTCTGGCAGGGGGGCCACAAAATATTGTGCCGAAAGCCACAATCTGAGAGTGTGAGACCGCCGGTTTACATACAATTTGATCATCTGTGAAACTGCCATCAGTGTAACCTTGCAAAATGTGTAAGAACTTGCATTTATAATGCCAGTTATGGTTACAAAATATACAAAAGATGGTGTTCCCATAATACTTATAGTATGAGATGATATCTGTTTGTCACTGTGAGGTAGAGCATGACTTAATTTTAACAATAAAGATGCAAAGAGCGTAAAGTTATTAGTCTAAATGAAGATGCTATAAATACGTTGTAGTTTTGAGTGAGAGGAAACAATTATACAGGAATTTATCTCTTCAAGACATTAGTTACTATCGTCGTGACATACGGTACGCCATAAAGATCAACCAAGTTAGCCACTGTCAGCTCATCTTTGTTAAGCATTACTAAGGAAGTATGTAACCAATACCCACGTGGAATTCACTGCGGGCAGAGGAAAAAGAATGTTTTTGAGCAAGGAAATATTTTTCCTCACTGTACGTACGACAACAACATTCGAGTCCTTGCTGCGAGTCAAGAGAAACATAGCAGAATATCCCGGTCCTGGTAAAGACCTTGGGAACACAACATGTTAACGGTAAACAACTTTTGTTAAGAGGTGAGGATTAAGACGCCCAGGGCCGGGAGAATCAGATAATTTTACACAAAACACACATTTATAAAGAGGATTGAAATGAGCATTATCGTGCCATTCATTCATTCATTCATTCATTCATTCATTCATTCATCTATACAGCTTAGCATGGAGTCATATGAGACATACGGGATTGTCTCAGAAAATGAGAATATTGTGATAAAGTTCTTTATCTTCTGTAATACAATTACAAAAACAAAAATGTCATACATTCTGGATTCATTACAAATCAACTGAAATATTGCGAGCCTTTTATTATTTTGATGTTGCTGATTATGGCTTACATCTTAAGAAAACTCAAATATCCTATCTCAAAATATTAGAATATCATGAAAAAGTAATTTTTGTTTTTTTTAATTGCAGGAGATAAAGAACTTTATCACAATATTCTAATTTTCTGAGACAGTCCTGTGCAGCCATTCACCCTCTCGTTTATCTTTAGACGTGCACCTACTCACCCTTGCAGTCATGTCAGATAGAGACACAACCATTCATTCACACGTCAACTTCAGACTTATCTCTGTCATTTTGAAGAATGCAACAATTCTCTCCAAACGTCTTATTGAGACATAAAAATCTCTAGACCAGCGGTGCTCGATACACCGATCGCAAAGGTAATACCAGTAAATCACATGACATTAAAAAAAAATAGACGTCAGCCTATCATCCATCCCGTCACTTGATTGATATACAGGGCAGCCAGTCAGATGACATCTGACTTTTTCTGACACGGAGGTCACTGCACGTGCACAAACAACGGCGCGAAGTGCAGCAAAACTAACCAGCTGGTCAGCAAGTTACCTCCGATTTTTAGCCCTTGGTTTTTTCTCTTAAAGTCTAACATCGTAATACCAAAGCAGGGTTATGCAGAGCGGCATTTTCGGACCGTTTGTGGAAAATACGACACGGACGCCCCGCCGAAAAGCGAGCTGGGAAAGAAGAAAGGTGAAGGAAGTAAAATCCCAGCTGTCTGGACAGAAGTCACTTTTATCACAACAAACTATGATTCAATTCAGTGCAAATCATGAGAGTGAACGTGAGTCAAGACAAAAAATATACGTATTTATTTTGTGTTGTGCAATATTGGCTCATGCGGTTATGCAAGGCACATCAACATACATTATACATATAAAGAATGTTTAGCATTTTTGTTGTGGGTAGATCATTTTGACTTGGTCATTTTATAATTAAAATGCTGAAAAAGTGTGAGCACCCGTGCTCTAGACACACACGCACTATTTTTACGTTGTTTCCGCATTATTTCACTATTTGGTCCAATATGAGTGGCAGCTTTGAGCGTCTCAGAAAGATTGCATCCTTCTTTGCGGCATCCTTCCTCGCAGGCCGGCGTTCACGTTCCTTTCGGCCACCAGAGCGAGCTGGCGCCGCGCTCGGAGCCCTTCCGCCCGTGATGATACGGCGAGTGCGAGGACAGATGTGACTCAAACTCCCGGTAACTTGCTGGCGGCTGGAGCCGATCCAGCTCTTGAGTGAGAGGCTTCAACCCGACAACATTGGGCGGTGGCCAACCCACCCCCTCGCCTCGACTAATCGACTTACTCCGCATCATGAGCGCGGACGCTGTTGACACCACTTGGGAGAAATCTAATTATAAAAAAAAAAAAAAAAAAAATAATATAAGTAACTTTGTTGTTTGTGCTTGCTGACAAATGTAGATCCGGGGAAATTCAAAAACTTCCCCGGCGAACGAAGGAAGCGAGCGATCCCTCCTTCATTCCTGTGACCGAACGGCGGACTCAAGGTGCCGCGCGCGGATGATGTATTGCCGTGTCTTTTTTGGTGAAAGGCAGAGAAATATTATCACATTTACACTTGATTTCCGTTTTCCATGAATAATTCCTTTTTCTGTTCAATTTTCTAGTGCATAATTCATCCCCTGGCACGACGAGGGAAAACCACAGTATATAATGCGAGTGATGCTCCGACCACTAAATTATGATTTACTGTTGAAATGCAACATGAGACACGTCTGAAAGATGCCCCCTAGAAATGTTGCGAGCGGCGCTCCTCTGTAATCACGTAGCCTGACAAGCAGCTATTTCTATTCCATTATCAGCCGTAATACAGAACAGCCACGACAGTCGAAAGCGCCGGATGGCCTTTAATATTTGTTTATTTTGTGCCGGTTGTTGCAGTTGTTTGCGGGGCGTCACGGCGTCTGAAACAGATTCCTAGGAATTAACCCCAGAAAGGCACGTTATGGCCGAGCGATAAAAGCATATTTGCAAACTTTCAGGATATCAGAATTAAACGGTGGTGATTCTGCTCGTCCCAACCCGGTTTGCTTTAACGGGAGGAGGAGAAATGAAATAGTTCAATGTTTCATGGAAGTTTTTGGGGGATTAATCTGACAAAAAAAAAAAAAAGCTTCTAACCCTTGGATGTTAACAGGCTTTGCTCCTCAGGTCATAAAATGCAGCGTATCAGTGTGTGTGTGTGTGACAGGGGAGATATAGGAAATATTCTAGCGCTGTCCGAGTGCAACATTTGCTTTATTTAGATCTCATGAATCCCTGAGTAAGAGCGATTTTTACCTTGTTTGAAAACACTGTAAAAGAGTAAAAATGAGAAAAATTAGACCATCAGCCAGAATGTCAGCTATTTCAAAAGGTATTTTGTTACAGCGCCAAGTGGTCTCTTTCCCTCTAAAAAAAAAAAAAAAAGAGGATATTTGACTTGCAGATTGTGATGGTCTCTGTTTAATTTCAGCCATGTGAAAGGAAGCGGACCTATCTTTTCATACAAGATTATTTTCAAGGACAGTTTTCTAAACACACCCCTTAATTTTCTGCGATAACTTGCAGGATGTGCTGCATTTTTACACCAGCTGGGAAACAAGGGGGGCCCCTGTAGATTCGGGTCGTGCGGTGCCGCTGAATGCAAATCGCAGATTTGGAAAGGTGCGGTTTGTGTTGGCAGGGGGCTCGGAGCGCCTCCCAAGCCCCGCCGAGAGACGCCCCGTCTGGACTGGAGAACCATCGACGGCGCAGCTTATTATGACAAATATTATTCCACCGTCGCTGCGCCATTGAGGAGAACGACACGGTCAGAACGCCTGCAAGAGTAAAAATCATTCATTCATTCATTTTCTGCAGCTCATCCAAGCTGTCATTGGACGAGAAGCGGGAATTCACCCTGGACCAATCACAGGGCCACATAGACAGGACTGTCTCAGAAAATTAGTATTGTGATAAAGTTCTTTAACATCTGTAATGCATTTAAAACAAACAAAAATTACTTTTTCATGATGTTCTAATATTTTGAGATAGGATTTTTGAGTTGTCTTAAGATGTAAGCCATAATCAGCCATATTAAAATAATAAAAGGTTTGCAATATTTCAGTTGATTTGTAATGAATCCAGAATGTATGACATTTTCGTTTTTGGAATTACATTAAAGAAGATTAAAGAACTTCATCACAATATTCTAATTTTCTGAGACAGTCCTGTAGACACGCAACCGTTCACCCTTTGACTCACGTCATAGAGAAACATATGACAATTCATTCTATCATTTGCATGTCATATCAAGAACGCAGCACCAGCAGTAGATTTCTCCAAAAAAAAAAAAAAAAAAAAAATTGGCTGTAAATCAACATGACGAATTGGTTGACAGCAGTGAGCCGCAGACAGGGAACAAAATGTCGCCTGTGCATCTGTGTTAAGAATCTGTGTTAAAACCGACGTGCGAGACAAATCCAAGTCTTTATGGAAGCAGAGGACATTCAGCTTTTTGTCTGCAAAGAGCCAGAATTAACAGTAAATGACTGTTCCTTGTTATTTAATGAGGGATGTGGTAAAGCGGTATTATTCCCCAGTTGCCTTAGATAGAAGAGCATTATCGGAAATGATCTGAATCAGTGCATTAAAAAGGAAATAGCTCTGTAGGCGATAACTCTGCGTCATCTTCATGTGCAGGACATTTGCCTTGTTAGAAGCAAAAGGCCGCCATCATCGTTCTGGTTTCAATCCGCGGGTTTTTTCACCCGGTGTTTCAATTGTCGGTTCAGAATTCATTTCGCACCCACGTGCAACAGCCCCCCCCCACCATATGCACCGGAGACGTGTTGTTTTAGCGACAATGTCATAGATTTTTCCCGGCTAAATCTGATTTGGGAACATGAACAATCAATTACAGGCAAAGCACCGCTGTGGGTGAAAAATGGCAAATAGCCTAATCCTTCCTCTCCTTCTGTTGCTCCATCAGGATACAAACAGACCTCTTTGACATTTGTGATCCAAGTCTTTTCTTTTTTTTTTTTTTGACACGTTACTCATGCGTGCAAATTGACAGAAGAAGCTATGAAATAGAATTATTCGACAAACAAACACGTACGAGCGGCGAGCTCTGCCCCGCCTCGGGTAATTACAAGAGTGCTCCTTGACGTGGGGGAAGAAACATTCACGGATAACCAGCGGATGCGAGCCAAGGACAGTATCCTGCCAAGACAAGACAACAAAACTTAAAAGCTTCTCTGCGCCGGCTGCCTCACACAGGAGCAGCGAGATCTGACCGGGTCGTTTCAGCCGGGCGACCTTCTCCCAGACAGAGGTCCACGATACAAGGCCGGCCGGTGAATGAATTCAACGTTGTTTGAATTCCTGCGAAGGAAAGTGGATGGTTTGGAGGCCGTGGCATTGGAGGGAGCACAGGAAGCAGGGCTGGGGGTGGAAGGGATGAAGGTGTGAAGGAGTGACGAGGACGGAGAAGATCAGAAACGAGTCCGTCAAGAGGGACGGCACGTGTTTTTGGGGATTTTTCGCAAGCTTACAAAGTTGATTTGGTCATGTACAGAGGAGGGATAGTCGATATATTGGTGGAAGGATGCTGGGGTTGGAACTGTCAGGCAGGACGTCTAGAAGAAGACCAAAGAGAAGGTTTATGGATGGAGTGAAAGATGACATGAAGTTAGTTGATGCGGAAGACAAGGGTACAAAGAATGCAATTAGATCTTGGGTGGGCAAACTACGGCCTGCGGGCCACATCCGGCCCATTGGCCTTTTTAATCCGGCCCGCCAAAAATCGGTACAGAATTCATGATTGGCTCAATGAATGTTGGAACTCAAACAGGACATTATTTCATATTTGGAGCTACTTGAGAATTTTTCTGAGCTGAATGACAGATTGGCTTTATGATTGAGCCTTTACTGTGGACGTACTGACACATGAATGAGCTGCATGTGAAGCTACAAGGGAAAAAACAGTTAGTGCATGAAATGCAAGCGAATATATCAAATATCGGACGAGTCTGATGTGTACTGTTAACAAATGTGTTTTTTTTTTTTTTTTTTTTTAGATATGTATCATACCTTTTGGTGACCCGGCCCATCTGTCAAATTTTAAAAATTAATGCGGCCCCTGAGCCAAAAAAGTTTTCCCACCCCCGGCTTAGATGGAGATGGATTTGCTTATGGCGACTCCTGAAGGGAGTGGTTGGATCTGCGTGGGGTTCCTCAAGGTTCCTCAGACGGTCCAAAAACATACAGGAGGTTCTTTGGAGTCCCTGCTCAGCCCAGGTTGAAGACCTGGATGTCCTTGTAAGACATGAATGGTCGTATGTGTCTGCATGTCAAGAATCTAGATATTCATCGTGAAGCACAGTGAAATTTTGCAATGAGAGCTTCCGACTCAGAGTGCAAACAGGTTTTTTTTTATAAAAACAAAAAGGAAATAGACAGACGAGTTATTTACATAGTGCAAAGTTATGGTATGAAGGATGAAGAGTGACCCTGAGTCCAGGACAAGCGGTGTAGATAATGAATGAATGTATGAATTCAAAAGATAATTACAAATTACAACACCTTTATTTGGTACAGTGGCCTCCCTCTTGATGTAGAATCCCTTTTAATAGCTTTCTTAAACTCAATGGAAAACATCACTCTGCGCGTAAGTCACTGTTTTAACATCCAGAATGTGCCCACCGGGGCCGTCCTATTATTTACCCCCACAGAGTATTAAAATGCCAAGCAAGGAAATCATAATGAGTTTTTGAATAACAGTTGCTCATTTCCAACGTCTATGAAAAAAAAAAAAAAAAAAAAAAAAGAAGCCTTACCGTGCCACGCTTATTTGCAGTGTCTTTTTTGTGCATATTTTACAGTAATTAGACACGACGCTCCAGCGACTCTTCGTTTTAATTAAATGCAACCCAAAAGTAAGAAAGCGTATATGTACCGCGAGACAAGCACTACTGCAGGAAGAAACCGGGATCTAGGTATTGATTTGTCTGGGTGTGTTGGAAACGACTCCCCTGGCGTTCCATCTGAGGAGGCTTTTGACCCAGACAGTGACGGGGTGAGGACCCGCTGCAGTCAACAAGCGCTGAGCAATGAGGAGCAAGTAATGAGCATCATGTTGGCCGTCTTTGTGCGCCTAAAATAAGAATTTTATTCAACCCTGCACGGAAACATGCATTTTTACAACACACACACACACACACACACACACACACACACACACACACACACACACATCTCTTTCACTCTTTTCCCATTATAGATGGTACTCCTAAGAAAACCGCCCTCATATGAAAATAGCACACCATCCCATTGTTCCTCTGATAAAAGATGTAACAGCTGCTTCTCAGGGAGGGAATTCTAAATGAAGCCTGGCACTGCCCTCCGCTGTCAGATCCCACAATGACCTGGACTTCTCCTGCTTCCTGCCTCTCCTCTCTTCTCCCACCCCTCCTCCTCCTCTTCCTCCTCCTCCTCCACCCTCTGTCATCCTCTCATCGCTGAGATGAGCCCCTCGTGTTGGATGTGTTGACAAGGCTCTCTCGCCGGGATACAACCTGAGGGAAGCTGTTGTGCCCTGGGCTGCGCGGGAGCATCACGCCATGTGACGGCACCTCCACAAAAAAACAAAAAAAAAAAAAGCATCGCGGCTGATCTGCAAGGTGAATAAAAGAGGGAAGATCTGTAAAGAATTAAGAGGGGATAATCCCGCGGCGTCCCTGAACGCCGGACCCTCCCACTCGAGATTGCCTCTTTGTCCGTCAGATTGACCGCCGGTAACTGCTTCTCCACATCTTAAAGACCCCAGCGTTGTGTCGCCTGAGCCGCAGCAGTTAACCGGCAACTCACACACCCTAAATAAATGATTGATCATCTGTGTGTGTGTGTAGGGGGGGGAAACAACAACAACCCTATGATTGTCAGAGGAAGATGGCAAATTGTTTTTGCCGGCATGTGGGAAACATGATTATTGAATGACTGCATCATGTGTTTAACACACCATGTAAAGCCAGGAGAGCCTCAGGAGGAACGGAGGAAAGAGTATTTGGGCCACATCTTCATTCTCTCATGCACCTTTATTTTCCTTATTATCTGTTTTCATTTCAGCATTACTAATAAGCAGGATTACACCCCCCCACCCGCCCTTCCATCCTTGTAGTATTTGCTTTGTTTTTTTAACAGCAGATTGAGCTGACAGATTGAACCCGGCTTAACCTTCCACCGGCAATCATCGGTGATTAGAAACAATTCGACGTGCCGTTTTTTCGCCGGAGCGAGGGAGGAAGAGTGGCTGGCTAGGCGGTAATTGGCTCAAACGACCCGCTCTGTGTTTTTTTTTTAACGTCCTACACCATTTTCGGCTCGATAGGTTAAAGGTACCGCCAGACTGCAATAAAAAGAATTCATTTATGTACAGCGCACATCCACCTTTCCATTTTTTGTTATTAATAATAGTAGCAAAATCAATAGCGCCCCTTTCCCCTTCAGAAGACAGCTCTTATTGGAAGTACTCGTCCTACCAGACTCCAACAGCGGACTCTTGTTGTTCCAACACAGCAGATGGATTTTCTAAAAATTTCAGCAACCCCCCCCCCACCCCCCCCCCCACCCCAACCTCCGCCCCCCTAATCTTTGTTTCCTTGACAACACATCCAAACAAGGAACGGTTTCCCAGACTACAGGTCTGCGAGCACCGCAAATATCTCCGTGTGCGTTTATGAGCGAAAAGGAAAGAGAAAAGCAGAGAAAGAAAGAAAGAGAGAGAGAGTGGTATTTTCTTCTGCGGCTGCATTTCCGTGCGTGTTGCCGTGGCTCTGCTCGGCAGATTGATCTATTTATTTCCCTGTACATACATTACACTCCCTCTCACACAAGCGGCGGTGATAGAGATGCAGTAGAATAATAGGATTATCTGTTTAGTCGGGGCTCCGTCGGCTCTGAACTGTTAACCCGTGATCCCCGCCATGACAGCTACAGCCTTTTAAAAACAACAAAACAAACTCTCCGTGTGAAACAAACACCGCCTCGCGAGACGTGAGCCCGCAGATCCACTCGGGTCTAACAAGTCCAACGATTCATCCCTCCATCTGTTATTGACGGATCTTTGTGCCTACGCAGCGTCGGCCGACAGCCCTTGTTTTGATGAAGGTTTCTTCATCTCACTCCGCCATATCGGTGCTTATTACCAAAGGGTTGTTTAGATTCGAGTCCAAAATGAGAAATAAATGCATTGTCTGCAGGGAGTCGGCATTTCTTCTCCTCAGGAGAGGCAGATATGAAGGCGTCACGTGGACGGAGGAGCCGACGAAGAGGCCGGGCTCCTCTCCGCTCCGTCAGAAGACATTGATACGACAAGCACCTCCAGGCCGCAGAAGATGAGAGATTTCTTAGAACCAGAAAAAAAAAAAAAAAAAAAAAGTGGATGTGATTAAATTTTTTTTTTTTTCATATTGATTTTTTTTCCAACCAGGATGACATCTGTATATTTCTTGAACACCTAACAAGTGCATTTGTGGTGAGACTCTTGCCATCCTGGCTGAGTGGAAGCAGAGCCTTTGCTTTTCTGTCTGCCTTCCTGCAGAGCCCCCCCCACCTGTCAGTATGAATTAGAGAGTAGTGAGCTAGAAAACTTCCGGCGCGGAGGCAACGCTGCTCCAAACTCTTGAAATATCTGCAGCCATGCATGCGTCAGGTTTGAGGTTATCCTCAATATCAGCTATAAATATTTAATGGCGACGAAGGTGTGCATTGATATGTGACTTGAGAGGCACATTGTTTTAGGGCTCTCGGAAGAATTCGAGTGAAAAGCTGGTGCCAGACAAACACTTTGACCCATTTTATCAACCTTTATGGTTTTTTAAAGGGGGATGAATAAAATGGAAGTAGCTGCACAGGAGAACAGGCATAAAACAGGTGAAAGATTTGTTGCGAAAGTTCTTCATAAATTTACAAGGTGAATAAACTATAAATAAATAAATGAATAAATAAATAAATAAAGCATGCAATTGTGATGATGGTTGCTATTGTGTTTTATTCTTAAGTTAGACAACAATTACATTTGGGTGGAATGAACTAGAAAACATGAATTAATTAATGAGCAATACCACCATTGGATCAGTTGCCAGCCAATCACAGGGCCACATATGGATTTGCACACACACACACACACACACACACACACACACACACACACACACACACACACACACACACACACACACACACACTAACACTAACACACACACATTTTTATACATACAAAGACACATATACACATACAAACATATGTATACACAAATATTTATACATAAATACATACATACAAACAAATACATTCATACATATATACATATGTACATATATATATACATATGTATATGTACACACACACACACACACACACATATATATATATACCCATATATGTACATGTGCACATATACATATATATAAATACATATGATAGATAGATAAAGATAGAAAAAAATCTGCAATAATATATCCATTATGCTTTCCATATTTATGCGATACGCCATTTGACTTTGTCCGGAACCAGCTCAGGATCAATAATATTAGTATTTCAGTGTCACAGGAAGTGACTCGTGTGGGTTTATTTACAGTTTGGGTGCTTGTTGTTGTTGTTGGACACCTTAGATTCAAAGTCAAGTGTGTAAAGTGGAAAGAAACTCATCATCTTCTTGTTTTTGGCAAGTGATATTTTCACTCCTACATTTCTTGAAATCAGTTACTGTGGATCTTTGCCAAGCATATGTATATTTTTTTTTTGTTGCAAGCTGAGATTCCATTAATGTATACACATTAATTTTTCACCTACTTTTGGGAATACTCAGGGGACTGGGGGGAGAACACACATGGAAAACTGAATGTCTGCCTTAGAGGATCTAATGATCCTGCTGCAGAAGAGGGAGAAGCAATATTTCCATTCAAGCACACACGACAAGTGAAAATGAGAAAATATATTCCAGTATGGAGCGTACTATCCGCAAAAGTGCAAAGACCGACCAGGATACAAAAGTAAATGTATCTATATTTAATTTCTTTTTACCAGTAGTACTTCATAACATACTTAGATTGTGGTGAAAAGGTCTGCTTTCAAAGGAGATTTCTCTGAACATGAATGTGCAATGATTATGAAGAATCTTATCGTTCTACAAAGAGAATACTCATATATATATATATATATATAAAATCAGTAGAGGGCCATGCATTTCACACCTAGGCCTTCACTAGTGCTCCATTTATCAACTCACCCCTCAATGACTGTTTTATGGCTATAAAAAACAATCTTATGATGCACTGAAAGTGACGGACAAATCCTTTTCCTCGCTGTCACAGGCATGCTGGCTTCGGAAATGCCCGACCTCTCTTACAGATGGTCAGCTTTTCTTGAAAAGTCTGTCTTGAAAACAGATTCGACAAGAATTCTTCAACCTCATCGATTTCTTCTCTTCCTTCAGCAGTCATGGATTGACAAATTAGCTATTATAGCAGCTGGCCTGCTAGCTCTTGTTAGTACACTCTCTGACTCTACAATCAAAGGGCGTGTGACACGCTAACGTTACTGTAGCCTTCTAGAAGGCCTTGGTGTCAAAATCTGATTGGTTGAAGCAATCGTTTCATCAACACTTATTTTTTGCCCAAAGGCCCATGAATTTGATTCTTCAGGCCTCTTGCCAGATTTCTTTGACATTGTCCCTGTCTGGCAACAAATAATGGCTGAAAATTGATTGGTTAAATGCTTGAATATGAAAATACATGTGTGGAAACAGCACAGCCAGGGAAAAAGCTATGAAAGGAAGCTGACGCACCATTTGGAATTATTTAAGTATTTATTGACAGAATATAATTAAAATGAGTCTGTGATTCAGATATTCATTAGGCCACCAGAGAAAGCCTTGCAGGCCCTGACGGCCCAGCATTGATATATATATTTATATATCTGGCTTCTGAATTGCTGGCCAACAATCACTCAGTTTGCTTTAATAATTACAACATGCAACAAAATGATAAAAGAAGATCCATGAATGGAGCTACACAATATGTGAAGTCCTGGTTCAGGTGACTGTTACATAATCGTGTAATGGCAAGGTTTGACTTATTCTTGGCTCACGTTTAACGATTTTCACAATCGCAGGCTAAAAACTGAATGTCAGAAGGAACTCTTGGGAATTTTAGTGGAGTTGCAGCGTGCTCCCGTCATCTTAGTCGGTGAATGTAAGTCTGTAACATAGATCAGTCTTGTCCTAATTTTGGGCTTACCACAATATCAAAAGTGTGATATTATCGCAAGTCTTTCATTCTTTATGGTGATGTTACAAAAGAAACAGATGAGCTCGGACAAAACTGGAAGCAGGAACAAGCATGGGAGCTGTATTGGTGTCAGAGAAGGCATTTCTTTGTGGTACAGATGAACAGGAGCGGCGAAGGACGTCCCGACAGGTATGAGCCGTCCAGAAAGAGGAGCGGATGGTGGAGCTGTGGGCAGAACAGCCCGAGCGAGTGGAGAAGGAAAAGTGATAGAAATAGCAGAGGCTCTGCAGATAGCCGCGAAAAAAAAAAGAAGAAAAATGCAGAGTGAATCTAGTTGGAATCTTGTAAATTGCGACCTTGCATGAGTCAGCCTTTGTCAGTCTGAGACAAGTCCATGAACTAGCCTCTGGACCACTGGTCCCCAAACTACGGCCCGGGGGCCGGATACTGTCCGCCGCCACATTTTGCCCGGCCCCTGAACAATACCAGAGATGCATTAGGATTTTTTTTTTTCATTCTGGCTACGAAATTGTGACTTGTACATGCATTGAACGTAACGTTCTGTTCCACCCTTCTGCAGTCTGTGCCTTATCTAGTCTTTTTTTTTGAAAAACTTCAAAAGAGTTATTTGGTTTTTATTTATTTCATAAATAGTGTTATTCATTCCATTAATAATGTTATTTATTTTCTGATTTTTTTTTCCAGTCAAGATCCCAGAAAGGGTTAAATTTTGGCTTTATGGAAAACAATAAATGTTTACGTTTAGGCACCTCTGCGATCGTCACACTTTTTGTTACAAACTTAGAGAGGGGAAAAGTTATTTGGCTCTCGCATGAAAAAGTTTGAGGACCCCTGCTCTAGACGTACGGGTAGCATAAAGTGACGTTATGGAATGGAACAGGGCGGGCGGATGCACACACACCCTCATGCGTGGAAGCACCGTCACAGCAGGCATTTTTACTAAAAACTCATCCGGCCATGAAGATCTTAATCCAAGCAGAGAAATGTCTGCGACCTCCACACCTGTCCGGTCCGCTCGCCGCGCATCTGCGCCGTTGTACCCCGGCCAGAAACATCAAAACAAAAAAAAAAAACTTCGGTATCCCCGGCACTGCGAGGCCTCTGCACGTCGGCGAGCAAACGATATCGGGCTCAGATCAGATGTATCTTCATTACTTAGTGCGAGGACGGGCGGATTTTTCGAAAACAGCTCTTTGACATTTCTCTCATGCTTCCGGACGCCTCTGAAGGATTACCTCAGCGGGAGTGGACAGCATTAGCCAGCCGGTGACAACTCGGTCTATTGATAGCCGTGGCAGGACACCCGGAGCACGGGGGCCCGAGCTCGGCCCGTGGGAGAAGTGGAACGAGTATAAATTGAAGGTGTCGATTCCAAAGGGAAAAGCTGGTCATCTGTAAAAGGAAAGATGTACGAGCGCATAAGAACGGGTAATTCCACTTTTCTGTCAGGAGAGGACACGGACAAGATAACGCCCCCCTCCCTCGGCTTGTAACCTCATTTCGAAGTTTCTCACGGTCTTCTTTCGCCGTTGTTTTCTTTCGCCCCCCCCTCCCCCCTCCTCCTCGCCTAACTGGGGCTCTTCTTGGCATATTTGTTTGAAAATTCAATTAAAATGAAAGGAATTTTAGAATGTTAAAAAAAAAATAAATCACATACTTCATAGTCATTATTTATAAATCCATCCATTTTCTGCTGCTTATCCTTCATTCAGGGTCGCGGGGGGGGAAGCTGGAGCCGATCCCAGCTGTCATCGAGCGAGAGGCCGGGTTCACCCTGGACTGGATGCCGGTCAATCGCAAGGCTGCTAAACAGACTCTCTCACTCATTCGGGGCAATTTTACCTTTTTTTTTTTCCCAATTAACCGGCTGCATGTTTTCAGACCGTGGGGGGAAACCGGAGAAAACCCGCCCAAACATGGAGAGAACATACAAACTCCATCCAGAAAGGTCCCCTTATTCATATATGACTGAAAATATTGGAGTGGGTTCATTGGAGACCCTGAATTGCCCGGATGTGTGAAGGAGACGTCTCTATACGACGTTTGCAGAATTGGCCCCCTGCAACTTGAATGCCAGATAAGCGGTTTGGAGAATTAATGAATTTTGAATGAATTTACCCCCCCCACTGCCACAGTTTTCACATATGATGTGTTATTGTTATTTTTCCTTTTTTTTTTTTGCAACATTTCAAGACCATTTCCTGTTTAATTGACTGCAATTTTTTTGGCAATGAATTAATGAGATATATGTAAAAAAGAAGTTTCCAAAATGAAGGAGTCCCCCGCCCCCTGCAACTTAAATGTCAGATAAACGCTTTCGACAATGTATAAACACATTTTTTTTCCACCTGCGGTTTCACATGTGATGTGTGTTATTTTTCCAGATTTTATTTTGCAACATTTCAAGACTATTTCCTGTTTCATTGAATGCATTTTTTTTTCCAGCAATGAATTAATAAGATATATAAAAAAAATGAAGTTTGCAGAATAAAGGAGTCCCCCGCCCCCTGCATTTTGAATGTCTGAAAAAGGGTTTAGATCATGAATTAATTCATTCCCCCCAACATAGTTTCACATATGATGTGTGTTATTTTTCCAGATTTTTTTTTCTTTTTTTTCCCAATGAATTAATGAGAAAATAGAAAAAGAAATTAATTTTAATGTTCTAATCTTTGACCATGTGTAACTTTCCTTGTGTACGAGGACACCTCGGTAAAAATTTTCCATTTTCGGAAGCATTTGAGGACCCGGTTACTCGAGGCCTCGGTGCCAAATACATTCACGCACAAATCTGCTTATGTTTTTCTTCAGGTTTGCTCTCTGCATCCATCAACACGTCAGATACAGACTCGCAGCTGCCTGCCATTGAACACACACACACACACAGTCTTACAGACTTGAATTTTCGTACTGCTCCACCAGTGTTTCTACGTGTTCATGGGAAAGAGGAACAATGACCCAACTATCAATCAAGAGCGACACAAAAGCAACATCCGCTTGCTCAACAGGCACGTTGAGTCATGCTATTTGTCAGGCGGCACGTTGCACTGTCAAGGTCACGTCAAACTGACAAATGCGGCAAAGCAAATGTTGAACACCTTTTGATGCAGCTTTTACAAATTTGTTTAATGAGGAATTGATTTTGCTGCTCCCTCTCTCTTTCTTTCTTTCTTCCTCCCTCTCTCTTTCCCTCTCTTTCTCTGCAGGGGGTGCAGCTCCACAGGAGCAACAGTCAGCCCGAGATGGAGAATGGCTCAACCTTAGAATAGGCAGTGGCAGGCGGCTCGCCGTGTAGATTGCGTGACTCACACACACACACACACACACACACACAGGACCATTCAAATGCTCACACTGATGGCCACTGCCTGCCTCTTTCACAGCTGCATCAGCCTGCCAGGCTCGGACTGATAGACTTCTCTGATCCTAATGTCTTGTAGCCTAATGTTGTGGAAACAGATGGAGCTCAGTCATTAGGGCTGAATGAAATAGGAGAAAGGGAGGTGGAAAACACCCTCCGAAGTGTGAGTGATCTCATCAAACCATCGCGGGGATCAAAACATCAGGTCTGCTGCTTTTAGGTCCGGCTGTCTGGATGGAAAAAATATGAATAAAACATGGGTGAGGTCTGAAACAACATGGCTGCCAACCAAATGGGAGGCTTGGAATATCTAAGCAAAACATTTATTCATGCCCGGTGCAGTGAATACAAAATATTGTTAAAAAAGGATGAGAAAAAGGTCTGACAGGCATAGCTGAATGCAGTTGATGGATTGCAGCGTTATTGATTGGTTAAACACCGGGATTTATCTGCCATTGACTGAAACGCATGTAAATCATCATTATTATTTCTAGTCGGCGAGCTCGCAGCCGGCAAAGAATAAAACCCGCGCGATAGAATGTCATTTCGGCTAAAGGATGCGTTTGGCCTTTTTCGCTCTTTGATAATAATTCTCAAAAAAGACGGTCAAGTCCCCCTAAATGGGTTAATGAAATCCCAGACTTTACCTAGCCGAAGCCGGAGCGATCGATCCCTCGGCGGGGAGGAAATCCTATAACAGCCTGCCAGTTCATATTAATCACTGGAAGCGCCGTATGACATTGCTTTGCATAACGGTAACGATCACACCCTCTCCGGGAGAAGTTTGGATTAACGACGAGGGGATGATTACTCAAAGTCAGAAAATGTGTGCGGCAAATATGAATGGTGGTGGTGATGGGGGGGGGGGGAGAAGAAAATGAGTCACTTCAAAGAAGGGAGAACTTCAAAAAGTTTTCTAGCCGGTATTTCATTTCACTGTTTGTCTTCTGGGCAATCCCTCTCCACGCCGGCTGGAATAAAAAGGGCTTCAGCGGAAGCTGAAAGGCGCTTGATTATTTTATTTTATTTATTCTTATTCTGAATATACCAATCCTCCGCCACCCACCTGCGACAAACATCTTTGATTGACCCCGTCGCCTCGGCTGGGTCACCCGGCAACCCCACAAAAAAAAAAAAAAAAAAGGATATTTTTCAATCTTTCAACGGAAAGGGGAGAAAAGAAAAGTGTCCGGCGTCCCATGAACAGCAGGGTTTGACATGTCATCTGATGTGAGCAACGCGAGGTGTGGATCTGCCAGCAGCGATCCACACCAAAGTCCTGGCAGAGGATACGCGGGGAACGCAAGCGACGATAAGTCCATCTGGGGGTGGATGTGTCTGCTGTGACATTGTAGACTATGACAGGCGCCTTCTCTCACCGTCAGGAAGAATTTATGGAAATTGAAGCAGAGTGTTGAGACGGATGAGAGCAGATCATTGTCTGTCCCATGCAGCAATCAGGTGAACTCGGCAGGGCTGAATTTAAAGCAAATGTGCCCTATAAATCTCCGGGTATCCCCAGGCTGCTTAATGAAAACTAATAGACAGACTGTGAAAGGAGCCATCCATCCTGCTAGTTTCTATGCCCAGTAATGGGTTACTTTCCTGTAGGTGAGGAGAAATTTCAAGTGTTTATGAGGCGGCTTCTTCTGGGGTAACTTAGGTTAAAAAATGCTAAAACTCTGACGCTTATTTATCCACAAATGTCTGGAAAAGACAGATATAAATCACAATCCCCAGTGCGGAGATGTCGGTATTCGGTTGAAAAGACATGCTTACATCCTGCCGCCATTTTAAGGATATCTCCAAGATTCAAATACAATGTATGTATACATACAGCTCAAAAAATTAAGTCCAAGTGTCCACTTAGAAAGCGACACAGATTCATTTTGACTTGTTTTAAGGACATTTAGTTCAAAGTTGGATCAGCCTGTTGTGTTTTTTTACCCTTTATTTTTGAGCGGGACTCCAAATCCAGACCTCCATGGGATCATACATTTCATTTCCATTAATTGTTTTTGTGTGATTTTGTCGTCAGCGCATTCAACTACGCAAAGACCAAAGTATTTCATAAGAATATTTCATTCATTCAGATCCAGGATGTTATTTCAGTGTTTTTTGAGCGGTGTATATACACGCACGCACGCGTACAGTCAGTGTTTTTGTACAGAAGAGAGCGAGAGAGTCAAACGCCGGTCCTTTGAGCGACATTATAACATCAGCATCTAATTTCGGAGGCCAGGGTCGGAGTCCATTCTGCATGAAACCACAGCCAGAGAGGCAAAGAGGGAAGCGGGGGTTGGCGGTGGGGAGTGTGTGGGGCGAATGAGGACGGGGGTCCGTCAGCGATGTCGTCCTGCAGATTGGCACCATGGAGACGCTCCCAAATAGAATGTGACTTTGATTTCTCACCTCATTTCACTCCGGGCTGTCAGATAGGTTTCTGCTCAGATGACATCTCCTTCGCGGTGAGCAAAAATGTGGAACGGTTCAGAAATGAGGCAGCTGCTGCCCTATATGCCTGGATGTCTCGGTGACATCACCGCTCCCTAAACACCCCTGATGACCATAAACACAGGTTAAGGTGGAGCAGCTCAAGCGGTGCTCTTCACCTCCCGGTCCAAACCACCGGGTCTTTGTCTGCAGCATCTTGGTTTGTAACCGATTAAACAAGGATAGAACCAGGGTTGGGTTTGCGGACTCAAACCGGGAGATCAGCAGTTCTGGCATATGAATTATGCTAGTGGACCTTAAAATATGAGATTCCCCAAAAGAGGCCAAAAACAACAGTCTTACATATAGTTCTAGCAAATTTGATCCCAGAAGTGTTCATTCAGTCATTATCTTTACTGCTTATTCTGCACTCAGGGTCGCCGGAGTCTATCCCAGCCGTCATTGGCCGAGAAGCAGGGATTCATCCTGCACCCGTCCGTCAATCACATGGCAACATATGGAGACAGACAACCGTTCACTGTCTGATTCCCGCGTCATACAGAGACTTCACTACACATTCGAATCTCACTGCTGCATCGTGAGGTGCTAAACGGAACGACCTAAGGTTCAGCATTTTGCTCGAGGAAACTTCGTCACGCAAACAGGACGAGCCGGGAGTCAAACCGCCAACCTTCCGATTGGACGCCCACTCCGCCAACCGAATCCCCCTCCAGAGTCTTGAAGGCAAAACTTCTCAGCGTGTTTGTGTTCATTGCAAACAATAACTATCAGCCTAGAAGCTCGTAAATTCATGATTCATTAATACCGAGAGGAGGCATATTCAAATTTACACCGGCCCGCAGCTTCGGTCATAAAACATAAAATATGCGTCCGAATGAAAAACACTGCATTTCTCCTTTTTGATAATACAAGGATTCATTTGGCCCTCAATATTTTGTACTTTTGAATAATATCACTGTTAGTTGTATTTTTCTGTTCAAATGTTTTGAATTTAGACGTACATAGTGAGCATTTAATAGTGAATAATATGTAATGTTTCAAATTAACCTGGACATGTTAAATATTTTTGAAAGCTTTTTCCCCCCCAGACTTTTCCCTCATTTTATGTGATATTCAAATATGAAAGACAGTGATGTGCATAAAAAACTATAGATTTGTGTTCTGTGTTCAAGACATGAAAAGTTTGAAATAAAAAAACAAAGTCATGAAATAGTTCTTATGCATATAATATTGATGGTTCAAATGGTCGGCCCTCACACATTAAAAAAAAAAAAAAAAAAAATTCAATGAACTGTCAAGTTTTTTCGATTAAAGTTGCATCTTCTTGATTTTGCATTATTTACTTTAAAATTCGCGGGCGGGTCAGTGTGTTTCCTTCTTGTGACCCATCCAACCAGGACACACATTCTGCATGGACGGTTTCCTCTCCCAGTTCAGGCAGGTAGTTTTCGGGAGAGAAACTAGAAATGTGGCTCGTTCATCATTGTTTACTTCCTAGATTTCTGACAGCAGCCAAAGAAAAATAAAGAATTTGCATCACTACAGTAAGCAGAGTCAGCCTGTCTCCTAAAATAAATATTACATAAGCATGGCAACGGTTGTAGTTCTATTTGAATAGGTTCATACTTCAGAGATCTCTAGCTGAATCATAATATTCGATAAAAAACCATTTACATCAGCGGCGTTCCATCAGACATTTGATGGGATTTACCTGAAAATCAAAAATGCTGGGATCCAAACCCTGCAGCTCAGGCTCATCTGAATGATTGGAGCAGCAAAATGTTAAATGCAAACACAGATTTATCCAATTGCACGTTTGAGCGGGATACTAAAGCTACTGGCTCTCGAGTCCCTACAAAACATTACATGGAGTCCAGAGCTTTGAACTCTTTATTTTTTATTATTACTATTATTCACAAAATATCACATGGAGTTCAGAGCTTTAAACAGTTTTTTTTTTTTTTTGATTTTATTTTTTTATTACTATTATTCAGTTTTATTGACCAACTCTGCTCACACACAAAAAAGGAATTGGCTGAGGTCAACAGGAAAACAATGGCTGAAGAAGAACGTTGTAAACACAAAGCGCGACCTCTGTTTAAGTGATAATCCACCCGAGTAACGGGGCCAGCGAGGTCGTGAAAAGATGAGGCAATTAGATAAATAAAATAAGGTGATGATCCAATACAGGTGTGATCATTAGTGCATGACAAGGTATATAAGATGCTGTGGGGATTTGCGTATTTAGCAGAGTGACTGCTCCCTTCTTGGTAGATTCATCGATATCTAACAATAGCAGGACGCGTTTTGTATTGGAAGAAACACAAAGGGTGATAAATGTGTCATAACGTCGGCTGTGTTGGCAACGCATATACACGACCCATCAAATCTGCGCCTGCGGAATCATTAATAAAAAAGGGTTTCGATTATCGCGTTGGGTTTTGTTTGTAAAGTGCTTACATTATCTGGAAAACGGCACGTGGCAAATATGCCGAGGAGCTGACAAAGCAGCAAAGTGCTGACTTACCAGAACCTGGTGTCCGTAGATGTTCCGCTTCAAGGTTACAAACTCGCAAAGACCTTTTCATCAATCGCGCGGCGCCACGTTAACAAGGAGCGCCGGACGTCGGGACGCCCCGCCGCGCCTTATTGCTGTATAATTCACATCAAAATGTGTTTACAGTGTCACAGATTGTGTCATGTGAAAGTGTCCCTGGTGTAAAATGATGAACAACAACAGCAATAAATGGCTATTTCCTGCCAAGCCCAAATCTCACAAGCAGCCTGACCACATACAATAAATAAGATATGTGTCTTGTTCGGTAACTCTATCCTGTCACTGTTTCCCGCCGTGCCCCCATCTTATGTCCCTGAGGGTGGACGGAGGGGGGGGGGGCAGGAATGAGGAAAGTCACCGGGTTGACTGGCGTTCGGGATAAACAAGCGCAAACGTAACTGGACATAGATTAATTCTGCCATCGGGGACCGCTCTGCAACAATATCTGCAGGAGCCGCCTGCGGAGAACATACAGTATTTGACTCATTTCTGTGATCAGTCAGCTCCGTCTGCGTAAGAGACACCGGCAATCTGCCTCTGTCCTTGTGAGGGACTATTAGAGAAATGGAGAAAGTAAAACAATCTGGCTGTAGTTCCTGCGCCGGGTCATTTTCAAACCTGTTTGCCGTTGTCCCCGCGGTGTCATGAGGCTTACGTACCACCTGCTCGGCTTATTTCCCGATCAGATCTGCTCCACTTGGCGATGAATACTGTGTCAATGAGACAGCTGGGTACTGGTAACTCCTTTCCAATGTTTCATCAACAGGGATTCATGTGTTATTCATTTGCCCGTGCAGCCCGTGGGTGGCCATGTAATGACTGTTGATCACCGCAATTGTGTGCCGGATTGAGATTTTCTCGTTCTGGAGAATTCTTCCCGTCATTATTCCACAGGCAGCTGTATACGGAGGCGCGGAGCTGCCGTTTGAACCACATGAATAACCCAATCAAGTCAGCATCCCCAGGAACTATAGCTGGCATAATCAAACTACAATCAAATTCTCATCGCATCTTAAAAAAAAAAAAAAAAAAAGCATCATATAACACTGTTCAATAATTCAAATAGCAAATATGATATTACCAAGCCTTGTTTATAAATCTGCTGGCCTGTCACCCATCAGTGCACACTTTTTTGCCTCGGAGCAACTCTGGCTGGTCCTTCATCTGGAGGAGGCGGAGAGGGCTGGCAGCCACGATATTAAAAAGGGAGAGCCACTTGCTGGTTTTGCAATATAAGTGTAAATATGGGCACCTTAGAACAGCTGGGTTATGAATAATGGAAAGAGGTTGCCCTTGGTATTCATGGGAGGGGGAACTTTCTGCCACTCAAACTCAGGGAGAGAAAGTTCACAACCTCTCGCTGTACTCCTCTTCGCTCCCTCCTCCGACTGTTTGCACAGACGGCCGCCTCCGGTCGGCGAGACAGCAGGGAAAGCACAACATGATGAAGGCCTTTGGTTTGAATTTGCTCGTCTCTTTTCTTTAACGCCTGAGCGATATGTTGCGTTTTTCAGCGGGAAATAAAAATCGGGGACTGCACTGCAGCTGCAGGTGAAACAGGGGCATCAAGGAAAGGTCAGGCACATCGCCGTCAAGATTGCGACGGTGTTGGTTCGGTAAATAACACTATCATCGGGTCAACAAAAATGTTTAAAATCAAACTGAAATAGATCATTAAATGTCTTCTGCAAACTGGATTATTGTTTTGTTTCCACACACACACACACGTGTCAGGATGTGAGTAACTGAGTTGATGACTGAATGGGAGCATCTCCTGCTAAACCGCGGCTCCTATTCTGGTCGGCTTCGGAAATTATAATAAAAAATAGATCTGAAATGGTTGTGGGAATGCAATGACAAATTCAAGTTGTTGGCCTTTAAATCCCCGTGATCGGAGTCCAGTAGAGTGTTCGGAAAGTGCCGGACAAACAAGTCTGATCCACGGAGCTTCCGGGACCTAAAGGGATCAGCTGCTGATGTAGTCCACACCAACAGAACCCTGCTGGATCAAGCGGGTGGTCATGTAATGGCTGATCAAATATAGATATCTATCTCTCATTCCGCCTCCCAAAGACTAAGTAAATGGTGGTGGTTAGCGCTTCTGCCTCACAGCTAAAGGTCCAACTCTGAAACTCATCCCCCAACTTCCTTAAAAGAAAAAGAAAAAAAAAAAAGTTTACTTGGCCTGTTCCTTCTGATGCCAACTTATGTCACTTATTTATTCATTCCCGTGTTTGTTTTGGATGACTGTACGGTGTCCTTGAATGTTTTAGAGACAAGTTTCAACTTTTGCCATTACACATTTAGAGTCTAATCAGAAGTCCAAAAAGCAGAAATGCATATGTACAGAATGTGTAGTATTTACAGATAAATGCAGTACTAAGTGCGATTTATTTTTTTTACTGCTAGTGCAAGGATGGTGGATCGTTGTTATGTGCAGAAAAGAATGCACCTTAAATAAGATATTAGCATTATTTGTTTCCTACAACCTTCCAAAAACATGTACAAAATTATTTGGGGACCCAAACAAGGGAATGGATTGTTACAAGTGTGTGTTTGACTGGCAACCACTGCTACTTGCTCAGTAATAGTTGGGAGTGGAGATGATGAATGGAAACAAAGTAAAGAATCACTAATACACATTCATAATAGAGTATTACACAGCCCTCATTGATAAAATTCAATAAAGCTGCAGGGACCTCAGGGGCTTTTGTACCCCCCCCCCCCCCCCGCACACACACCTTCCAGTTTATTACAAAGAGAACTTCAAAATTACTTGTCAAATGCAAAAGTAAATGACAATAATAACTTCTTGCAGCAAAATCCCAAGTCATGTGACATCCAAACACATTCCCTTAAACTGTAAATAGACTCATGACTTATTCATCAACACAACGAACTGCAGCGTTATTCCAGCGGCTCCTTGAATGTCGTGATGCTTCGTATATTCTTATATAGTTTGAGTTCCTCCATCTCATGCTCAGGGAAAAAAAAAAAAACACTTAAGTTGTGCAAAGTTTCTACAAAGCAAGTTTGATGTTGATTTTGCAGCTGCCACAGTCTTGTTACCATAAGCTGTGCCTGCTAATATGATTTGGAAGATGAGTGCGAGATGTAGGCTAACATCCTATTGCGGCTGACACATCTGAATACCATCAAGCGATTAACGGGGAGAAAGCGTGCACGAGTGTGCTTGCTTACCAATCTGCGCTCTGTATTAGCCCAAACAGCCATATTTTAAAGCTCGCTGAGCCTAATGAACATCCCGCTCTTATTGATGATCCCATTGTTGTATGAATTTACATAATCGCTGCTTTACCCAGATTAAATTTGCCTCCGTTGCAACACATCTTTTCCTCCTTTTAAAACACCGGCAGCCGATACGGTCTCATAAACATGTGTATATTTTACATATCTCTGCATTTGAATGTTTACCAGATTTCCATGATCACAGACAGGATAGCTGAAGAAATTAGTCCAACGCGAGCAGACGTGCAACCGATTTCGAACAAAAATAGATAAAAGGGAAACATTTATAGATAAAATTAAAGATCGCTGTCTGTATATTTAGAAAATCCCGCTACTTGTGTCGCACCGTCATTACGGCTGGCGATATTTTCTGCTGAGACAGGAGCTTAGCTGAGAGGGGTTTTATGTTCTGGGTGTGGAGGAGGAGAAAGGAAACAGAGATAATAGTGTGAAGGCTGTGTCAGTGGTAGGCAGGTTTCAGAAAACATCAGGGCAACATTGGGAGATAAAAACAGGTATAGCGCCCTATCATGTCCTCAGAGCAGCTGTGCTTTGATACGCGCTGAGGAAAGAAATAAAAAACCATTGATGTATCTGACAGCACTTTTCCTCTTTACGCAGCGATGACAGAACGACGACGTTCTGAGAATCTCAAGTCAGGACCAGTTTTTTTATCGATACCAAAAAAAAAAAAAAAAATTACCCCTCGTGCTTCAACTCTTACCTTTGGCTGATACACTCAACCGAAAATTGAAATATGAAAGAAAGCGTTTGACATTTATGACCATTCAAAGCGGAGAGAAATAAAAGGCAGAAAGATGTCGGTTCAACCTCTCTTGAATTCGGATCACAAAATCTGATTCCGGTATTGAAAGAGAAACGACACAAGCACATAAATGGCAAATAGTCTCCACTCATGTGCCGCTCTTAAAGCGCTTTACGCTGGATAAGTCAGACAGACACACGCCCATGTTCAGCATCTTGCCGACACTTCGGTCGGCCAAACTTCGGATCGGAGGGACCCGACAAACCTGATCTCGAACACGAAGCAACTCCAGTGTTTGGGTTAATCGCAAAAAGAAAAACAAAAAAAAAAACACTCCACTCAGCGGTCGGGAACCATATATGGCACCAAGACAATTTTGAGTTGGGGGGAAAAAAAAACAAAAAACCTTGTGATATTTCTTCATAATACTGTGTCATTTTAAAAGTAAACCGAAATTAGTTTCGAGGATAAATGTCACAGGTCACCCGTTTGGTTGGGAACCAATGGCTTCCGAGCACGTCCGGGTCATTGTAAAGGTGAAGGGAATCAATTTTATCAGATAGCCAACTGGTTTATCCTTGTAACGGAAGAAAAGAAAAAGGATACAAGGATTACAGGGCATTTCAGGCTGTGTGGACAAAGAACTTTGCATTTACATCTGCGTTGTGCCTAATATTCAATGATAAAATAGCATTGATGAAACAGTCAAATATAAAAGCGGCGCTTCCAACAAAGCACCAGAGGTCGCATTAAAAGTAAGGCATATTTAATTTATTATATGATAAAAAAAACTATATGGATCTCAATGAAAGATATTTAGAAAAATTTGGCTTTTACAGCTCTCCCAGTCAAAAAGGTCCCTGACCCCTGCTCTGGTGGCTTGTAAATTCACAAATAGCTGTAGCCCAGGAATAACAATAATATTCAATTCCCTAATTTATTATCTGTACCACTTATCCTGCGCTGAGGACCATCAAGAAACTTTATTTACATCATCCTTGTCTCTTTCTAGTGCCTGATCTCACACCTCCTTAAAAGCAAGTCAAGCATTAATTGTGTTTGTAAAAATGATTTGAATTGAAGACCGAACGGCCGCTGTATTACAAATTACTATTTTGTGCTTTCCTGCTATTAATTTGCAGGCCACAAAATTTATGATTACACATTTTTTCCATTAACATTTGAATGATGTTCTTGTCTTTTAAGCTCATCTCATCTTTATAAGATGTCCCACTGGCCCGGACAAATCATTAGAGCTAACATATATGTCATACCCCCTTACAAGCACACACACACACACACACACATTTGCCAATTCTCGATTAATTTGTTTGTCCGTTTTCACAAATGCGTGACGAATTCAATTAATTCCATGCGGTGGAACAATGCTGGGCTTAATCAAAATAAATGAATCCAGAAGACCACATCATTGCTATTCATTACAAAAACATATTTCTCCAATTTGGGCGCGATGCTCTCCAATATCCACAAACTTACCTGCTGCTCTCAGTTAATTAAAAGACATATCTAGTTATACTTAATACGGCCTGTCAGCCACCGCTATATTTCAAAGTTGGAGATGGCAAAGCATGTTAAGCAGGCGAGAGAACAAGTCTGCTGCCACGGCAACACGGGCACAACAAATTGCATGCAGAAACAATTATCCTGATATAATTGGAAAAAAAAAAAAAAAATTGTGTTAATAAAAAAAAAAAAAAATAAACCAAACAAACACTGAAGAAAGAAATTAAAAATGCAAGAGAGTTTATCAAGTCATCTCAACAAAAAATTAGTTTGTCATGGCCACCAGTCGATGTAAATACAAGAAAAACAAGGAGGGACAAGGAACACGGGAAGGTTAGAAGAGGGAGTGAATGGAAGAAGCGTACCTGCAAGGGGACGACGACGACGACGACGACGAAAAAGTCACGTCTTGACATAAACAGAGACATCAGTCGCTGCAGACGACGGAACAATCGGTGAAACAGAGGGAACGGAAAGCTGCACGGCTTTTTTCCTGCAGGCTGATGAGCTTAATCGAAGGCAGGTGTGCATCATCAGCCAGGTGAGGGCAATCAACAAGGAGCCGGGAACCGGCGGGGGATCCGACCCCTCACCGATCCTGGTTGAGGAATAGGTGGAGTATCCTGAATAATGATAATATCATGATAAATATATTTATCCAGCACTTGTGCTGCACAAGTGAGAAGAGTAGAACACCAAAATTCATTCATGCCGTCTATCCCTGGGGTTTCGGACTAGCGGCCCGCGGGCCAATTGCAGCCCTCAGAACAATATTTTATGGCCCCCTGTCCGAAATTAAAGCTTTGTGTTTATGCAGCCTGTGCGTTTTTTCATCTGGGGGTTTTATAGTGGGTTTAAAAAAAAAAAAAAACGGGCAAGGAAAAAATAAAAAAAAGCAACTTTGCAATGTACTTTTTGCTTCAAAATTTCAAAACAAAATGATTTTTTTGATGAAAAAACATCTAGTGACATTGTCAAAAGGAGCTTTTCTTTTCTTATGTCTATGAAAAAAAACCACAAAAACGATAGCAAAAAAAAAATGGGCAAAATTAAAAAGATTGATTTAATAACCAGAATAGCCACCATTAGCCTTGTAAATATAATACTACCTCTTCTATATGCACGAATAAATTTCCTAACAACTTCAAGTGGCAAATTTTCCCACAGTGACAAAATTTTCTCTTTAAACTCAACAATATTTTTAGGGCGTAATTCTTTTATTTTTAGATTCATTTTTAACATAAATTCGTCATGTATTTTTTAGAGGAACATTTCATTACATATAAAGATGTTTATGATTTACCTGTTTACCCCCTTTACACTAAAACAAAGGAAAAATTTGGACCTAGTGTTACGTGTAGGTAGGACAAACTACCATTCAATCATTTGGTCGCACGTCATGTACAGACAATTCTTCACACTCTAGTTTACGCGTCACACAGATGCAAACATTCACTACCATATTCATATGTCGATTTAGGACAACATGGGTCGCCCACACAGAAAAGGCCCTCTGTTGGGATCCAGCCAGGTATCCATGTTAATGTTTCCTTCAAAAATAAGAAATAATCCCGCTGAAAAAAGCAGTGACACGTATTGCTATTGTGGGGAAAATAGAAGACAAATCATTAAACCCTTCCTATTAAAATGCAATAAAAAGCTATAAAATTGACTTTTCTCCATCATGTTTTACTATGAGTTTTATTATGCAACACAGTCCTGTCATCAAAATTCTTTATTTAGACTGAACCAATGACAGGGACGTGATGCGCTCCCAGACACGTCTAACATCTTGGCATGACGTAAATAGAAACGCCGCTGCACCTCCATTGAGCTACAGAAAAAGCAAGTTAGATGTTTTTTTTTAAATTTTATTTTTTTACGGTCTTTGTTCTTTAACTGTTGAAATGCTCATTTCGAGTCTGCGAGATGTTTCCTTTCTTTATCACCCGCGATAATACCTGAGAGGCAAGTGAGAATTTTACCTCGGATTATTCTTCTCTTTTTCTATATTTACATCTGTGGAAAAATGAACCTCAGTGGCAAGTGACACACACACTCACACACACAAGCAATACATGTATGAGCACACACACACACACACACACACACTCTTGTTTTCCTTTCGGCTTTTCCCTTCAGGGGCGGCCACAGAAAATCAACTTTCTCCATCTAACCCTATTCTCTGTATCCTCCTCTTGTTGCGTCCATAAAATGTTCTCCTTGTTTCTTCCTCCAGACCTCCAGCTCCAATTCCAGCATCCTTCTACCAATATATTGACTCCCTCCCCCGTGCATGACCCAACCATCTCCGCCTGGCTTCTCCGACCTTCTCTCCAAAACGTTCTAGCACAGGGGTGCTCAATACATCGATCGCAAAGTTGATGCCGGTAGATCGCATGACATTAAAAAAGATGGACGTCAGCCCATCATCCATCCATCTTGATTGATATACAGGGCAGCCAATCAGATGACATCTGATTTTTTCTGACACGGAGGTCACTGCACGTGCACAAACAATGGTGTGAAGTGCAGCAAAACTAACAAGCTAGTCAGCAAGTTACATCCAATTTTTAGCCCCTGATTTTTTCTCTGAAACATAAGAAAGAACACAAAAATTTATCACTTTCATATGGAATTGGAGGAGGATTTTTTTTTCACAATGACATTTTTGAAGTGCGTTTGCAAGTTTAACATCGCAATACCAAAGAAGGGTAACGTGAAGCGGCATTTTCGGACCGTTCGTGGAAAAAACGACACTGACGTCCCGCTGAGAAGCGAGCTGAGAAAGAGAAAGGTGAGGGAACTAAAATCCAAGTGGTCTGGACGGCAGCCACCTTTATCCCAACATACTATGATTCAATTCGGTGCAAAATCATCAAAGTGAACTTGGGTAATGACAAAAAAATGTACATATTAATTTTGTGTTGCGCAATATTGGGTCATGTGGTTATGCAAGATACATCAACATACAATGTACATATAAAGACTGTTTTGCATTTTTGTTTTTGGTAGATAATTTTGACTCGGTCATTTTATGGCTCCTTTTATGGCTCCTTCCTGATGCTATCCGTCTTGGTCGCTCCAGAATCTCCACCTCTGATGCCTCCAGCTTCGCCTCCTGTCTTTTTATCATCGTCCCTGTTTCTAAACCGCACACACACATACCTACATAAACGCACCCACAATGAGTGTGTGTTTTTTACTGTTTGTTGATCATGTCAAAACAAGAATGAGCTTGTGTGTTTCTATGGAGTTCCTATATGCTCTCCAGAGTCCCGGTAGCTACATATAATGTCTGCCTGCATGTCCTCCGACACAATTGTCAGGATTTTCTTTTGACAAGAAATAAACACCTCTCTTACATTTTAGCGGGATTCAGTAATAATAAAGCAAACTTACTCTCCTTCGGCCGACTCTTGGGAATTTATAATTCATATTTTCAGCTCTCTTTTAAACACAGACACCGATTCCTTCATTTCTGGAGGAATCTTGAATACTTTATTAATACCCTGCGGGATATTGTTAATCCTCTACATTTAGGCCTTCATGGATGAACCATGAGCGGCCGCGGCGAGCGGCGATGGGTTCGGCGTCTACTGCTGCGCGGCGCTCCGAAAGGCCGGGAGGAGCTCGGGAATCCGACCGACGCCCCAAAAGGGGATTTCATGGGATGCTGCCGGATCACCGGTGAAACATTCTGTCCCCTATTCAGCCTCAGTGTACTTTTATATACGAGTCATAACAATGTGGTAATATTCCCGCCATGAACAGGCTGTATAAAAGCAGACTTCTCCTGCCTGTAAAGTGTAGATTTCTAGCTCAGAGGAGGAATAAATAGCCCTCTTCTGAAAACTGAACATCCATCTATCTGCCCGACGTGTCACCACCTTTTTTTTTTTTTTTTTTTTTACTAAATAAACACACCACGCACGTCGACCTCAAACAATCGCAACATGAATTAGATTTTTTTTTTCTCGACGCATTTTCCTGCACAGGGCCTGGCGGAGCGACCGGGTGACAGCCTGAAGGCAAAAACCGGGAGGAATATCGTACGTGGAAGAGTCGGGACGTGATTCACGGGGCGGCGGCCTGACTGACGTCCCGACAGTCATTTTTAAACGGGTTATTTTAATCTGTCATTTTAATCACCGCGTCGGAAAGATCAATCGAGTGAATTAACCCCAACTCTTCCCCATCCACCGCTGAGTTTTCCATCATTCATCACACGAATTATCAGATTAAAATAGGTCGCGTGAACAGCGGGGTGGGGTGGCGACGGGGCCGAGACGACGGCTGACACGTTCCCGCGGCGAATTCTGGCGGACGGCCGGCTTCCCGGTCCTTCGCCCTGGAGCTGAAACAACGTCCGCTATCTGAGTCCGACATGTGAGGCGGATGATCGGCGCTTTGTCGATTCACAGTTTTATCGTGATAATAAAGTGATTTTATGATGTTATTGACAAATGTCAAGGTATGGATAGGATCAGGAGTGAGTCCATCACAGTTGCATGTTAGATGTTTTGGAGATAAGGTCAGACTGAGAGGAGGGGATGGTGAATATATTGACAGGAGGACGCAAGAGGAAACCAAAGAGAAAATTTATGGATGCACGGACGGAGGAGGTTGATTCTCCCATGAAGGGAGCAGCCGGGAGGGGGAGAAGATTGACAAATGTCTAAAGTGTTGCGGAAAGAAGAACAGAGGTTCTTCAACAACAGCAGTTTGTTGTTGTTGTTGCTCTGTCACGAGACGACCGTCCGTTCACCCGTTCATTATGGACACGTCTTCTCCTGCAGCGGAGGCTGTCCTGCAGGCGGGGTTCACCCCGGACCCGTCCTTACATAGAGACATACAAGCATTCGTTCTCAGGTCAAGGGGAAAGCGCGGAAAAGCGGGATCTTCTCGTTTTTCGGGCGGAAGCCGTAACCATCCACCGTCAGGAGATATCGCGTCAGCGCACCGCTGGAATGGAGCCTTCATTGGAAGGAAATAATTGTTTTATTTGTCCGGAACATAACCGTTATTAACTGGTTTTAAATCAGCCGGATTTACGTTTGGCGATTTATTCGCAGTACGCCGGCACAGAGCGGCAGCGTCTGGTGTGTTAAATCCAGACAGGAGCAGCATCAGCAGCCCTCCACAGTTACAGGCCGGGATCGACTTGTTTTGCCTCCTCCTTTCCTGTGCTATAGACCCAGTGAGACCTGCTCTGCTGTGCCATCAGTAACCTATACAGCACCGCATGTCAACTCACAAGTGACTGCCACAAATATCAGACAACCCGGATGAGACACTTTATCACATTTCATTGCGTTTCAAACGTATTCCAAGACAAGGACGATGTGATTTATTATTTATACTCCCAAAGCCATCTTATCCTTCTCCGCCAATGGGCAGGCTAAAAATAAACAATTCATTTAGGGACTTCTAAGCACAGATAATGGATGCTTTGTGCTTCATTCGGATTGACACTGACATCCTAGACAAGGGCTTCAAAGTACAGTTTGTGTGATTTAATAAAGCAAACCGAATCTCATTTATTTGCATTGATGAAAAACAGCCAGGAGAACGCATGGCCCGGAAGAGGCGTGCGTTTAATTCCCTGGCAGTTGTTATGGAAATGCAAAATTAAGAAAGGGGTGCGATCGAATCACGCGGCGGGGCGTGTTTTAATGCGGTTTCATTTTGAGCGATCGCAGTTCCGGAGCCGGCGGGCGCCGGGGTTACAGGACAAGGTTACCTTGCCGGGCTGCTTATCACGAAGAAAGTGGCTGGCCGGGACAAAGCAATTCAGAATTTTATTATCATTCAAATTAGAACATATAGAGGGGCTTCTATCCAATTGGTGAAATAATGGGAGTCATTTATCTAGGTCTCACCGACCTTTCATTCCCCATTCATGTCTTATTAGCGGAGCATACATCATCATCCCGCCATAATTAAAAAGAGAAAATCAAATTGATTGCGCGAAGAAAGAAGGTGCTCGTAGGAAGAGATTGAACGGCCGCGTGTTCCTCGAAGTCTCCCCGTCGTTTTTAAAACTATATGCTTTTTTTTTTTTTTCGTTTGTTATTATTTTTTCTCTTTTGACCGGTAGGGACGCAAACCAGACGGCGTTGGAATTTTATCAGCTCCCGGCTACCGGCTGCCTTCGCCGGAACAAAAGCATATTACGGTGTCAGTGATTAATGCATCGGGAGACTGAAGGCAAGTTTCCCACGCTTATTAGTCTCATAATAGATTTATGGAAAAACAAAATGAAAGCACGGGGGCCGATGCCCGAGATAAGACAAGATTTACAACGTAAAAAAAAAAAATGGCACCTTAATGTTTTGAGTTCCTTGTTTTCAAGGCCGGAGCAACGCTAGCATTAAATAACAGGCGAGCAGACAGTACTCCAAATTGGAGGTGATGGTGCAGTGCAGCCCGGGATGGCGGGGAGAGTTTACAGGTGAAGCGGCGAGATAAGAGAAACTGTTTTGACTTCTTGTGGGAAAAAAAAGCAAAAAAAAAAAAAAAAAAAAAAAAAGGAAAAAGTCGCTATCACAACAGTCTATTCAGGCGGGTGTATTTGCATCGCGAAGTTGAGTTAGCAGTTAGCAGTTAGCGTCTTGATTGGTTGCTCGAATTTTGGGGCAAGTTACCCTCGAAGTGGCCCCGATGAAGAATCTGCAGCCGATTCTCATATTTTATCTGCGGAACACAACGGAACAATTTCCCCCTAAAGTCCTCTTAAATGCTAATTGAATAGTAATGCAACGCCTCGGGCATCTTGTTGTCAGCTCATTTGGGCAGTGATTTGTCTCAGTCCGTCAGGATCCCCGCTATTGGCAAGATCTCAATGTACTGCTCAATGTGCCATTGAAATTCAATTTCATAAACCCCCGTGCTGCTCGGCAGCCTTCTCGCCGGGCCGGCTGTGCTCTTCATCTCGTCGCGATTCTCCGAATTCCTAAAGATTCCGCTCACAAACTTCGCGAGAAGCCGAGTTATATAACCGGAAGAAAAGGGACGAGTCAGACTTTGGGATTCGAGTAACCTCAAAGAACCAGTTAATATTCCTTGTCATGTGGAAATTGATTCCAGGAGTAACATAACAAAGTCTTATCTCACTGCACTAATAAAAATGATGGATAACACGGGGGCCGGGGATTATTGGAGACAATTGGATTTCACCCACATTATGTAATTCAAACACTGCTTGGAGAACATGCCGGAGTCTCAGGTTCCTCCTGACTTCTCTCCGGCAGACGAGGTTATCGAGAGGCCACCGTCGAACCTGCGACTGAAACACGAGCCGGTCCGGCTCCGGCTGCCGCTACGCCGTGTCAGCATTTGCCGGCAGGCATTCCATCAAACAACGGCAATATTAATAAAAGATAGTTAATTATTAAAGCTCTTATATCTTGAATATTGTTTCTTTCCTCTCAGTGGGTGTTAACCCGTCAGTTCCAAACCACGGGTGCTGTGTCATTAAAGTAAAACAATAGAAAAAAAAAAATAAATTAAAAAAATAAAATAAAATAAAATAAAATAAAATAAAATAAAATAAAATAAAATAAAATAAAATAAAATAAAATAAAATGAAAAATAAAATAAAATAAAATAAAATAAACCAAACCCTGTCCACTCACTGGCTGGATCTCCAGCAGAAGAAAAAAAAAAAAAAAAAGAGTGAACTTGGCATTAAACATCTTCCTGGATGTGGTCCCTCACAAAATGAGGTGCAGCCTCTCCAATGAGATTATCGTTTGCTCGACTGGCTAGAGTCGTGAAAAATCAAATTTGAACATTTTAAAGGGATTCAGTCTTCTTTTCCTTCAGGGGTCGCCACAGCCAATCATCTGCCTCTCCTCTTCATCTTCCTCTCTCACGTCAACCGACTTCACATCCTCTTTCACTCCATCGGTGATGGAGATCTCTTCCCCGGCGGTCCGAGCCTCAGCGTCCTTCTACCTAGATCTTCACTCTCCCTCCTCTGAACGCGTCCGAACCATCTCCGTCTGATGCTCGCCGTCCCCCTCGCTTGCAAAGAGAACCTCCACATCTTCATCTCCGCTGTCTCCAGCTCCGCTTCCTGTCTTCTCCTCAACGAGATGACATTTTTGGTCCAAAAATTCCTTTTTGAGTAAAACTTTACTGTCACACTGAATCTGGTTTCCGCCCGTCACGATTCAGCGGGAAACGTCTTCGCTCTATTCATATTTGATACTTTTGTTCAATATTGTTAAATAAATTCATACATCTCTTTTATGGTTAATGACATAACTTGCAAGCCAATGGTGGCCACGATTATGAAACCAATACAATTACTGATTTAAATAATTCAATTCCTCATTACTCATATAAATAATGCACTTATGAATAAGTGGATCACGGACATTGAGGAGTTTGCAAACACCGTTACTTCTTGAATTGGCAAATGTAAGCAACCAGAAGTCATGGCTGACAGGGGACGTCCACCGGCTGCAGAGGGCCGGAGACGGAGGCTTCAGTGCCAGGGAGCAAACCGGCCTGAGAGCAGCGAGAGCATCAGGAAAGCCAAACGCAAATACGCCGATAAGATAACCCGCCAATTCAAGGACGGCAGAGAGGCACGGAGTCGTGGCAGGACATCCGGATCCTCACAGACTACAAACCTGTGCAACAGCTCCCTGCTGAACGACATCAACAGCTTGTCCGTGGAGGTTCTCGGGCATCCTGGTCATGGTGATTTCTTGACGAAATCTTCTTGTCTTGGCAACTGGACTTGAATTTCTTCACTTGAAGATGTTTCACCCCTCGTCCGAGAGGCTTCCTCGGGTCTTATGACCTGTGGGGAGTTTCCGAACATACCACCTTACACCTAGCTTCTGCTGATCAACACAACAAGCCACCATAACCCAGACCCGCCCAAAATCCTTGCAGTTATATTTGGAAACTCCCCGTAGGTCAGTAGGACTGAAGAAGCCTCTCGGATGAGGGGTGAAGAAATTCAAGTCGAGTTGCCAATACAAGAAGATTCGTAATAATAATTTATCCCTTATTAATCCCCGTGGGGAAATATGTTCTCTGCAATTAACCAATCATGGATGAACCATGAGCAGTCAGCATGGCGTTCACCAGGACCAGGGGAGCAGTTAGGGGTTCAGTGTCTTGCTCAACAACACTTGGTCACACTAGGAGGAGGCGTGAATAACCAGGAATGTTCGTTTCCAAATACGATAGCTTTACCTCCCGCGCCACGCCGCCCGAGAACCTAAACAGCTTCTTTGCACAGTTTGAGGCTCAAAACAACGCTCATCCATAGAAGATCCCACCGCCCCCCCATGACCAAGAGAGGAGAACAAGAGAGGAGAAGACTCTCCACCATCAACACCCGCAAGGCAGAAGGCCCAGACAGGAAAGCAGTTGTTCTGCCATGCTTCAAAATTCAGCGACATCGTACCCGTGCCAAAGAAACTCACCCCATCTAGTTACGATGACTTTGGCCTCGTAGCACCGACCCTCATCTTGAAGCGCTTTGAATGACTAGTCATGGGACCTGCTCTAGACCCTTACCAGTTTGCACATCGGGCCAAACGCTCCGCAGAAGATGCAATCTGCTCAGCTCTCCACCCGGCCCTCACCCAGCGGGACACCAAAGACTCTTATGTGAGAATGCTGTTCAACACTATAATCCCGCAACAGCTGATCACCACAGCTGTGGCTAAACACCTCCCTCTGCAACTGGCCGCTGGACTTCCTCAGTGAGAGGCCACAAGCGGTACGAGTCGGCAACAACATCTGGAGGGGCGCCACACCGGGTACAGTCCTCTGATCTTCATCCCGCAATCTCCCTGCAAGACCAGGGAGGTTGTTGTTGACTTCCGGAGAGGCTGCACCAAGCACACCCGGCTGACCATCAATGGCGTTGCCGTGGAGAGAGTGAGCAGCACCAAATTCCTGGGGTTGCACATCAGTCCTGGACCACCGACACCCCATCATTGGTGAAGAAGGCACAGCGGAGCGACTACTTTCATCGCAAACTCAAGCAAGTGAAAGCCCCCACACCCACCATGCACTGCACACCTTCTACCGGGGCACCATGGAGAACTTCCTGACCTGCTGGATCACGTTGTGGTGCGGGAGCTGCACGGACTACAACAAGAAAGCTCTGTGGCGCATCGTGAACAAAGCTGGAAGGATCATCGTTTGCCGATGCATCGCCAACGATCTACAGAAGAAGAAGAGGAAGAAATGCCTTTATTTCAAAAACAGTTCCGCATCGAACCCATCATGATGCACCGTGAGCAGAAGGCAGATACTGAGCAGTTGGGGGTTCAGCGTCTTGCTCAATAACACTTCGACTGACTCGGAGGAACCGAAAATGTCCAGTACCCAGGACGATTGCACACAAATTTCACCAGACAATGCCGGCCTCCTCTACCAGACGCACATCTACCAATCTATGGTGCAGGGCGTGAACCAACGGACCACTTGGGGATCGGAAACTCGATGTTTCTCTTTCTTGAAAGAAAGTGACTGTTGGGTTTTAATTACATTGCATTACAGTCATTTGGCAGACGCTTTTATCCAAAGCGACTAACAAGAAGTACAATTCAGTCACCGAAGATCCGAAGTTCTAGTAGTCGGACGTCAGAAGTGACCACTCAACCAAATAGTCATCTCAGAACCACATACAGACATAAATTCATTTCATTTGTTTTTGTTTTGTTTTTTTGGTGGGGAGTTGGGGGCTGAGTGCGATTAGTAGGGTAGTGCTTGGTGAAGAGGTATGTTTTCAACTCACGGCGAAAGATGGGCAGCGACCCCGCTGTTCTGACTTTTTTCGGGAGCTCGTTCCACCAGTGAGGAGCCAAGACCGAGAAGAGCCGAGACCAGTTCGATCGGCAGCCAGGGGGCTCTGAGCGATGGGGTGGACGGTCACCCAGAGGTGGCAGATCGGAGGGGACGGGTAGGGACATGTGGCTCGACCATATCCTGGAGATAAGACGGGGCTATCAACTGCCCGGTAGACGAGCACCAGGGTCTTGAACTTGATGCGGGCGGCTACTGGGAGCCAGTGTAGGGACATAAGAAGGGGAGTTGTGAGGGAGAATTTGGGACGGTTGAAGACCAGGTGTTCTGAATAAGCTCCAGAGGCCTGATGGTCACGAGAGATGACGAGATTAACACAATCTGTGGTCAGGAACCTCCACCGGATGTGATGTTCTCTATGTGTACGCCAAAAGGCGACTGTTAACTCTCCGACCACAAATGTCAGCGCGGCGCTGTGCATTATTTTACCGTCCCCAATAGCGGGGAGGGAAACCACACCTTAAAGGGCACGCAGAACTTTGAATGGAGTATCGATTGCGTTAAAGGTAAGTGGGAGTCTCTGTGAGGTGGCTTGTGATGCTGTATTAACTTGCAAGATGATAATAATAGCCAACCACCAATGAGGCAGTGTGAGATTGTTTGAATTCTTTTTGATGTAGTAACACACCTAAGAAGCATACTGATTAGATCATGAAGTTATCTGGCTCGAGTTCAAAGCAAGACTTGGAATTGATACAAAATAAAAAGCTCTGCCTTAATAAAAATATAGGAATCGCCGATTTATTAATGATGCGGAAATTAACGGAAAACAAAGCTGTGAGGGTCAAATGAAACGACTATTTTTAGTTTACACACCAAACAATTCGCACCGCACGTCAAAGCGGTCGCGATCCGAGGGCCGCCTTCGAAGTATCTTTCATAAGCTGATTAAATATGTATTGTCTCGGAATGTCAGCTTTCATTTGCCAGTCCGCCGGCCACCATCGAGTCCCTCCTTTAAATTCATTTACCACCTCTGAAGTCCGGCTTCGGTCGGACAGACCCCGCCTGCGAGGGGTGACGGGGCAGGTTAATTGCCGGGGTTTTCATTGTCACTCCGTAACAGATGAACACGGAGGTGGAAAGAGTGGCGCTAACAGAGAGACAACAGATTGCCATCTAAATCTTGCTGCGCACCGATGTGCCGTCGTGGTCAATAAAAAAAAAAGAGATTTAATCACAGAGGATTGTAACAAGGCTTCTACATCTCACGGTTGGTCTTCTTCCGCCTAAACAAATACTCGAAATGCAGGGGATGTATCAGCGGGCCGCTTGATTCGTGATGCTAATTTTACACCGGCGCCTATATCCTCGCTTGGTTCCAAAGCACCCACTCCACGATATGACTCAGAGGTTTCCGAAAATGCATCCAAAGTGTGCACCGCCATAAATCAAAGCGCTGACCTCCGGGACTTTCGAGGCTAACGCGATACTGGAAATATATACGTATAAAATATGGATATCTGCAACTGAGAAAAAAAAAAAAAAAAACAACAACTATTTCCGTTGCATCTAAAAAGAATCGTCAATCTCCGCGCGGGTATAATTTCCCGCAGGCGAGGGTGTCCGAAAACTCCATTTTCCGATCGAGCCGTAATTTTTTTTATTGTTCCGCGGCAGTTTGTGTGGATGTTTCAGGAAACGCGCCTGCAGACGGGCCATGCAGATCACTGTGGATAACAGCCTTTATTTTTCAATCTAAATCAAATCAACCGCTCCTGCGAGATGCGTCCTCCGCCGAGCACGTCCGTCAGTCATCGCAGGACACTTTCAGGGGTCGGTCTGGATTTGTCGCCGGTCGACGACATTAAGGAAGGGATATTACACCGCATCATTGCGGGATTAGACATTATTTTTCGCTGTTGCCGATGCCTGAGCTCTGTCTAAGCCCTCGTTATGTTTAATGGTGTGAGTTATTGCCTGCCCACAGCCTTGTAACTCACGGGACGCAGAGCATAGAACATTTATGGACCCCTTCGTCGCAACACCGGCCGGGGTCGGCTTCCGCGGCGGGCGATGGATAAACGTCGGGTGTTATTCGCCGCGACCATTTTAAAATTCTCGCATGAGCGCGATAATTCGGCGTGTTTATAAACAGTTTTTGCCCTTTCGGCATATTGACAAGAGTCTGTAAAGTATTCTAGGGAGAAAACTGAGAGGGTCATATGAGGGGTCAAGCCATTATCCCTTTTAATACACTGTGTGATTGGTAACTAATTGATATTGCATGCTAATTGATATAAATCCCGGCTACATTACCACCCGTAGGCATTTCACACCTGTCTACGCAGACACAATTAGCTGAAATGTGGGCAAAAACTCATTCGGCTCGATCTCTCCCTCGCGCCACGGTTTTATATCGGTGATTTACATTTGATATTGTTTCGCTCGGAGTGGGTGAAGAATGAGAGTGAAATCGGCGCCCACGGGCGGAGGCGAGCTTTTCGGTTTTCCCGGGGGACGAGGATGGGAGGCTGCAAGCGGCGGGGTAGAGAAATGACAAAAAACCCGATTCCTGTGAAGCAAGGAGGCCTGTAAACACCATTATTCCAATTTAAAACTGCACGATCCATTCTGGGGGGGGGGAGCAAAAAAGACAACAACAAAAAAAAAACAAACACAAAAAACATGAACAATGCTGTTTTCAGCATCTGAGAAAACGCTCCCCGATAATTATTGTTAAGTGTTAAATTAGGCTGCGGCTGCTACAGTTGATGCAACGCACCAAAAAATACACCTGAGCACTTAATTTCACGCGCATTTCATCTTTCCTCATCGCTTTCACACACACCGGCTCGGATCTTAATCATGCATTGTCGCACCCACCTCGCTTTTTTATTTTTTTTATTTTTATTTTATCAGCCTCGCTCCTGCAAGTTTAACATGCGAGTTAAAAGAACAACATAATTACGATCAATAAGCGCACCTCCCGCCGTGCGGAGCATGCGAATCAACCCAAAGTCAGCGGACGGTCACTCGCTTGGCACCGTTTGCACGGGAAATCTGGAATCGGTTAGTGAAGAAAAAATAAGAATCTCCTCACAGCCTCATCTAAAATGCAGCAGAGCAATCAATGCAACGAGCCGCTTACTTTATTATTAATTTACGTTTTAACCCGGTGGTCATATCTATCTGCAAACAAAACGGGGGGATGCCTGTTTACAAAGTTTCGGCCATCTTCTCTGTCGGGCCTGCAGAGCTTCTGATGTTAGTTTGTCGGCCGCGGCCGAAGAAACTTTATAATATTTTCTGTGTGTAAAGAGCTGTTTGGATTGAAAGAGACACCCTGTAACGGCTCTCTTGTAGCGTCATGAAAAATAAATTGACTTCTTGTTGTCATAGCAATTTCTCACATTTAGATGCAAGACATGTCATCGATTATGGCACCTCTTAACGCGAATTTCTGGACCAAGGCTGTTTCCTCTCAAGTGTTTACTTGCGACCGTTCGATTTGATCGACGGTTTGTGACCGTTCAAAATACCCTTTTTTTTTTTTTGCGTGTAGCTCCATGATTAAAGCTGAAGGATTTATTCTTACATTCATCATCCGAACTTCTTGTACCGCATTTAGGGTCGCATGGTTGCCGGAGCTTATCCCAGCTGTCATCGGGCTCGAGGCGGGCTTCCCCGTGGATCGATAACACGGCCGCACATGGAAAAAAAAAAAAAATCACTCATCGGTACATCATGTTGAGACAAACAACAATATCCTCTCATTGACTCGTCACATAAAGACGTCCAGCTATTCACTCTCATATAGAAACATTTAGCATTTAGCATCATTTTTCAACAAACCTGGAGTTTCATTTTCAGACACACCTGGAGAAGCATCTACTTTTGGGTATAACATAAGTGAAGGAACGCGATTTCTCGCTCACAACAGAAATATGTGGGAAAAACAAACTTTTATTTATAAAACTTTTATTTTATTTATCAGGTTTGAACTAGATACTCCTGCCACAGGTCTGAAAGGTTTGTTGCAAAATGGCGAAAAAAAAAATAGCTCGCTATACATCCGTACAGTTTGCGATTGAAAGACTAAATTGCTAAATGTGTCCATATAAGAGTGAATAGTTGTGCGTCTCTATGTGACGAGTCAGTGAGAGGATATTGTTGTTTGTCTCTACATGATGTGCAGATGATTTTTTTTTTTCTCCATGTGAGGCCGTGTGATCGATCCACACTGGGAGTGAGGATGGATTTATATAAACACACACGTGTATGAATATACTAGATACTGACATATACACACAACACAGACGGACGGATAGATGAATAGACAGATAGATAGATAGATAGATAGATAGATAGATAGATAGATAGATAGATAGATAGATAGATAGATAGATAGATAGATAGATAGATAGATAGATAGATAGATAGATAGATAGATAGATAGATAGATAGATAGATAGATAGATAGATAGATAGATAGATAGATAGATAGATCCACGTGGACCATGAGCCCTGCAGTTTTGCCAGAAGTGTTATGAGACGAGATGCTGTGCATGACATTCCGCTACCTCAGTTTCCATGGATACCACACCTGATTAAGCATGAAGTCATGCACGTGCCCTCCGGATTGTGACGGCAGGAACGAGTCGGATGACATATCTCCGGGAACCCGTACAATTCAGGAGAAACAGACAGATTAAATAACAACAAAAAAAAAAAAAGGAAAAAAAGAAAGAAGACCAAAACACCAGAAGTTGCGGCTCGATCACCACGTCATCGCCTCCTGGTTAATTCTCCCACACGGCGAAGAAGAAAGATGTTCACTTCCTGTTGAGCTCCCATTTTAGTCCATGATCAAAATGTCCAAATATCCATTTATATAAAAAAAATTCTATAATCGACCTCTCTCCTCTTATCCCTCTTGCAAAATCCTTCATTGGCTTTTCACACTTTCTGCAAGCGCCGCCTGCTCCTGCTGCTCAGCATGCATGAAGCAAGGCAGCACAGGGAGTCCAGAGATCCATAATCCGCCTACAGGAGAGAAGTGGATGAGTTTAATGATTTAAATCTCATCAATGAGCACCTTCTCTGATTTGAAACGAGAAATTTGAAGTCCTGTTGGAATCAACCCAGACCCGCGGCCGCACGTACCGCATCAGCATTCCCGCTCAATCAATGGTCATTGACTACAGCAAGTAGGTGCTTAATCATTTTTAATTAGAGATAATCAGACATCTTGTCCATTCCAGTTAGAAGAGGGCGAAACCGTGGCCCGTGATGATCAAAGTTCTCAATTTGACATTCTGACTCCAATTTATTTAATTTGACAACATAGTTAAAACAAGCCCCCCCACCACCACCACACACACACACACACACACACACACACACACACACACGCTGAACATTCGAGCCAACATCGGCAAATTGCGCATGATTACTGTTTGAAAGGAAAAGGTGGGACAAGCTATAAGAAACACGTTGGGTTCTCGCTTCGGAGGCTCGTCTATTGTGCGAAAACAACACCGGGAAAATAAACTGAATCTAAAATCGGAGGTGTTTGGACGCTCCGCTGGGTGGGTGTGGCGGCACGGTTTCTCACTGGCGGTATCTCAAAGTAATGAGGCCCTGTGAAACAGAGGCTCTCACCCCTCACTGGGCCCTCATACATCATTAATGTTCCCACATCATGGTCCTGATAATTACCGGGGACGTGAATGTCACCTCAGTGGCGCCTCCTCTGCAGAGGATGACAGCACAAGGTCCGCGGTCTGCCAGACGTGCCGTGAGCGCACGCCGTCCTCGAAGCATTCCTCGCACGCCGGCCCGATCCCCCCTCCAACATTGGAGAAACACATATTTTACCCAAAGCGTCCCATATGTGTCCTTTTATTAAACACGACGACGTGAGGGGCTTGACTCCCCGCCGTCCCTCCGCTGGGAATATTTCAATGTCAAATTGAAGCTGTGATAAATAAACACTGGGTCAGCGACAAACAAAAAGTGAAGATGTGCACTTCTTCACCCGCACAGCAGATGCAATATAGGTCGGTAAAAACGAGCGCTCCGGAAAACTACCAAACAGCCCTTTATGGTCATAAAACCCCCCGCAGTGAAACGGGATCCAGCATGGGATCCGTCTCCATCATATATTACTCTATTTACTTATCTAGTTATCATTTTTTTTTTCAACTTTGACCACTTTTACTGTTTTTAATGTTTCTTTACATCTGCATATGTAAATATATATAAATATATATGTACGTATGAATATGTATATATTCAACTTTGACCAGTTTTACTGTTCTTAATGTTTCTTTACATCTGCATATGTAAATATACATAAATATATATGTATGTATGAATATGTATATACGTATATATGTATATATACGTATATACATATGTATACATATGTGTGTGTGTCTATATGTATGTATATATGTGTTTATATGTATATGCAGGACTGTCTCAGAAAATTAGAATGTTGTAATAAAGTTCTTTATCTTCTGTAATGCAATTACAAAAACAAAAATGTCATACATTCTGGATTCATTACAAATCAACTGAAATATTGCAAGCCTTTTATTATTTTAATATTGCTGATTATGGCTTAAGAATACTCAAAAATCCTATCTCAAAATATTAGAATATAATGAAAAAGTATTTTTTGTTTTTTTAAATTGCATTACAGAAGATAAAGAACTTTATCACAGCATTCTAATTTTCTGTTACAGTCCTGTATGTTTATACGATGCCCCTGAGAGTCAAGTAAGGCGTCTTAAAAAAATATATCATTATCATAAAAACGTTGCAATATTTCTCCACTCGCATATGCATAGAGACAATCGGTGCACTTCCCTCGCTGCCTTGAAATCGTGTCTCGGTGAAAAATATCTTGTGGTAGTTTTGTCACCCTCGGTCACTTCATCTGATTTTCTTCACTTTACCCTACAGTCTGTCTTCCTAGAATAACAAACCTTCAGCAAGACGCTGGGAGTGACTCCTCTGTTATTCCACCTTTTGAACCGCCGTCCGCCTCAAGTTATCATCCATTACGAAACGGACAAAGTCCACATCTTGGTGGAACGACAGCGGGCGAAACGGGATTACGAACAACCGTGAGCTTTTGTAGCTATTGACATACTTACAGTGACAATGTATCAATGTAGGATGACTTTTATACATTTATAACTTGCTTTTTCTATCTTTGCAAATCTGGTAAAAACACAATTATTGTATACACTTTTACATGCACCTATTTTTAAATTAAATATTGGGCCGTGGTTAGTGCCCTGATTTGATTCTGACAGGATGGATTTTGCATGTTTTCCTAGTGTCTATGGTTTCCACCTCTCACAGTCCAAAAATACGAAGAACAAAAAAAATGTCCCTAAAAATTGCCCAGATGTGTGAATGATAGAATGAATGGTTATTTGTCTCTTTATGTGTAGAGTTTTGAAAAAAATCACACACCATAAAATAATCCAAAAAAGAGGATTTATCTTACATATAACACAAAACACTCTCGCATGCATGATGTTTGTGCAAAAAATAGGCTATTCCTTAGTTGTTAACAAATACTGGGTGCCATTTTTAAAGAAAAAGCATTCTTATATTTTTTGCTTGAAACGTCATGCGTGCGAGAAGAAGTGTTTTGTCCAACCATCCGTGCATCTTCTTCCACTTATCCTGCTTTCAGGGTGGCAGTGGATGCTGGAGCCTATCCCAGCTGTCATCGGGCAAGAGGCAGGATACACTTCGGACTGGTCGCCATCTATTCTTTTTGGAGAATTTTTTGGTGCAATTTTTTCAAAACTCTACTAAGTTGAACTTTTTTTTCTTTTTTTGGATCCAGCACCCATTCCTAACTGGGCAGGGGATGCGGTGTGTATTTCTTTTCTATCTCTATATGTGTCCCCGTCAGTGACGTGCGGTGAGGTTCATGGCTGGTGAGGCACTGACAGACGTGCCTCATGTTTGCTCAGCATAAGAAACTACACACACACGGTTGCTCACCATAAAACAGTGTACATTGGAAATATAGTTTATAGTTTAAAGAGAAAAAGTGTTTAAACATTTTAAGAGAAACAGCAATGCGGTCTCAGTGCAGAGCATGCCAGCTGTCAGCCGTCATTGAGCAATCTACATTGAGGCTCAACAGTCTACTGCCTCACCACACATCTCTACTCAGTATTTGAACAGTAAGTGTGAAAATCCAGCTATTTGGAATAAAAAATGATCTAAAACAGGGGAAGTTAAATGAAAAATACCTTTATAGTGGAAATCGCTGATAGATTAAATCATTGAATTATTTTTTTTGTTACACAATTTTTCTTTCCGCGACTGGCAAGTGAGGCACGGCCTCTCCTGCCTCCCCTGACTGCACGTCACCGGCCCCCGTGATCTGGGGTAACAGCAGGAATGAATGAATGAATGTACGTCTATGTTCACATGCAGTCAGTCCTTTCAAAAACACAATATCTAACCAGCTGCTCGGCTGAAAAAAAAATCATCTGTAATTGAGTGCTTCGCATTCGTCATCTTGTAACCCGGCGACAGTTGCCAGGGCTGTTATTTCTCAGGTATGCCAATCTGAAAGCATCCTCCTCTGACCTCTCAAAAGAAAAACCGTCAACACACAGGAGTTCTTGTTTTAGCATTTTCAGGAAAATGCTCATCCGTGCCAATGCAGGGGATTCCTGTAATGATTGTACAGATCGCCGGGGCTCGGGGGGCAACCGGAGACGCGTCTTTCTCCCATGAACTTATTAAGCATCTTTTGACATTTGATTGTTTTTCTGAAGAATGACAGTTGCAGTAACCGTCTGATAGTAAAAGTCTGACAGTAGAGGAAAAGCTGCAACCACCCCACAATCCCCGCCCACATCTATACAGGTGTTTACTCGTCGAAATAACAAAACGAGGATTTAAGTGGGTGAAATACACCGAAGAGAGGGAGAACGAGAGTGGATTAAAAGATTCAAATGCGGGCGAGGGATGTTTTCAAAGGCAAGCGCGCAGATTATGAAATGTCAGTGTGAAATATGTGCACATCAAGGGGATCTTGTTTAACACGCAAGGCCCGATAACCATAAAGGAATCGTCACGCCGTCCTTGTCATTATTGTCATTAGGGCTCACAGCCCAGATACAGAGTCATGGGCACAAAGAAAAATGAGGTTGTTCATCATATGCAAGTTCTCTACTTTGTAAGGCAAGTCATTTGCTTGAACTATTACAGAGTCCGACAGAAATACCGTGGTGGTTTGGAAGGGGATTGAAAATGGGTGTCCTAACTTTTCCTGTGTCTTAACCTTGTAGGGCCTTTGCATCCACGGGCTTTAGCACCAACTGCAATTTCTCCGTATCGGTACCTGATTCTTGAATCTCGGGATCTTGCGACAATGGAGTAAAACGCGTCCAAAGACGGCCCTCGGTTTTGCTGGGAAGGCGGTCATTTGGGATGGCATTTTACACCCGTCTCCGTATGAACCACGCTGGACTTAAACCAAAATGGTAAATGTCGTCGGTCGATTGGAAAAGGAAAAGGAAACAAGGTCATCACTCACTCCCGGGCTTCCGTTCTCCTCCATTCCAGTTCATTGGTACAATAACCCTTGTGTCTGACCGCATACAGACGCCTCCCAGTGATTGCCCTTGTTACCTGGAGGAACTTTGGAAATAAAATCACTTGAGGGTGTTTTGTCGAGATTTCTATTACTTTGGAAAAGCAAATCAAGTGTTTTTATGAATGAAGAAGGTCCCGAAGGAATCTGGGACTAAAGTCCCCCGGCTTAGGTTTCACCAAAAAAATGTTTTATTTGATCCCTGTCTGAGCAGATCACAGTGTACCCACCGCCACTTACTCTGCGCTTCTTGTAGCTATTTATTAACGTTAAACGTGGTTTGATATCCCTCCATCCAGCCTGCTCTGACGGGTCATTTGCATGGTCACACAAGGCCTGCCGAAATACTCGTGTATTCTCAAACCCAAGGAAACAAATAAAACCGCGAATGTCCCGCGCGATCGGACCGTCGGAGTGAAAAATCGCGGCGCGGTAATTGAAAGGCTAACTCATTTTTTAAAAAACGCCTAAACACTCCTGACATTTGTCGGCATAAGGGAGGAGGACTTAACATCCTCGCTGTCAAAGTACCCGTGCGACCGAGCAGATGTTCGCACCGTTTTGGATTCTCCATCACCCCGCCTTCCCCTCTGCCACGGATGCAGATGTGCGCGCACGCAAACATATGCAGACACACACTGGGCTTTAGCCTGAACCCTCATTTGGCCAATTACTCTGACATTCCAAATTGTAGAGACCATCCAAAAGCCTCTTATAGCAAATGTAACATCCCCTCCCTGCCCGGCTCTCTGGAGAGATATTCAGCATGCTTCTCCAACCCCACTGATAAGACAGTTTAGCTTTAAATGAGCCTGTTTTGCCTCAACACATTTCTTCCCGCGTATCTTCCAGGGCTGTGGGTTTTATTGATCGCCGTCCTCCCAGGGGTGTCGGTGCCTAGTCCGGGGCACTCGGAAGAAGCCGGTCGGGCCGCTGATGGTTGTTAGCTTCGCTGGCTGCTGCGTTGTAGGCTTTGAGCGGTGCCAAGCCGGGCAGATACCCTGCTCCCCGGCAGCGCTCTCTGAGGATGCTTGTTAGGAGGCTGCCTAAAATAGAGGAGCTACATCCGCGGTCTCCCTGCACCTCTTTCTTCTCCACACGCCTGGATGATTTTGCAGGCTGGCACGGGGTTAACTGGTGCCGAGATTGTAGGGTTCATAACTTTTTCGTGCAAATACCTGTGTGGGTACGGCTCATCCCGGACTCGTCTTTAAAACAAGGTGAGGTAGTGATGCTTACCTGCACATGTTGTGATTCGAGGCGGCCCGGCCTGCTGGGATTCCCCTCAGGAGGGGCGAGAACGAAGAGCTGCAAGGAAAGTCTGGGGTCTTAGCTCGCTCTTCCACCTCCGGGATACAGCTTTCCCCCATTTGACATTCTGTGTTTTTGAGATAAAGTCGAAAAGCATCATCCTGCAATGTCACGACCTTTTTCATGAGTTCAAATTCATGGGTTCATATAATCCGCAAGATACGTGGTCACATCATGAGCAAAATCCAGAAGCTATAAATATCCATCGCTGATATATATGTCGGATATGCCGTCATATCCGGACTATAAGCCGCTACTTTTTTGAACACGGCGGTTTAAACAACGATGCGGCTAATTTACGGATTTTTTGGGCTGACGAGCTTCATGTCGTCAAAACATTTAGCCTCGTCCCATCGGACCAATGAAATTAACGTGATATTCCGAGGGCGGACAATATCGACTCTAAAATGATTTTAGCGCGCAGGCGGAAGCCCGAGATAGCGATCAGCTGGAGTAGGACAGACAATGGATGGATGGATGGATGGATGGACTTGCGTTATTTATTATTCATCTTTTTCATCAATCCTACACATGTGTTTACCTGTATGTATTTGATTAAAATAAAAAACAAAAAAAAAGGTTTTTGTGTAAATATCCCATGTTACAATGTGGACACCTGCAGTTAGACAAGTGCGGCCTATATATGTACACATATATTTATTTGTTCATTTTTAGGCGGTGCGGCTTATATTCAGGTGCGCTCAATAGTCTGGAAAATACGGGAAGTATCAATATACTTACACACTCGGTGGGCACAATTTCGTGTTTACGCTGGTAATATATTTAGTATTTTTAGCTAATAATCAATCCATATCACTCTTCTGATGGTCCAATATGGTGTGACGCCTCTGATCAGAAAGCTGCGGCAGATACGTTTCAAGCGGCGTCAAGATAAAGGCGCGTCGAACGGGAATTGTTACTGTCGTAACCATTTGTTCCCGTTTGTAAAATGTGTGTTCTTTGAAGGCCTGTCTTGATTTTTTTTTCTTTTCTCACAATTAATCACCTTTGCTGTGCTGGCAGCCGGTGATCATAATAAATATGACATAATGAGATAGATGTCGTAGGGCTCAAGCATAATTAAAAAAAAAAGAAAAAAAATGTCTCAAACAGGGATAAACACAATCAAGACATTGCGCTTGATGTATAATTATAAGTAGGACGGAATAGACGATAAGCTGGATTCAAACAATACTCATCCTCTTGAGTATTTATCATTTGTATCTTTTATCTCTTTTATCAAAGCATCACGGGAAAAACCATAAACACAGAAAGTGAATGAATAAATGCATGTATTACACAGTAGGTTTACTTAACAGCAAAGCAAACACATGTTTATTTTTTACTTTTAATGAATAAGTTAATTATCTATAGGCCTTGTCACATATTGACACAAACCATTCACTCGCTCCATCACATAGAGACGCACATTTACAGCGCCATAGTGCCGCACACTCCTAATAAATAAATACATTTGAAAAATATAATGCAATTTAATTTGGTATAATATGCTTTTTATCTGCTGATCAGAATGTTCTAGATTTTGAGAAGATAAGGATATGTTTGCAGGGGAAAGACTGTATGTGCACAATGCAGAACTTATTCATTTACCCTCTTATTTCCTCCCCATAAATGATTTTTCTGGGTTGCCTACCGGTCGGGTAAAATAAGTGTGTTGATATTTGACTGAATCAACCTGGAGGACATAAAATTGCAAATAACGCTCATGCTCTTCAGCTTTTAGATGTATTTCATCGATATGATTGTTCGCCGGACTTGATTTCTTTTCATTTCATTTTGATTGCTAGGGTTTCATTTGTTGTCAGACTTCATTAACCGCCATCGCAAGTACATCCACCCCGGCGGAGCAAGTTTTGCTCTCAATCTGGTTGCACAAAGACTCTATTATATCTTCTTAGATACGACTAAATCATAAGCAATAATAAACCGGCGTGCAATTCGAGCAGATAGCATTCGAGTATACAGTGTGAACCCTTAAATGTTCTGACCAAACAGATGAGTGGATGCGGCGGCACTGTCCGCGCCGTGATGCAGATTGAACCGACATAATTGTCTTTGAAGCAAAGAAGGAGGCCACGCTGTCACTCTCAATCCTCCCAGTGCAAACCAACAAACAGAAGCAATTATCGTCCCTTGTTTCTACTGACTTCAGTCGTCGTGTATTCTGATAAAGAATAAACTAACAAACAAAGAAAAAAAGACGTGCCCCTCTTTGTTTTCTCTCGTCTGAAGATGATTTAGTGGTCTGGAAAATTCCCTGCACGGAACCACTTTCGACGAAAACCGCCGCCGTTCAGCCGGAGTCAAAGACGGCTGAAAGTCTTCGGTGCGCACAAAGACAAGCCGGCGGTTCTGTTGCATTTCACCACCATTTCGCCCCTGTCGGTTTACAAACTTTTTTTTTTTTTTTCCTTTTCGTTTTTTTTCGTCCATTTGGTTGGCAAAGAAGAAAAAAGACAGCGGTTATTAAAGGAGACATCTATCAGCAACGAAACACTTGTGGATAATTGGAGACGCAGCACCAGAAGGCAGATGATTAGCTGTCACCAAATCAATCAGGACCCACAACAGTACAAACCCGGATTTAGTCCATTCATTTGCAGGGGGCTGATGCTGTTCATCCATCCATCCATCCATCAGTATATCTATTTATCCGTGAACGTAGACATGCATACATGCATACGTGTAAGTACAGTATATATGTGCATATACAGACACGTATGTGTGTATATATGGATACATATAAAAACATGTATATATGCGTCTGGATTTGTGCATATACAGTATTTGCACACACACATATTGTTTATATAATACGAACACACACGTTTATTTATATTTATATATAATCAATGTGTGTATCAGTGAAATACAGTGAGGTTCATGGCTGGTGAGGCACTGAATTACCACAATTAGATTTACAAGCATATGAACCCGACAGAGTAGTTTATCCACCATTTGACTGGCAGCAGTTCACGGGTTTCTTCACACATACAAAGCATAGCACAAAAAAAGCCCAATAACTTTAAAAAAAAGTTAACATGGTCTTACCTTTACTTATTAATGTAGTCTATGCGCCGCTCCCTCTGAAAAAAAAAAGCATTGATAACTTAATTAGAGAAGTTGCTAACTCTAGCTTGCTGTCACTGGATTCTGCAGCCGAGGAGCCGCATGAAAAATCTCCGGAATCACAAGCGCCCCCTATCATGAGGCAGGAGGACTGCGTGCCTCACTTAGTGGCTCTTGGCAGCCGTTTTATGATCAAGAAACTAGTAACACACATACAGTTGTTGACAAAAAAACAGACATTGGACAGTGGAAATGTAGTTCATATAGCTTCATAACCAAAAATGTTTAAATATTTTAATAGCGACATACAGAGAGCAATACGGTCTTAGGTCAGAGCATGCCAGCAGTCAGCCGTCGTTGCGCAATCTACGTTGAGGCTCAACAGTCCGCCGCCTCATAGCATGTCTCTTCTCAGTATTTGAACACTAAATGTGAAAATCAATCTAAAAAACAATCTAACATTGGTGAGGTTAAATGAAAAATACCTGTATAGTTCACATCACTGGAAAATATAACCATTTAATTCTTTTTTCTTCATTTTACATTTTTTTTCCTTTCCAAGATTGGCAAGTGAGGCACAGCCTCCCCTGCCTCCCCTGACTGCACATCACTGGTGTGCATAATTGTAGTTCTTGGCTATCTTTAAATCAAAAGTAACTTCAGATGTTCTTGTCGTTTGAACGTAAAGTAAGAATGTTTTTCCACACGTCCTCAGGAACTTTAGATTTTCAAATCGGAGCTCTCACCTTGACTCCCTCGTTCTCTGACAAGTAAGAATCAGGCAAGAAATCTCTGTGTCAGCTCCGACTCAGATTTATATGGCGACGGCCACATCTTATCGAGGCTCGGGCTGTTTTGGCAGCAGACTGATTATGTTGACCCAGACATCCTTGTCCCCATGAGGCCTCGGGGTGTTTCCAGCCGGGACGAGATGTATAATTAGTCCGGTGTGTTCTGGGATGACGACAGGACCCCCTGCCATTAGGACCTGACACACCGCTAACAGGAGGTGTCCGAGAAGTACACTAACAAGATGCCCAAATATCTCCGGCTAAATAAAGTGACGATGCATCAGCTTTCCTCCAAACTTTTCCCCAGATGGTCGGCCTCTGCTCCCTAACTCTGAGATCTCCAAGGTCCAGACCGGCACCGGCTCATCCGCCAAGCTCGCATTCAGACCCTGTATCGTATTTCAATTCCTTGTCTTGGGGTAGCTGCGTTTTTTTCCGACTTAAAATGGAGATTCCATCCGGGTTGTCGGAGATGGCGGTGCCGTTTCCTTATCCGATGCTTCACCCGTGACCCCAAACCTCCCTGAGGATGGTTGCGGTGTGGTTTAGCCAACAAGAGCGCGTCGTCAAGACAAAAGCACGTATCTGCAAAGGACACTTGGCAAGAAAGAAGTAAAGATTAATTAGACAACCCAAACGGTATTTCCATATATAACATTGTCAGTAAGTTACTTGTATGAGATGAAGCTCACAGACAGTGGCTGAATGTATTTGGAAAAATTTTCTAATAGAACACATGCAAATGGAACTGTATAAGAAGATGTTCGGGTTCTTGGGTTAGATGGATATCACTCTCTACATTCCACATTTTCTTCCCTTGAGATATGAAATACTAAAAATATTTGCACAAATACATATGCAAACCTTTTTTTTTTAACATTCCCACCGCACAGACTCTTTTGGTATGGTTTGAGAGGAATGATAATCGCGGGAGCTCTCGACTTCGGCTGCATTCTTGAGATATGCGATTACTTTCATCTCGCGTAAACAGATCAAAACAATGTAAGGGTCTGCAATACAGGTCTGCCTCTGGGCTTCATGATTAATACAGAGCATGGGAAGAGGGTTTCATTTTCATTCATTCTTTTATTATCTATATAGCTTATCCTGCACTCTGGGTTGCAGGGGTTGCCGGAGCCCACTTCAGCTTTCACTGGGCCACATAGGAGACCTTCAACCATCGAATCTCACACACACATCCAGGCGGTTTAGCGTCGCCACTGAACCTACGGCATGTTTTTTGGAGAATGTGGACTCGGGGAGAAGGTGCCAAAAGGCCGCCCCATTTGTATTCATTTATTCTCAAAGGTTCTCCCTTCATTTTCTTTAGAATCTAATATCCGGCTGCGAGCGTTTACATCGTTGTGATGTTCTGGAGCTGTTGTCGGTTCAACGTCGCACTTCACACACTATATTCTATATGTTCCGAGTTCAAATCTATTAACAATCCTTCGTGAGTCAGAAACTCCCGGGTGTCGATGGTTTTCCGAAACACCTTTGAGTAGCAGTAATGGTACTGCGGGCCTGCACTTGATGACCTTAATATTGATCCTGTGAGAAAATCTTATCCCTGAAATGTGTCAAAACAGCTGAGGATGCATTGGCAGGATAAATCACGGCAGAACACCCCGCAATAAAAAAATCATCGTGTAGAATTTCATTGGACGAAGGGGTGGTAAGAAAAGTCACACTTGAGGAGACATTTGATGCAGGATTATCGGTTTTCTTTGGCTTTACTGTGTGCAGTATTTTCCACAGACTCACTTGTCTTGACTCCGCTGTCAGAGGATTGCGATCATCATCCCGAAGCACGCTGCGCAAAACTGTGCCACGTTACGCTACACTACGCACTGGTGGTAATAATCCAGAATAGTAGCGGCATAATTTTCAAGTCCTGCCAAAGAAAAACAACTCAGAAAGATTTCTGTTGCCATATAAATCTCCCCCTGGGACCAGAAAATACACCGGCACTTACCTGACACAATAAAAGCACATCCTTTTCTGCCTCAAAACTCCTTCGCACAGAAGGAGTCCTCTGTTGGGTTGAGCACACGGAGTATTCGCACAAAGAAAACGCAAATACAAAATAACGAGTAAAAAACAAGGTCGTCCATCTAATGATAAATTCATTTGTTCGTTATCCCTACGGTTTACCGTGCACTCGGGGTCGTGGCGCTGCCGGAGGCTATCTCTGCTGTCGTAGAACAAGATGTGGGATTTACCCCGGACCAATCACAAGGCCTCATTAAGAGACGACCATTCACCTTCCACCAGTCTATGGTAACCAGCGCACTCTTCTTCGCTATGGTGTGCAGGTGCAACGGCTGGTGAAGTCAACAGGCCCGACATGCTAGCGAAGGAAGCCTGCTCGGTGGTGGGACTTAACCTGGACCATCTCCAAAAGGTGGCATTTGGGAGGGTGGAGGACAATCTGGGAGCCATCCAGCACATTCCTTCCCAACCCCCTGCACGACAAGCAGCGGCTGACGGGCGGCTCTTTTAGCCAACGGTTCATCCCACCATTCCTTGGCCCACTGGTTCTTAACCTAACAATTTCATATGCGCGTTCACAGACCCCTTCTTTATTGGAAAAATAAAATATGATGTTTTCAAATTCAAGACATAGGTGTATGTTTTACTGGTGCACAAAATGAACTGTGCATCAACACCACTGTGTTCAAAACCAGCAAAACAAAAATATAATAATGAATACTTACTGCAAATCAGTGTGACTTCTGCTGCTGCCTTTGAGAGACCGGTTCAGAAATGCGCAGCTTCACCTATGTAGCGTGATCACCTGCAGCCAGTGATGGCCAAACGGGGCGTGTCATCAGGAATTATGTGAGTCAGGTGTGTATCTTGACCTCTGCCGAACCCCTGAGACTGACTCACCGAACCCCTGGTGTTCGATCGGACCCAGGTTAAGAGCCACTGCTTTAGACGCTCCTTTGCGCCCACGGACATCAGACTGTAGAACGGCAGTTCTAACCAAAAATGACTCTTACGGCTGGACGTGCAACTGCACAACAAAGACCTCACTATCGCACCCATTCATTCACTACCTCATCCATTCATTCACTACCGCACCTATTCACGTGTCACACTCTAACTCTGTTGTCTTTCTTACCCTTGTTGGTCTCAGACCCGCTCACATCCGGCCTATTTTTGTTTATTTCTTTTATTCTTGCCATTGCTATTGTCACTCTGTTTATGTTGTTGTTCATGTTGGTTGTCTATTTTACCACCCTTACTGTCTCTTTTGTTCCCCCCCCCATTCTGATGTCCATTCTTATCATCAATGTTGTTGCTGTTGTTGTTCTCTCTGCTGTCTATTTATTTGTGGATGTTTTGTTTTTTTTTGCTCATTTTTTTGTCTTCTAATTGTCTCTTTATTTATATTTTTATTCATTGTATATTCTTATCTTATCTTATCTTATCTTATCTTATCTTATCTTATCTTATCTTATCTTATCTTATCTTATCTTATTATGCCAAAAATTCACCCTGTCATTCAAGTCTGGGCAATTTTAGGGTCTCCAACCCAAAAACCCTATTTTGGGACTTCAGCAGAACCTTCCAGCTGTTAGATGACGGTGCAAACGCCAGTGCCGCTGTGCGCACAAATCTAATAAAAATGGAGAGCCGGTTCCACCCGCTTTGGGCAAGTTTGGGGTGCAAATGTATGTCTGCAGCTGGGTTTTAAATGTACACAAGCTGCCTCGAAGCACGAAGATCAGGACAGTAGCAGAAACATTTAAAAGCCTGTGGGTTGTGAGCACAGCGGTTTGCTCCCACACCCACACACTCAAGCTAAAACATTGATATTCTCACAATTATTTGCAGTATATCTATCAGCTGAGCGTCTATGAATAGTTTACATCTACGGGATTTGGAACTGTTAATGCATCGTAAATTAAGGGAAACTGAGAATGATACCAGTGACCTAATTTATCCACCGCTTGGAAAAAACTACACCAAAACTGAAAGTATCTCCAGACGCTTTCCATGAATGACGGAATCAGGAAACGTTCCTGTTTCACAGACGCATTCTCAACACTTGCGCTCGAAAGTAAGGACGTTCCACTCGGCGGTTTACTGTCACAATATGCACCGTGAGGTGAATAACCAAGTCCCGACAATGGTTATGGTCGAGATTTTAAATTGGGTATAGCTACGTAGTCTGCTATTTGTAGAGGATCCTTGCTGCCAGACAGAGCAAAGAAAGGGATGAAGATGTATTGGCTGCTGGTAATCCGGGGAAAGTGAGTTCAGTTGAGAAAAGGTGGGTGCATGTCAAGGGACCCGGATGACTGATTACACATGCGGCTCTCTCCAACACAAAACACTCCCAATATCACACTCCTTAAAATAGAAGTCTTGGAAATTATAAGACGGTGAAGAAATCCATCATGTCCCTCGGCCATTAAGTTCGATTCTGCTGATTCAGCCGCCCGGCACACGCGGCGCGCTAAATGGTGCATTTAAAGTCACGCCATGTAAAGGCCTCGGCTAAACCGTCTGCAGAAGCGGTGAGTTCAATTCCCGCTGGAGTAACCGGCAACAATTTCTGATATGAAGCTGGTCCACAAAGGATAGCGGAAGCATCAGTTGTGAGTTAAAGCCGCAGGAAATTATAGAAATGAAAGATCCGAGGGACAATTACCCTCGGATTCTGCCTTGGCCCGGATGTTGGAAACAACGCAAATAACAGCTGCTCTGCTCTTATTGATGACTGCAAGTAAAGGTCGAATCTAAACAGGCACATCCGTAGGATTCACACATGCTGAAAAAATACCCGAGGTTGTTGTAATGATCATATTTTTGCGTTAGTACTGGCGTGGCAGCGCTCCTGCCAGGCATCCACCATTATAATCAAGTTATTATTGTGCCATGTGACTGTTAGCACCGCTGGTATTTGCTCTCCCAAGTCCCGTACCACCACTCTTACACTCTTGCTTTCTATCTCTCTGTCCTTTTCTTTCTACCCGGCCGGTCGAGGCAGAAGGCCGTCCATGGAGGAATGTCGCATTTCTGTAAGCACGTGTCAAACTCAAGGCCCGCGGGCCAAATGTGGCCCACCATGTCATTTTATGTGGCCCGTCAGAACGTCTTAAAAGGTCTGATTGTCTTAAAAAAAACAAATTTAATGCATGGTGTTGACCATAAACTAAATTTACGTGACGTGAAGGCATCCCGCCGTTAGGTTGCAGTGTATCTGCATCAATGTGATTTTCAACAATTGGAATTGAGAAACACTAGTGATCCCTAAATGTCCAGGAAGAGAAAAGTTGATGCAGATGGAAGGCTGTTTCAAGAAAGATGGGAATACATGTTTGTGCTTCAAGGAGAAAAACCAGTATGTCTTTTGTGTAATGAGGCAGCGTCGGTTGTCAAAGTGGAAGATTTACGTCTGCATTTTGACACCAAACATAAGTTAGCCTTATAGAAAGACAACAAATTGTACAAGAAATGAAAGTCGAACTAACGTAGGCGGGAGAATGGCCTCACGAAAGCCGCATCCAAAAACACAGCAGCGGTGAAAGCCGGCTATATCGTGGCTGAAGAAATCGCCCGTCTTTTGCAGACGGTGCCTTTTTGAAGCAGTGCATGCTGAAGGTCCGCAAATTCAGATACAGACTTTTGAAAATGTCGCTTTATCGAGAAACACCATCGGGGACAGAATTAGGGAACTGGCAGGAAACCTGGCAACACAGCTGGCCGAAGAGACGTTTGTTTAACATAACATTTGGTTACATTTAGTTACATTTATACTGACCTGCTCCAGATACCAAGTCCACCCCAGTTTCTCCTTCACACCAGGCACAAGAGCCCGTCGTCCTGTAGCCCTGAGAAACATATCTCGAATCCGTCAGACGTTGGAAAGATATTCTGGTGCTCTCCTCTATATTAAAAAAGGAAAAAAAAAAACTTCCCTTTATTCACATTGTCTGCAACAAAGGGGCCAATTATTCCAATCTGACATGTTTTGACCGCAGTTGGTTCCTGCTGATTAGACTTGATGAAGACCGGCTCAGGCTGAAATCTGTTTTTCCTTCTGACTATGTAACCAGTATCAAATAGACTTTTTTTTTTTTTTCTCTCAAATCGATTTCCACGTGTTATTTGGATCTCGGCTGTCTGAGCCCACGCATATTTCCATGACAGAAATGAGTTGGTTCTGTCCCAAGAGCAGGAGAAGCATCTTTATCAAGACTTTAATTAACTTCTGCAGCCCTTTTCCTTCTTAAGATACATTTGTTTATTTTACTGGTTTACCAAACAGATCGTGTGTCTCTCCTAAAATCAGTTGTGCTGCAAACGTCTGAACTTTATTAATGACAAATTAAATTTCAAAAATGTTCAATGAGCGAGGGAAAAAAAAAAAAAAAGGGAAATGCATTATGCATGAACCATTTAGAAGACTACGGCAGGACCCGTTTCACAAGAGGCTGATTCTGCATTTGGGTTTGCGGAAAATGCTGTCTTTTTCTTTTTTTCTTTTTGCCTTCTCACTTTTCATCGTGGAGCTCATTTTTTAATTTTTCCAATTTTTACACCCCTGGAAAACATTAGATCTTTTTAGGTTAATCACTGATTCCGAGCAGATCCACGGAGGATATTTGAATATCCGAACGTGGTGTACATATTAACTCAGCTATTATTGGTAATGCCACCAGCACTTAACAAAAGCAGCTACAAACCCTGTGAATCTCATTTTCCCCTTTCGCTGGTTATGAAACTGATCAAGTAGTCATCGTCCATGAAATCACACTACTTTCCCAGAGGCCGGACTATAATACATTTGGATGTAATATTCACGGGCAGCTCAGCGGCTAATTCGATATACGGACATTTTCCAGCGCCCGGCGTCGTGTCCTCGGTCTAATTCTTCCGGACGGAGAGCCAAAACAGCAGATCAAGATTTGTGTGAAATGTAAAAGTGTCTCTCACCCGGCCTACGAGCCCAATCTCACCAAGCTGGAGGTGATGGGAGTTATTAAATAACGCCGTCGATTTTCGGTTTGTTTGCGTTCCACAAACGGGATACGGGGCAGAGTATTCCACCTTTCATACGTCTTCTTCTTATTATTGTTATTACTGTTTCATTAGTTGTTTTTTTTTGTGCCTTTTGGGAAAACATCTCAGCTTTCTCTTTGTGGAAAATCAAATAAAGTGAGACCAACATAACACATATTAAAAATGTATTTCTCTGATGAAGTTATTGATCTTAAGCTGATAATTAAATAAATCCCGTTTTTGCGGTAACGGCGTGGCGCGATGGGGCCACTGGTTTATTATTTCTGCCCCTGAGTGCAGGAGGAATGAATGAATATTAGCGGTAACTTCAGATCATTTGAAGTGTGTTTTGCTCAGTTTTGGGGGGGCGGGCGGAGATGTAACCTCACAGTTTGAAGAACCCCACTCCTTGTCCCGAAGGCCGTTAAAATTTGAGTAAAGCGCACTGTATTGAATGGTTCGGCAGTGACCCCGTATTAAAAATGAAAGAAGTCAAGTAAACAATAGGAAGCCGGGAGCATCTTGAATTTCTCCCGGGGATTTTTTTCTTCACCTTTGAATAGTATCGTCTCACTGAGAGCAAAAAGCAGAACAAGAGTGGAGTCGTGTTGTTGCGGAATAAGCTGATGAGCGCCGTCGCGTGCGTCATCTCAACTCCTCGCGAGGGGGAAGCTTTCAGTGAAGCCGCGGGAGACGAGACGGACACCCGTCTGAATCGGCCCCGCAACCCGTGCGGAAAAGAGGTTAAATTCATTAAATTCTGTGTCTCACACAGGCTCAGGATATAAAAGGCTGCTGTTAGCATTTTTCTAGCCCACTGATTCTTTGTTACTGCTGCACATTATGGCCCCCGAACCGCCATAAATCAATTCATATCCTATTGTCCTCTTCAGATGGCTCTTTTCATCGTCGCCTCTAACGTGGCCGGGGTGACACTAATCTATTGTTTCAGTTTAACGCTCATGTGCCACAAGTCAGACCCCGGGCTTTGGAGGCCTGGATGTATGTTTCGCTTGCCGAGGGCGGAGGAGGGCCGGAGGGCGGGGGGGGGGCGGGGGGACGGCGGCCACTGGGCACAAAAGGGTTGCGCGCTGCAACACAGGGGATCCATCCTTGTCGTCGTGAGCGATACTTTGCTATAAATTCATACTGCGGAACTTGAGACGGCGGCATCATGCGACAGCGCATCCAGGTAAGACAGGAAAAACCCTGCCTGCGAGTATTTCTCCGCATAAATGCATAAAATCAAAGAACTTGTTTTATTTTCTGCCTCCAGACGTTTATTTTTGTAATGAGTCATCGACCATTTTATCTGTCTGGACAGAAAATACACCAGCTCTTCTTCTTTTCCTTTCGGCTTTTCCCTCCCGGGGTCGCCAAAGCGAATCAACTGATTTATAAATACATACACAATTTTACATTCATATACTACACACACACATAGACAGGACTGTCTCAGAAAATTAGAATATTGTGATAAAGTTATTTATCTTCTGCATTGCAATAAAAAAAAAAAAAACTTTTTCATGATATTCTAATATTTTGAGATAGGATTTTTGAGTTTTCTTAAGATGTAAGCCATGATCAGCAATATTGAAATAATAAAAGGCTTGCAATATTTCGGTTGATTTGTAATGAATCCAGAATGTATGACATTTTTGTTTTTGTAATCGCATTACAGAAGATGAAGAACTTTGTCTCAATATTCTAATTTTCTGAGACAGTCTTGTACAAGATAAGATAAGATAAGATAAGATAAGATAAGATAAGATAGGATAAGATAAGATAAGATAAGATAAGATATGATAAGATAAGAACAACTTTATTAATCCCGAAGGAAATTGTTGTGCCAGAGTTTCAAGTAAAACATAACAACAATAGATAATAGTAGGAAGGAGGGAGAATAAGAAATACAAAAAAATATAAAGTGTCAGAGTTAAGGCTGTCAAGTGTTTTAAGGTCTTAAAAAGTACAAAGATTTGAATATTCCCTTCGGCTGAAGGAAACACATATATATATACATATATACACATACATATGTATACATATGTATATATACATAGATACGTATATACATATTCATACACACATATATGTATATATGCACATATACACACACATACATATACTCATATACATACATACATACATACATATATATGAGTATACATACATACATATGCCTTCTATCCCTCAGTGTTTCTACCCCCACTGGTTGAGGCAGAAGGCCGCCCACATTGAGGTGAAACGTGTCGTAGGTTTCTGTCCGCTACAAGGGGGCAGTGTTTCCTCACGGCCGCCACCATGTGCTCGCTCATGGGGGAATATTGTGTTTCAGTGAATCATTTTAAAGAGCGGTCCAGACCTGCTCTACAGGGAAGGCGTCATCGCATCCAACCGTTTGTTGCACCTCATCAAAATCACCTCCCAATGCGCGGATGAACGACGTTAAATCGACCATGTACGTCGGACGTGAGAGCTACAGCACCCGCAGGATGTAACGATCACAATTGTGTGCTCATTGCTGCCATGCAAAAGACAAAAGACGCATTTTCTGCAGAATTTAATTGTTGTGTCTTTGCTAAATTGAAACGGTGAAGGCGATGTGATTATATTTCTGAATTGTATGAATGCAGAGGAGCTCCCTCACTCTGTCAACACTTGTAAAAAAAAAAAAATGCAATTAGAAGGACACATCGTATAGGTTCCTGAGCCACCAAGGCTGCAAGAATGGATGAACCCAATAGAGAGAAGCGGCCCAACCGAATGAGGTTGTCGACCCAACATAAATTTAAAATTTCTTATTAAAAGTTATGTATTTTTGTTTATCAAAAAAAATATTCGGGCTCTCCGAGGAAACAAGTGCGCCGATGGTCAGGGTCGCGACGGCAGATTTAAAGTGTTTTCAAAATGGTTAAAGTGCCATATTTCGAATCTGAACGATCTCCAAGCGCGTGAAACATTGCTTTTGTTTTGTTTTGCTTTTTAAAGATAAAGCGTTATGAACGCACTGTCTATCTCAATTTCACAGGAAGTTATCATCAGATTTGTGTGCACAGGGAGATGGATGGGCCTCGCATTGCAGGGGTATGGAGCCCGGGGAAATGCTAAAGCTAGAACATTATTTGGATGCAACACAAAGCTACTCCAGCATTCAGGGCATAACCTCATCCTATAGCTGATATTGCTCCAAGTAATTGTCTGATAAATCACTACAACCACAGATAAATTCAGAAAATTTCTTTTACATCCAAAGCATTTTGCAACCTCCTATAGTGACCAACACAGTGTCCCATCATTCATTTTATAGTAAACCCAATTTATGGTGAACTATATAATACATGGTTGGCCCAGTGACTCTATGGCCGGTGCTTCCGCCTCACAGCAAGAAGGTCTCTGATTGGATTTGGAGTTTCATTGGAGACCCTAAAATTGCCCTGATGTGTGAAAGAGAGAGTGAATGGTCGTACGCCTCTCCGTGTGGCCCCGCGATCGGCTAGCAAGGGCGAAAACCCGCATCTCGCCCGACGACAGCAGGGATCGGCTCCATCAACCCCGCGACCCTGAGTGAAGGATAAGTGGTATCGATAATGAATGGATGAACGCAAGATATTCAGCCTCTCTTCTGCAGCGCCGGGTGTTTACCTATTTTGCCGAACCCCACGGGCTCAGCTGTACAGTTAGGCTTTATGACAACACATTTACTTTTCACAAGCAAAGGTGCGAAAGCGTAAAGAAATAGTTGGGGAAATAAGCCGCCGAGCGCTACGAGGTCACCGGGCCAACGGCAGCCCGTGGGTGCCGCTGAAGGCACTGCTCAGAAGGTCACCGCAGCCACACAGCCATCAAACTATGGACACGGAGCCTGTAAAATGACTTCCGATATTGACCTTCTTTCTCTCCGTGAACCCAATCCCCGCTTATATTACCCATGTGACAAAACCTCTCCATTTTCATCATAATTCAGCACAATGCTAGCGCTCCCTGTCCGCGGCGGCACAGCCCGGTTCCCCAAGCCACACGGGATGCAACATACAAGTTCCTCTAACAGTTCCTTCAGCCTCCGCGCCGCCGCTGACACCACGCTAGTCAGTCCCACTGGCCGAGTCTGTTCGAAGCTCGCTTAAGAACAGGATCTTGTCATACAATGCTTTGCCCCTGCGGCCTTTCCGTTTGGCCCCGAACCATCCCCGAAATGGTCATTTCGAGAAAATGTAAGTACGAGTCCGGAAATGAGCATACAGGGAACCCTCCTCCGCCTAAATGCACCTGCGGATCCCGTCCACGATGATCGAAAACAGAATCCGTGTCAAAGGACCGTCTTGACGGAGCCCGACGGCCCTGGGAGATGCATCGCACATTGTTCCTGAAAACATTAATGCGGCTGGCTTTTAACAAACAAGACCTTTATCCCACATTCCCACAGAGCTCGCCTTCTCCATGTTCACAAAACGCATTAAAAGCGGATGAACACAGTCCCTTTATCCCTCCCCGGCGCGGTGGCAAAGCTTTCCCCAGGAGGCTAGACGATGTGATGCCCCGGTCGTGATCCCCTATTGTCAATTTGCCACCGCAGCAGGCGCTGAGGTAAAACTGCCTCCGCAATGGAGGTGCGGTCAACGCGATCCATCAGGACCCCCAGGATCCTTCAGGAAGTGGTCAGCGCCTGACCCTCTTCCTACAAGGGTCCGACACAATCAGCCGGATACGAGACGATACCGCTTCAGGTTAACTCACCGGCTCGTCCAGTGGTGAAGAATCCCATTGCCTGTCTATCAATTCATTATTTGTGACTTTTTTTTTATACATGGGCGAAATGCACATGAGGATTATGAGTTTTAAAAGCAAGGCACTGCAAACCCACGCATCTACTAGATTGAGGTGTCAAAGCGTTATAGCGTCTTTGAGTACCATGAAAAGCGCTATACAAATCCTATGTATTATTATTATTATTATTATGATGGCATGATGGGATCGGGATGGATATTGTTTGCTCATTGGTACACAACGTTGCATTTGGCTACGTATCTGACTGACAAAAAAATAGAACTCCGAGCGATCGATCAACATCAAATTAACATCACAATAAACAAAATTGAAGCTTTTGGGATCTGTGTTCTATAATATGATCACATGTGTACATTTGTAACAGCAACGTGAGCCGGGCCTGTATGAGATGGCTGTTTTGCAACAACATCCGCACGGTATCTTGTGATACAGACAGATTTATGTAATAACCAACTTTCTTGACTGATTGCCGGCAGCAATTTAATTCCGACACGAGGCGTCATTCAGACGGTTCAGTAAACTGTCCTTTTAGTTTTTTCTCCCATCAAACCACCGGCTGTGCAGCGACGGCGATCACAACGGGCGAAGCAACTTCCATATTGTGTTCTCCGGTGGATGTGGTTTGCCGGCGGAACCCCAAAAACAATAATCGTCTTTTAACCGTCTGAAAACACTTTGTAATGTCAGTCCTTGTTGCTGCTCAAGAAGGAATATTTGATTGATTTCCACTCTCTCTGCATGACCTGAAGCGCTTTGGACACCAGTCTGTGAAGCTCTGAATGAAAGCTTTATTTTCACAGCCCTACTGTCCACAATGATTCTTCAGGACTGGCCAGCAATCATACTGACACAAATCCATAACTGTAGTGAAACGGATAAAAAAATTATGCCACCATGCTTTGGAACATTCGGTTATAATACCTGGGAGTCATTACTTCCATCTGCAGCTCTGTAGATCTTCTTGTTATTTACCCATCAGGGTTTCCTGCCACAGCTTTGTTCTCTTTCACACTTTCCGTGAGCGGAATAAGTGCTGCTGTATGCTCCTGCTTTTTTCACGCCCAAATGCAGTGGATAGGCTTTTATTGCAGGGTGGAAATGTACTCAGGTGCTCACCAGTGGTGACTGCAATTTGTGTGAAGAGACGTCAGCGGTAAATGATGGCCCTGAATTATTACTTAAAAGCATCGAATTTGGTCAAACTATAGCGCCTATTGCCGTAAAACCACTGTAGAGGATGTACACTGAGTTTGCACGGCGATAAGAAACAGCGCATGATGTGGATGATTTGAAAAAAGTCATACTTTCTCAAGAGGGGTTACTCTTTGCGATCATTAAAAAGCACTGGAGTTGAATAACAGAACATCTTTCGCAATGAGGAAGTACTTAAGCAATACCTCAGTAAGATTATGAATGTGTTTGTTATTGTAAACGTGGTGCGTAAAAAGAAAAACAACTGTCTAACGCCTCCAAGAATTTACACGGTCACATTCATGCCATTATCTGAATAGCATTACAAAACTAAGTATTGATGGTAGCCACATTAGCAATGAAAAATGAACATTTTGGTTATAAATACAGATTATATTGTACATATATAATCGTAAAAGCACACGGCGTGTAAATAGGGTGTGCACTATTATATGCACGGATGCTCGGTGGGGAAAGAGTTAACCCTCCGCTCTCCGGTGAAAAGGCAGAAAGAAAGACTTCAGAAACACTTCGGAAGAAAGTGTTCAAATTCCTTTTTGCGAGAAAAGACTTTTGTGACATTCTGACCGTTTCATTAAAAGTAGATGTGAAAACCGTCCCCCCCTGCAAATGTTTTTCATGTTAAGGGGCGGGAAGAGCGTCTGAGAACAGTTGATAACGTGTTAAAGTGCGTTACCTATATGGAGAGCAGACTCCGGTCTGCATTATTTACTGTCCAACATTGGGCGAACCGCTTGTTCCCGCTGATATATAACTGCGGAGGGCACATTATTTTTAAGGACAAAGAACGCTGCTGCGCGGCACCGTTCATTTGAAATCTGAAGAGTGAACAATTCCTGCTGCGTTTTTCTTTCATTTGAGTGGGAGGAAAATAAATTTAATGGTTTTCTTTCAAAATTCTGGAAGTTATTTTTGCCACTAGTCTAAAAAAAAAGGGAGTTGGTTCATATTTTTTTTTTTTTTGAATGCGAAGGTCAAGGGAAGGCTTTTGAAGATAATTAACAAGTATTTAATTAAAATGGGTTTTATTTGAATTTGTTCATTTTTAAAATGTATTTTTTACATTTAAGGTTATGGCCATCTTGTAACATCTAAATAAATAATTTGTCGCTCTTTCTGCACGTGCCAGCAAAAGGATGACAGCACACAGAAAGAGGACGGCATTTTTGGTTTGCCGGCGGTGGATAATTTAAGTTTGTCTTTTTTTTTTCAGAAATACATGAAGGACTCAAATAGACATTGAGCATTTTACTTAGAAGTAACTTTCAACTCAACGCCCTCAAAACACTTTGTTGCATGCAGAAAACTAGTTTTGTTTACTCTGGAGTTGTTCATTGATTTAAAAACATTGCAACACGTATTTTGTTCATTGATTTAAAAACATTGCAACACATATTTTGTTCAAGAACACAAAAAAAAAAAAAAAAAAAAATATCATATGCCGTGTTAATTCGAGAATTGTATTTTGCCATAAATAAGATGAGATAAGACATGCTTTATTGATCCCCATAGTGGAAATTGTCACAGCAGTGAAACAATGACCGTATCAATAAATATGGAAAATATAAATACAGAGACAATATGTTTTAAATATAAAGTAAATTCTGTACATATGTGAATAAAAGCATATTCTGTACATATGTAAATAATTTTCCTTTTTTTTTTTTAGATCATTTTGACTTCATTTAAAGCCAAAAAAACACCCCTGATGTAGAAACATACAAGCGTTCACCCTCTCATTTAAACATCTGGACCTTCTGTTGGGGGGGAAACTGCAGGGGTTGGAGGAAACCAATGCAGACAGAAAGCCCCCGCCTGTTGGAATCCAATTGATTAAAATAAATAAAAGCTGAATACGTCCACCATGTGCGCTCATGTTGCTCTGATTGTTCTTCTTTCACATGAAAAATGGCATCTTTTTTCACTCATCCCGCGAGTCGAGTTAATTCGAACCGCCGCCGCAAAAGCCAGCATGAAATAAGGTTAAGTAGACGGCGCGCCTGCAGCACTGAACCGCCATCCACTTCCACCGCACCTTTTTGTGCTTCTTTTTTTTTTTTTTCCCTGTTTATCTGAAGGTTTTCTCGTGATGTGTTTCATTCCCATGCAGCGCCCACTTTCCGCGTGCGCTGTCATTGTCGGTCACCGTTCAGAGGCGCGCCAAGATCACCGCGGCCAAGGGCACGTCCGCCCTTCTGTGACTTTACTGTCAGCACTAATGCATTCAGGCCAGAGCTACATGCTTTCTCAGGTGTGTCACAGGGCCGCCGTGTCAGCAGATCGTAATCAAATCCAATCTGGTATTAAAAGACAGTCCCGATGCCCGACTCCATGAAAAGAAAACAGTAAAAATTTCCACGTATGCTGATGGGAGATAGGCGAAATAATTCCCCTCCTGTCAGTGCTCTACCGACCTGATATGGATTCAGGGTTTAGCGGGATGATGTCAAGTTGCCTCTCTGATCTGCATGATCTTTTTTGTTTTATGCAATTTTTAAAAGTTTTGGATGTACTTGCAACAATACCACACATACACACACACACGCTCAAGCTCACACTCACACCTTCTCAATGCGAAGCCCGAGGCGAGAGTTTACATAACGATTTACATTTGCTCAAAAAAAAAAAACAACCAAAACAGCAAAACATAGCATTGCTTCAACCATCGTCTTTAATTTATAAGATAATGTGTCCGCCAATTTACATGCTTAACAAATTACAAATTAAATGCATAAAAAATACATATAAATACCCTTAAGTACCCGGGCAACCAATCAGCAGGATGGAGAGAGTTTGGCTTATTTGGTATTATCATTTGTAGTAATATTAATCAAAAATTGCTTTACATCTGGATCAATGTGAGCTTTTAAGGGTTAATAGTAATAAGTAATTTCAGTTTAATTATATTGAAGGTGATTTTTTTCCCTTTTTTTTAGCATTCTCCTTTATTGCTTAATGGGCCAGAACACACAAAATATAACCTCTAAGCAGACGTGCCACTCCAAATTTTTGCAGCCCCGTATTCACGTATGGCAGTAAATTTACCGCTCACTTAAAAAAAAAAAAACACGTGAAGTCGAGGATATGTTAAGTATTTACCCGTGCTTTCACACGCGTATTCGACCAGATGCACGGTGTCACCTTAAAAAGGGAGAAACTAAATTCGGACGAAAATCAATAGATAAACTGCTACTTGTTGTGTCTTGAAATTGTTTCGGTTTGGAAATCAATATAGGCGCAAGAGCCATTCATCACCATTTGAGAGAAGTGGTCGCCCTCCCTGGAAAATGTCCGGGCCTGCGCGCGGTACGGAGGAAAAAAAAAAGAAAAAAAAAAAAAAAAGAAACGGCGTTAGTGATGGGTGGATGAAAGGAAGGTGGGCTGATGGTTGGGAGAAATAAGAAATAAAGACGGAGAGAATAAATACAGGGCAGCGACAGAGAAAGCCCAAGAAAAACGCAGCAAAGTGCGAGGCGGCGCCGTCTCTCCAGCCGCCCTCCCTCTTTCACTCCAAAGGATAGATGACGAGCAGGGGTTTATCAGACGCTGACAGACACGGTAAAAAATTACCTTCCCTGTCCGGGCCGGGATCGAATTAATACCGCGGCAGCCGGCGACGTCTGAGCCGGGTCATTAGGGGCCGCTGACGGCGTCATTAAGGCGACGGACAGATTACGGCAGTTACATGTGACAAAGTGATGATGCTCGCGCTGACATGTTCCTCCGTTGACCTTTGGCGAGCGTCGTAACGACTCCTAAAACAGGCGGCGAAAGAGACGGGACTCTCTAAGTGGTTTATTATGACGGCGTGATTGTATTTTATTAGCATCGCGCGGTCGTATATCAGGGATCTGTTGTGACATCTGCTCGCTTTTGTTTGGGAATCATTGTGAATCAATAACATCTTGGCATTGTAGACCTATAAAATACTCTCCTTTTTTTTCCAGTTGGATAAAAATCCTAAGTAGTTTGAGGAAAATTAGATTTTAGCAGCCTCGCTGATTGCCTTTACAGTGGTGGTGTTAAATCTCAGGTGGTTAAAGAGGAGAAAGTTAATTTAGAGGACAACGCCATTTGAATTTAAATCGAGAGTCATACAAGGGAATAAAACAGTAACCTTTCGTTCGGCGTCAACTTGAGGGAATTTTTCAACAACCGGCAGAGTCGCACAGACTCGGAGAATGTTTTGTTTATCGTCAAATCCTAATTTAAAAGGATGCCATTACGCAGCTATTCTGCCTGGATGTTTAAAAAAAAGAAAATAAGAAAAAAATCAGTCGTACTTGTATGCGGGAGACAAATTGGTTTGGTTTGGTAAATGGCGATGAAATTCAGACTTCTCCGGAAAAGTTAAACCAAAGTTCAGAGGAAAGTCTTGATTGTAAAATGTTCTAAAAATTCTTTATGAAGGTCTTTTTTTTTTAATCAGCCTTGAGTTTTTGTTTCTGTGGAAACAAATTCTGTGGATTTGTTTCCCATCATCAGCAGCAGAAGTCGCTGCAGATGATGGGAAACAAATCCACAGAAGGGTGGGATTTGATTTACATTTAAAAAGCTTGGTCGTATTTAGCATCACGGTTAACCGACGCACGCGCGCCGTGAATTAGCACGCGGTTTAACCGACGATGCCTTATCGGTGTTTTGATATTGGCGGTCGATGTTGCTTTTGGAGGGAAAAACTTCAAGTGGTTTTTGAGGAGATGTCGAAAAACCTTGACCGATATCTTTTGGTAAAATCAGCTTCGAAGCGAGACAATGCTTTTGGAGGCAGCTGTGTTTAATAAACGAGTTCTTTCTGCATTTCGGCGACAACTTAGCCGTACCGGAATCCGCCTGGAGCGGATTAAACGCATTAATCGGATGAACTGATTGTTTTTTCACTCGTAGCTCATTATCGATGAGGCGATACTCAATAAACATCATCTCGAACTGGGGAAGACGGACAGTGAGCTCACATATGACTCCCCCCTGGTTGGAATCAGACTGTGGAGCGAATCCCGACATCCCAAATATTTTACAATCCAGAAGCGATGGGCATCACAGAGATAAACCCAACTTTTCGCTTAATGCTTTAGAATCCAAAGGCTCATTTAAAGTCTGCAGTGACCGAGGAATCATCTGACGCTGCCATCTTCTATTGTTTCCCCTTATTACCGACGTCTGCGTTCCGTCTTGCTCCCTCGAGCCGGCCGGCTGGAATTAAGACGCTGAAATCGCGTCTGACCACGTCTGTTTTGTTTTTATTTAACTGGCTAATGGATTAAAAAGGAGGAGCTCGTCGAGGAGACTTCTGTTGGGGCCATCACGCAGTTGAGCTCGATCATTGCCACATTCCGATGTTCATTCGTTCACCAGCACACACACACACACACACACACACACACATGCTAAGGAAAATAAAAATGGCAAAACAACTACATTTTAACAGAGAGTGCTCGCTTAACTCTCCACAACTGACCTTAATAATGCAGAGGAATTTAATTATAGCAGATAAAGAAATGAGAAAATTAGTCATAGGCAACACTTGCTGTCTTTTTTTTTTTTTTTTTGTTGTTCAAGCTGCTTTCTATTTATAAGTGGATGTCTTTTGCTATCTTTTAATTGTCCCTCTATTTATTTTTACACATATTTATTGATACTGTAATTGTTATGCTGCCGTGAAAAAAGAATTTTCCCTATGGGGATCAATAAAATATATCTTATCTTATCTTCTAAAAGCCGTAATTTAACAGCCTCAGCACAAAACAGATAATGTTGATTATCTCCTCCGTGTTATGAAAAGCTCTGATTGTGTGAATCATTTTCTGGTTAGCCGAACGCGTGTGAATGAGAGGAAGCGACTTTTAGCAATGCAGAACGTGGAGAAGAGGTGAAAAAAAGTGCGCGAGCAGGTCGGACGGGTGGAGAAAAGTGTCAGGGTTGATAAACGAGTATCAGCCGGAAGGAAAGGAAAGGTGGAGAAGATCAGTGATGTCTGGTTTAGAGACGCTGAGGGGAAGACGGGAGGCTGCGGAGATGAAGATGTGACGTTTTTTTTGAGCGAAGAGGACGGAGTCTGTCGGAGGGACAGCTCGTGTCAGATATTCTGCAGATAAAGTCAGACTGAGATGTTTGGACATGAACAGAGGAGGGTTGGGGAAGATCTGGAGGATTTGTTAGAAGATGCAGAGGAGAGGACCGGATGGAGGCGTGTGATTGGCTGTGGTGGAACATGTGACAGGAACAGATGATGATGATTTTCTGGTATCCAGTTGGTACAAACTGTGCTGTTGGTACAAACAATAAAACTATGATTTAAAAGCCACATCAGTTTGTTAATGTAGCATGTTACAACTCTCGCACTGTGGACACACACACACACACACACACACACACACACACACACACACACACACATACGAGTCCCGATACAGCAGAGCAAATAGAAAACAGCTGCAGGATCTTGTTGTACATCATGCCTTTGGTTGTTTTCCTACATGCTAAACATACATCACAATAAATCAATTAACAAAGAAAAAAGAAAAGCCACATTTAAAAGTGCAGGAAAGTAAAATGTTAAATAAAAGCTCGCGCACTCGTGGCTGTGAGAATGAATATAGCTAACTCACAACATTTTCCACATTAAAATGTTCATGTCCAAAGGCCTCCAAAGCCGTGCTGGAAGCGAACAGCACAATCCAACAGCCTACTTCTCAGTCCGGCCCCGGTCATGGTTGCTGTAGACCAAGACAGTGATCCTCCAGGTGGTCCAAGGTATTGTAAGACCTTTTTTTTCTTTTACTTTTTTGGTTTCATTGGCAGCAGGCTGAGTGAATAATGTGACCCCGGCGCCCTTTTTCTCGGGAACACTCGGACAAACACAATCCTGCGTCTCAACAATAGTGCCTCCCGCCAGGTTGACGTGAAAAGGACAACTCCGAAAGGAGGTTTGCGGGAGGAAAATGTTTTTCACGGTGAGTCTTCTGAGAATCAGATTGATGGGCTGAACTTTTTTTTTTTTTTTTTTTTTTGTTGTTCCTGTATAACCCCGACGGTATTTGAGATCTGGCGAAACTGTCTTACTTCAGAGCGGAAATCATCAGCGCCGTCATCTTTTATGCATCGTGTCGGGGAAATGATTAGCCGTAAATGTTGAAGACGCAGACGTAACGATTCACGCATCATCCGTATCGAAATGGAACCAAAGTGCCAGATTTGATGACGGTGAGCAATCGACGCTTTTCGGGGCTAAACAACGGCGGTCCAAATGTTAACCCTTGTGGGACTCCACATGTGACACGGAGACGCTCAGAAGAACAGCCGTCAAACTGAGATGAAATAACGCCTGTCAGGATGTTGGGACTTGAATCGGCTCACCGCTGCATCTGAGACACCAAAGAGGCGTTCCAGTCTGTCTGTTGGAGTACAGGGATAGATCTTGTGAGAAAAAAAGAAACTGTAAAATAAGAATTTGAGATGTTTCCAGCGTACACTGTGTGTGAGCAATGTAATCCTGATGTTTGCGAGCTGAGCACCGTGATGAGACAATAGATTAGATGATTTGAAATAGTCATCATCAGCCAGGATGGTAACTTTCATATTCTGTCAAATTAAATTGTCAATAATTCCATTTTTTATTTTATGTTATGGTCTTTTAGAGCTCTGAGGAGAGCCTTCCTCATTAGATGTCCGGATCAGGAAGTTCTGGCTCTACTCGATACGAAGGAGCAGCGGTTCAACCTCGAGATCTCTCCAGACGTCCAAACTCCTCACCCTTTATCCGGGGTGATGCTCAGCAACCTCGTAGAACAAAAAAAGGAAACTAGTTCCAGTCAGCTTTATCTTCGATCTCCTTTTGTTCGCTGTCCGAAAGTGGAGACGGGGAGAAAATTGTGGCATAAATCAGCCGTTAAACGGCGATCTCTGCCTCCAGCCCCTGAACTCCCTATTTAATACGACGAATCTGCGCAACGCTTGAATCACTTCTGTCGCCTCACTAGTTGACCCACATTAGTCAGACTCGGTCACCGGTCAAGACACTCGTCTATCATCCTCAAGATCCTGTCGGCGAACGTCGGAAACAGAACAGATAACAATCGAACGGGCAAGACGACCGGTAAAGGTGCCTAGAACAGCTTTGGTATCACAAGTACTTCGGGTCGGGGTTGGAATGAAGGAAGGAAAGTGTCAGGAGTAACATGAGATTGAAGACTATCAGGCAGAATGAAAGAAAAGGTGGAAAAGAGACCGGCGATGCTGTACGGTCGAGAAACAGTGACTTTGACGAAAAGACAGGAGGAAGAGCTGGAGGTCACAGAGATGTGAAGATGTGGAGGTTCTCTTTGGAAGCGACCAGGATGGATCAGGATTGAGTCCATCAGAGGGACGGCACATGGTAGATGTTTTGGAGAGAAGGTCAGAGGAGCCAGGCTGAGATGGCTGGGTCATGGACGTGATAGTCAGTACAGGACTGAATCAGAAAATTAGAATATTGTGGTAAAGTTCTTTATCTTCTATGATGCAATTAAAAAAAAAAAAAAAAAAACTTTTTCATGATATTCTGATATTTTGAGATAGGATTTTTGAGTTTTCTTAAGATGTAAGGGATAATCAACAATATTGAAATAATAAAGGCTTGCAATATTTCAGTTGATTTGTGATGAATCCAGAATGTATGACATTTTTGTTTTTGTAATCGCATTACAGAAGATAAAGAACTTTATCACAATATTCTAATTTTCTGGGACAGTCCTGTATTTCGGTAGATGGATGCTAGACTTGAGCAAAGAGAAGATTTATGGATGTAGTGAGAGAGGATATGAAGTTGTGTGATAGAGGAGGATACAGAGAACAGGGTTAGACGGAGAAGGTCGATTCGTCGCGGTGACCCCTGAAGGGAAAAGCCAAAATGAAAAGAAGAAGAGAAGTTCTAGCGTCATGAGCTCCAAGGTTTCCCCTCAAACCTGGGCTTCTTCAAACACGCCTGCAGTCGAGTGAGCTGTAAATTCTACATTTCCAAGCCATCATAAACATCCGCACAGTGGTCCTCTTCGCTCACAGTTCCTCCAAAGTCCTCCAAATATTCCTTCCGGATCTGAGAGCTTGCGTCTATAACTCCACCGCACAGCATTACCTCCTGGAAAAGTAATGTTTTCTTTTTTAAATGACAGTTTGGAGCCATGCCGTTATCACTCGGATCATCCATTCTCCGTCCCAGTTAACCAGCCGTCGGGGTCACGGGGGTGGACGAGGGGTTAGAGGTCCACCCCGGACCGGTCGCCGGTCCATCGCAAAGCCACATATAGAGACGTACAACCATTCACCCCGTCGTACGGAGGCACCTCGCTGAAAATCTCTCCCCCTGCAAATAACTCATCTCTCTCTGAGAGCAGCTCATTCGCGTTCGTTTCTCCCGTTCCGCCGACCGGAGACGCAAAATCTTGCTTTGGCGTCCCGGCATCGATACGAGTTCACCGGTGTTTCCTCCTCAGAGTGACACGCCGCGAGAGGCAGGGTAATGTATAATTGAGCTTCGCCGAGTCTGCTGAATTTCAAGGAGTCATCGGCGCTGCAGGAGGAGGGAGAACTCGGGCCTGAAACGCTTGTTTGCTGCAAGCTTTGATCTGGACTGACGGGAGGGAAAGCTGCAGCGATCAAAGTCAACACCAACATACCTGAGCACTCAATATTTCATAGACAGGACTCGATTAATAACTAATATCGAAATATATTAAAAAAAAAAAAAAAAAAAAAAAAAAAATCGACCTTTTTGATTGGTGAATCGTCGCTTTAGTGCGCGATGTTTTGTTCGGAATTTGCGTTCAAAATGTTTATTTCAATCGAAAAAGAATGACGACAATTCGAATTTACTCTATTCAAAGTGACGCGGTGGAAGGTTCAGTATTTTACGACGGAGTGAGTGCAGCCGGTGTTTTATCTTTATTTATTTATCTTTTTTATACCGGTGTTTCACCTGCCAAAAGAAAAAAAAAAAAAAAAAAAAAAGAAGAAAAACAATGACAGCGGCTCTGAACAAAATGCTGAATGTGTGAATTGCAGACAATCTGGCATAACTGACGCTGGCAGGAAGACGAGACGGTTATTGTCCTCGCAGTTTCACGCCACGCGACGCCGCCGTTTCACACGGATCCAACGCGACGGACAGGAATATGTTTTTTTCTGAAAAAAGGAAATGAAATGAACTCGTGTAATGAAGACAAAAGATTGAACGTCAGCAAGTCGATCCCGTGTCAATGGGAATTTGCTCGGTTTCATCAACCAGCATCTGGAAAAGGGAATTACAATCCGGACGATTTAAAACCGCACAAAACCGAAAATCTGAAGATTTAAACGGCGGTGGATTTACAAGACATTCTAATCGCTTGTATGTTTGTTATTACAACTTGTGATTTTTTTCTCCACGGGACCGGGTTTTCCGAACTAAACAGACCCGACCTTAATAACCCTACACAATGTCCCTTTCTCTGCCCGGCACGTGGATCCCCCGGGGGGATCACTCTACTTCTTACAAGTCATTTCTCCCAATGATCCCACTGTTTTCTCCGGCTTCAAAGGCCATATATATATATTTTTTTTAATTATTCTATTGTTTTTAGCAGCAAATACAAAACTACTAGATTCTGCATGACAGCAATACTTGTGTTTTTTATATATATATATATGAAATAGAACAAAGGTAAACAATAGAGCTGGTATTTTAGGTTCCCGCTTTCAACTACATTTATTCTTTGAGGGTGCTTGGGAGGAAAAAGCGAGACAGAAGTACGACACATTGCTTAGTCTCCCAGATTTATATTTCATATCGCACTTAATGAGAAGAAGGCAAAAGGGGAGCTTCCTCCTGGCCAGCAAACCCTGAACCCTGAACTGTGTGAATGACAGAGCGAGTCGGTTTTTGTCCATATAACATATAAATGAGAGGGTATGACTGTATTTTGGTAGGTCTCTATATGATGTGTGAAGGAGTGTATTTCCCTATATGAGATATAAATGAATGAGTGAATGGTTGCATGTTTCCATGTGAGTGAGAGTGAATTTTTGCATTTCTCTATATAATGTTTGAATGATTTTTGCCTCTGGATGATGTGTGAATGGTTGTATGTCTATAATCTCAATGAGAGGGTGACATTTTTGGTGATTGATTGAATGTCCCTATATGACATATAAATGCGTGAGCGAATGGTCACGTGTATCTTTGTGATGTGTGAGAGTGAATTTTCATACGTCTTGATATGACCTGAATGAGAGGGTGAATTTTCACATGTCTACATAACGTTTGAATGGGTTGATCCGGATGTCTCGACGTGAGTTGTGAATGAGAGAATGAATTTCTGTATGTCTCTATATGACGTTTAACCCTCATATTATGTTTAACCCTCATATTATGTCAATTTGACCCATTGACCCAATGGGTCAAATTGACCCTTGACATAATATGAGGGTTAAATGAGTGAGTGAATGGTCTCTATATGTCGTGAACGAGTGAATGGTAATATGCCTCAATGTGATGCATCAATGAATGAGCGAATTTGTACGTCTCTATATGAGAGAGTGAATTGCGGTATATTTCTCTTTTTGTCGTGTGAATGAATGGATTGTTGTCGAAATCTTCTCGGCGTGGCAACCGGACTTGAATTTCTTCACTCGAAGACGTTTCACCCCTCATCCGTGAAGAAGTCAAGTAAAGAAATTCAAGTTCGATTGCCAAGACGAGAAGATTTCGACAAGAATATACTTCATGCCGGCTCATTTTTTTCCTTCATCTTCTGACGGTCTCTAGTTTCGCCGATCCGAGCGTGACCACGGAGACGAAAAGTCGGCCGACCCCTGATCAAGGTGGATAAGCAGAACCACCTGTGTTTTTGGACCAGACTTTCCCTTAAAGCGCAGAGATAACACCGTCACTATGGAAACAAAGCTTTTCTTGAGGGGCGAGATGATGAGAAAATCACACCCGAGTCCGGGCCGGCTTCTCGTGCACTATTGATGCCGCAAAGATTTGCGATAACTAGATTCTTAGCCAAGTGGCTCAGCACGTCCGCAGTCTTGGAAGTGATTTAGAGCAACAGCGGTCTCATGAGACAGAACTCTAAGTATGAGTGATTCGCTCTCCTCGCTCAAAGTATGGACCACCATGCCGGTGACCTTCTCCTAACGTGCGGATGGAATTGGATGATTTCTTGCTGGGGCTGAGGAGGAGTGACAGGTGGCTGTGCCACCAACCCTGAAGGAGAGCCCATTTACTCAATCCAGTCGCCGACTCCGACCGTCCGTTCGCGTGGTTCTTCCCCGTCGCCGGGATCAGGAATCATCTCACGGCGTAATAACTTATTTATGGCCCCGGATATGACAAGGCGTATTAAATTCCTGCGGATATTTAAGATGTTTCAATATATGTATGCGACCGCTCTCATCTGCAAGTGTGATTTGATAAGGAAGCGCAATCATACGTGCCACATGAGCTCCACATAATGTTTTCATTTTACTACAACCGACACTGATGGGGCACTTCCAGGCACTATCTTTATTCATGCGTTTTTTATTTGTTGATTTCATGGGCTGGCATCACAGATTCCCCGTTATTGATATAGAGTGAAACTGATTCTTTTTTTTTTTTTTTTTTTTTTTTTTTCTCGGAATCACTGTGAAATTTCGGAGGAAACGTTCCCGTAAGGATAAAAAAAACAAAAAAAAACGGGGGCAAATCAGGCTCTAATCCACGGTCGCTATCTGATGAACAACTCAAAGCTGCTTCACCGGCGACGAATAGCAAACTGGCTTTGCGCTCGCCTGTATAAAGAAATAAAGAGTGACGGAAATCTAATATAACTTTCAAAGCAGAGAGATACTCACCGGTGCTCTCCGCGAACCGGACGACGTCTGACTAGCAGAACCCCAAATTGAAGACGCTCTTCGGTTACGTTGTTAAAACGAACACGATTGTTATTCCGCCCTCGTGCGCTATTGTGGTAAAAATTTAATAATCACGCGTCGCGTTTCTCCGAGAAAGCGCGGTTGAGATGACCGACGGGGTTCACCTTGACCGCCCCACCGGCCCCCCGTCATGTCCGTTCTTAATTTGTTCGGCATTATTAGCGTAAAAGAGCTCACTCGAGTTCCCTTTGCAGACAAAATAAAGAAGAGAAAAAAAAGAGAAAAAAAACAGAAATAATTAATGAATAAGAAAAACCCCGAGGGATTGCTTTTAAATCTACATAATCTCAAACCATAGCTTTTTCCTTTTTAATAACAAGGCATATTGGGTTCTGTGATGTATTTCGTGCATGCCTAATTACTGAGATATGAATTATTTTTCGTCCTTTGCAATTTAGTCAGTACATCCCAAGGGAGCTCATTTGAAGCAGGAAATAGGCCATATTTCTAAGCGGAGAAACCACCATGTGAACAACATTCCATAGGGGGAATGTGTAACCCAATCAATCAGGTAATAGGGGGGGAATCAAAGAGCGCCCAAAAGCTTGTTTACTCGCAGGATGACACGGTGCAGTTTTCGGTCAGACGGCAGGATAACTACGCTGCAACCCTCCCACTTGTCTGCAGAACACATGTAGCTCTGGTTTGTTTGCAAAAGAGGACATTAAGATTTAACACAAAACAAACATACACACGCATGAGATGTACTCCGTGTGTAAATGTAGTCTTTAGGTTAAGGAGGAACGGTGATGCGGGCGGGAGTATATGTGTGTGTGTGTGTGTGTGTGTGTGTGCGCGGAGAGCCGACGGGCCGTCGACCACTCGCGGGTTTGTTTGTGTGTTTTTTACCAGATTGATTCTTGCATTTCTATATTTAGCAGTGCCTCCCCCTATAAGTACCCGCTTCTATTTGTCTTCCAAGAAATCCAAAAAAAAAAAATCCCTGAAAGAACAGCTTTACAGCTGGTTTTTCTCTAAATTTATGCGACGGCAGATGAGTATTATGGTATGGAGCCGAGTTTCCATCATACGTATGTTTTGTTGCTGCTGATTTGTTTTGGTCTTTTTTTTTTGTTTATTCAATTGATGTTAGGATGATACCCAAGGTGAGGTGAGTGTGTGTGTGTGTGTGTGTTTGAGAAAAAGAGGGGAGAGAGAAAAAGAGTGAGAGAAAAGCACAAACACACAAGTAGTTGTTTTTGTACAGTTTGGGTATGTAGTGTGTGTGTGTGTGTGTGTGCATGTGAGAGTGAGAGATAGAGTGAGAACATCTTTTCCAAACACATGCAGTCTCCAGTAGTTGAACAATTTTAGTACGGTGTGTGTACGTTGTGTGCATGCACACGTGTGTGTGTGTGTGAGTGTGTCTTTGTGTGTGTTTTAGAATTGTAACAAGGTTTACAAGCTGACGATAAACTAATATTTCGAAGCATGTAACGTCTCCTCGCAGATCGGGTTTGGAAATGCGATGGCAGTTTGATTTCCCTCTGTTTGGGTACAGTGTGTGTGTGTGTGTGTGTGTGTGTTTGCATCCAGCCCGCTGCAGAGCGGAACTGTGTGAATCTTGTTAGCAAAACATTAGATTCCATTTGATAAATCCAAGACTTCTTCGCTTCTTCCCCCGGCCTTGTTACCTTCGCCTGATGTTCTTCCTGCTCGCCACCCTCAGACCCGGAGGCTGCTTATTCTGGTTTTTATTTTTATTATTTTGTATTTTTTTTTTTTGCATCTGAGCAGGCAATGGGCATCCCAGCAGGATCGCCTCTCCCTGGGCTTAGACCGCTTCAGACAGACTGGAGTAATTTACATTGACAAAGCTGTCAGAGGAGAGGTGGTCTCCCGCATGGTGATGGATGCCGACCCGGGAGAAGAAAAAGAAGAAGAGGAAAAAGAAGAAGAAGAAGAAGAAGAAGGGGGGTGTGTTAGAGAAGATTCTGGAAATGAGCAAAAAAAAAAAAAAAAAACGAAGGCACGTCTCATTTCAGGTGCAACCACACCAGAAATTTCATTTTTAAATCAAAAGCGGCGCTCGGACGGACCGTACCCCCAAATTCAAGGGACGCGCCGGGTTTTATCAATATTTCACGGCTCTGCCTGTCTTTTCCGGGGAAGTTATTGAAACAACAAAAATAAAGTAACAGGACGGCGAGGGAGCGAGGGAGCGGACAACTTCTTACCCTCCCTGTTTGCCATTCCGGCTTCCTGCGGAAAGGTGTGCTGACGCTGCAGCTCCCGGGGCGAGTGCGTGGCGGTGTCAGGGGCCCCCGGTGAGCAGCTCCTCGTGCCTGTCACCTCCACTAACGCCGGCCCTCGTCAGCGGGGGTCTGCGGCGCAGCCCTCCCGTCCTCCTGTCACCTGTCCTCACACAGGCCAAGGTGACTCTTCCCTCCCCGGCCCCCCCCCCCCCGGCACGATGGAAAAATGACAACCGGTGGAGTCACAACGTGAGAAAAGTCAGGGAGCGACTTTGCATTCTGCTGTGTTTTCCTGGTATCTTCCTCCTGCAGTCACAAGCCGCCCTCCTGTTCTCTGCGTTTTGCCTGTCCTTTTTTATCCAAAGAGATAAGACTAATTTGACTGGTATTTTTCTCTGCTTACTGTCCGCTACACATCACTAAATGTATAAATGCATAATTCATTTTTTCTTTTTTTTTTTACTCAGTTACGTGTCTCCTGGACTTTAGCGAGCTGCGCAAATGAAAGATGGCATTCCTCTTCTCCTCACTCTCCTCTTTCTTTTCATCCTAATCAAATTTAGCTCTTTTGTCCCATCTAGGGCTTCTTGTAGCAGCCAGATTGTTGTGCTGTCAGTATTTGCCCGGTTTATGCAGACCAAAATAGACCCTATTCGATAGATCTTAGCTAAGCGGTATGTGTGTGTGTATGTATGTGTGCATATATGTATATATATATATACACATATATATGTTTGTAAATTTCATATATATATATATATATATATATATGCATATGCATATATATACATATACATACATACACCCATACCCATTCTGTACACCTACACACACACATACTGAATATGTATATAATTACATACGTATATATGTACATTTACATATATTGTTTGTTTAAAAAGTTTATTAGGATATTGTAGAATTACATTAAGCACAGAGGCAGAGCAGAGATGTTTGTACCAGATTGTAGCTCATAGCTAATTTCCAACTGTAGTCCTGGGTAGACAATACAAATATAAAACTGTACAAATAGACAATATATTTAAAATATACAAATAGGCAATAAAATATATATGAAATATATAATATATTCATTGGTCTACTCGCATTCAGGGGAGGTTTTGGCTTGTAACTGTTGTTGAAACCCCAATAAATCTGAAAAGTGATGGACATAAGGGGGATCAGACCAGTGCGCCTTGGTGATTTGGTCTGGTGATTATACAGGTATTAGTTCAATATGAGCCTTTTTTTTTGTTTGTTTCATTTTGATTTTTAAAGTAAATTTTAGGAATATTTTAATCCAAATATTAGTTTTAATCCAATATCCCCATTGTAATTAAGATTCATTTTAGGCCTGTAAGCAATAAATATTCCCCACTGGTGACACCAACACGGAATTACGCGGTGAAAAAACAGCAGAAAACAACAATAACTTAAGTATTTGGAAAATAAAAATAAAAGTAGTGTTTGCAAAATTACATTTAAATATCTAGTTTGAGTTTTAAAGGAAAACTGAAAACTTTTTTTTAGCTGAAGTCATTTTCTTCTTACTGCGGTTTTCTTCTTATTCCTTTCAAACTCTCAAAAATACATCTGTTTTGTTTAGTGCTAATGCATTACAGCTCTACATATACATCAGGTTACAATCCAATTTGCCTGTGCCTTGTCATTTAAACTGCAGCTCGACGCGGTGGTACGAATCAAGCGGGAATGTTTGATAGATGACGCCGTGCCGTTTACATTAGAGCTGAATTGATCTGGGCTTTTTTTTTTTTAATTCTCTTATGCTGGTTGTTTTTTCATTGCAGAGTTTTCCTATTGCAGTCCAGATTGCAGCCAGCGCTTCTCCAGCAGATTGCATGAAAAATGTTTGTTGTCAACACCGCGGGTCCGGTGGACAATGGCAGCGGGAATCAAGTGTTGAGGGTTTAATTCTTTTTTTTTTAGAGGTTTTTAATGGGTGGCGAGGACAGAAACCTGATGAAATGCGAGTTGTTTTGTCTTGACACAAAGCACAAAGGGAGGGTGGAGAGGAAGATGTGACGAAAGACAAAAAAAGGGGATTTTTTTTGTGTTATTCATTCTCTTGAGCCTTGAAAGGATGTGGCGCCGTGAAAACAAAAAAAAAAAAAAAAAAAAAAGGAAGGAAGCAGATATACCGCTATGTCGGCCACCTGCTGTCGCCTCAGAGTCATCAATAGACAAACGTGTCAATTTGGGTCTCGCTTCGGTCAGTCCTTACCGACATCCATTTCCAGCACTGAACAAATGTTGAAAGTGGCCATCTGCTGTGATGTAGCTGCAATTATGAGCACAAAAATGATTGCTCTCTTGCTGCACAGAAAGCTTGTTGAAGTGTTGACTTGGCCTCATAGCTTCAGGCAAACATTTCAGCTTTTGGAATAAAATATGAAGCGCTGTAGGAAGGTTTAGATTATTATTTGGCAATCGTTGGCAAGCTATGACACATTCATTACCCGTACTGCTTATCCTGCACTCGGGGTCGCTGGGGGCCTGGAGCCGAGCCCGGCTGTTATTGGGCGAGAAGCGATCACGTGGCTGCATGTAGAGGCGTACAACCACTCACTCTCCCGTTCACATGTCACGAAAAGCCGTAAGACGATTCGTTCTCTCATTAGATAGAGCGACGTGCAAGCATTCACCCTGTCATTCACACATCTGGGCAATTTAGGGTCTTCACGAAACCTCTTGCAGTTTCTTTGAGATCCTAGAAGGGAACCTGAAACCCATGCAGATGCGAGGAGATCATACAGACTCCACACAGAAAGGACCCCCGTCAGGAGACCTTTCTATAATTTAAGAAAGCCGTCAGTCCAAACACGTCCATCAGGAGTGAAATTTGATTTGAGCTCTTCCGCGACCGATCGGCCAACCCCGCAGTGTCCGTGTCTTTCATTTCCCCTTTCAGAGTCATGCATAAAAGCACACACTCGTGCAAACACACATATATGATGCACTGCTGCGTATGGGATATCACTAAGGGCCTCATGTTGACTCATTTAGCATCTGGCACAGCTTGTTACTAGCCTCCGTGCACCTCGGCATGTAGAGCCACGGCTGCAAAATGTCCACATCTTCACCTCGTTTACAAGCTCTTTCACACAAAGGCTGATTATGTGGGCGATGACATCATCGGGAAGAGAAGATAAGCGTCCTTTGAGCACTCTGGCCGACCCCCAACGATGGATCCTCGTACGAGGACATAAATCAACAGCGCAAGTTGTTTCCAGGGGTCTTAATCTCTGTTTCAGGGCAATATCTTGACAACAATGAAAGCCAGCTATTGTTAATTTTTGCAGTTTACATTCTCCTTCCACTTTGTTTTTTGTGATAGTTTTACTCCGAAAAGATCCCCCCCATATTCTATATGAATCATTCACATTCATTCTGATTGATTTTAATATGTCTTTAACACGGGCGTCAAACTCATTTTCACCATCAGCATAATGGTTGCCCTCAAAGGGCCACGTGTAACGGTAACAGTATAAATGACACTAAATGTAACCAAATCTAATGTCAATTAAATGTATATACTTGTTATTGTTAAATAACTCTGAATTTACTTTATTACTCATTCAAATCCAAAATATTACATATGCATTCCTATCTATCTTAAAACAGCCTTCCATCTGCTTCAAATTTTCTCTTTCTGAACATTTAAAGATCATTTTTATTTCTCAATTCCACTTGCTGAAAATAACACTGATCTAAAGGCGGGATGCCGTCACTTCGCGGGTAACGTGATCGGCATGAATTGTGGGAAATGTAATTTATGTTCAATGCAATTTATGGTCAATGCACACATTTGACTAATTTATCTTAAGACGATCAGACCTTTTAAGAAGTTCTCATGGGCCTGAGAAAATGACGTGGCGAGCCACATTTGGCCCGCGGGCCTTGAGTTTGTCACATGTGGTCTACAGTGTCCACGCGGGTTGCACGGCGGCGCAGTGGTTAGCGCTTCCACCTCCGAGCAACAAGGTCCCTGGTTGGCTAACGACAAGGGGCCTCCCTATCTGGAGTTTGCGTGTGCCAACCCGGTTTCAACCGGTTTTCTCCTGCAGACCAAAAACATGGAGCAGGTCAATTTGAAAAACTGAAATGTGTCTTAATGAGAGGAAGCATGGTTGTGTATTTGTGATGGGTTAAATCAAAAAAATCCAAAAAGTTCCTTGCAGAGAAGTCCCACATCTTACAGCCAGCCTTCGAGAGGCTTCTCTCAGGTTGCAGACTCCTCTGTCCCTCCTGCAAATACCAGAGAAGGGCAACCTTCGTCCCCAGAGCTTTTCAACTTCTCAATCCCCTGCAACCCTGCAAACCCCTCTTTGCCACACCAGACGTACCCGAGTGTAATGCGGCTCATGATATATTTATTATACAAATGCAGAGCGATCTCACCTACAATTTACCTGGAATTTGCACAATTCTGTACACTAATTTATTTACATACATATATATAATTCTACATAATATAATATATCTATGTATATATTATAATATAATATATTAAAATATATACATATATATTATATATTATTATTATAATATGATAATATGATATATATATACATTGAAACTATATATATATATATATATATAATATATAATAATAACTCTTTCTAAATTTTTATTTTATTCTTTTTTTATTTTATCTTTAATATTTACAATTTGATGCTGCTACGCCATGTGTCCCCCAATTTCCCCCTTTGGAACAAATAAAGTTTTTTGTCATTCTGATTCTGACCGTTCCAGGGTGAACCGGCCTATCGCACAATGACAGCTGGGAAAGGATCAGCTCGGTGCAGGATAATCTATTCATATATATATCGATGTACATATCTATATATCGATAAGGTGTAGATAATGAATTAATGAACAAATGAACAAAAAAATGAATGAATGAATATTAATGCCTCTCTCCAGGTACGTGCAAAGATACGTCAGAAACAGAATAACCAGGGTCATGAATGGTTGTAAATCCATATTTGACCCATCAAGGGTTGTCAGCTCTGGAATAAACAGCCAACGGAAAACAAATTAATTCCAGATATAAAACTGTTCGCAACAAAAGTTAAGCAGCAGCTAAAAGTATAAACAAAGCTGCAACCATGACCTCATCGTGTCCCGACGGAAGCTACATTTGACCATCAGAGTTTCAAGGTCATAAGTATTTATTCTGATGTACTGTGTATTGTCATTTCAGCATTTTTGTTATTTATTGTGCTGAATGTGTGTTTGTAATTTATCACGTTGACCATTTAAACTGTGCTGCATTCAACTCGTGTTGAATACCAAGAATGCCAAGAGCGGAAAATTAGCAGTAGCTATAAGCTCTCCATACAGGCCATCGGTTGGATTGATCGTGAACGGTTTCGTACCAATTAAAATTCAATTCGATTCTATTTATTTCAGGAAAGATATGTTCCACAATTATAACCGCCTCAAGATTTCATGGGTGAAAAAAAATACAAGACACCGGCCGTATCTATCCATTTTCGAATGACGTAAAGTGTTGAGACCGCCGTGCACTTTCACAGCTTTGAAGCCGTAAATGAAAGCATTAGGCCTTTGAGGATTCAAACCAAAGTTCATCTGCCTCGAACTGTTTCGTTTTCTTTGAAACATAACGGCCATTCTCACAGGTCGCTCCTCGCCGCGGCGTTATCACGTATTAGCGCTCATTATTCATGGGACAGATAAGCATGTTTCTTTTCCTTCGCCCTCTTCTCTGTCTCATCTCCGGAGGCTTTAAAAACCCAGAGCTGTAAGTCAAGCGCGCTTTTGTTCGCCGTTCATCTGGAAGGCAGACTTTCCCTTCTTGTCCCTCTAAGCAGTCACATTGTCGAAGCCGCTCATGGCAGGCGTTTCTCGGGAAAGATATTCTGCTCCGCTTAGCAGGTTCATGAATACTGAATGGCATTGTGAGGATCAAACAGAACGGATGGAGGTGTTGGGATGTGCGTCGCGGCGAGGGGTGTAGTTGACACCTCGACACGTGCAATTTTGTCGTTAGAACTAAGCGTTCGGATAAATGTTTACCGAAAAGGCGGCGAGATCCCCCGCGAGACGGACAGTTTGGTGAAAGTTCTGCGTAAATATACATCTTTAAATGAAGGAAAGCGTCAAGTGATGGATAATCGCACCAACCCGGCCACCCGTTTTGCTTGTTTTTGTGTCGTTTTGTTCTATTTTTGGGCGCAGCCTCCCGGGAAAATCCACTTTGTTTGGCTGGAAGAGCTGAACATTTCCTAAGAGCACCGGATAAAAGCATCAATCAATATTTTTACTCTCATCTCGAGAGCCAGATTCCTTGGTTAAGACTTCTCTGAGAGGGGCGACCGTGGTTGTCATTGTGAGCCTTCAAAAAAAAAAAAAAAAAAAAAACACAACGTGAAGCAAACGAGCAGATGAGAGTGTGTGCTTCCTCCTCGTAACTCCGCGGCCCCTTCCGTTTCTTTTTTAGATTCATAAGGTTTATTTGGGGTAAATAAGGTTTGTGACCTTGGCATTCTGCGCGGCCAAGCTCTCACGTTGTTTCCTCACGGCCGAGGCGTGGAGGCTGGCACTCAGACGGAAAGCACTCTCGGCAGACTCTTTAGTAATTACACACTGGAAACCAATCAGGCTGAACACAGCTTCTTAATTAGCAGAACAAAACAATAGTGCAAGGATTGGAGGGCCCCGGAGGTCACATTCTCTCCTCAGGTATCCCACCGAGGTGCGCTTAAAAGGGGCTCCGTCCTCCTCTTTTTTTTTTTTTTTTTGTTTTCCACCGCTCCGCACCTGCCCCGATCAGACAGCACGCCCGGCGAAAGAACTCGGTTGGGCAGAACGGGCCGCCGCGAGTACGGACGGTTACAAAAGGCTGTCTGACAGGTTGGACCGAGGAGCGTCCGGGCTTCTCCTCACGGATGCGAGCGAAAAGAGAGGGGAGGTCACAAGCTCCATTCTAATGACGGTTACGGCGACGACACACATGGTGTTCATTAGTAAGCAAGAGAAAGAGCTGCTCTACAACAAACAACTTGGCCGTAATTAGTATGGAGGGGATCCTGCGATGGACAAAGCTCCTGAAAGGGGTCAGGACAAACAAACTTTGCAGCACTCTTTGTTTATTAAGCTCCAACATTTTAATACCGGGCAACCTATTCCAGTTCATTCATTCGTTATCTATCTTGCAGGGTGCCGGAGCCTATCTCAGCTGTCATTGGGCGAGAGGCAGGGGTTTGCCATGGTCGGCAGCCAATCGTAGGGCTAAGTACAGAAACAGAAACATCACTCTCTCATTCACACATCTGGGCAATTTTTCCCATTTTTTCCAATTTATGCATGTTTTTGCAGTGGGAGAACCCCAATGAAACCCATGCAATACCACGCAATCATTCGCTCTCTCATTCCCGTGTCACATTGACACATACGCTATATGGCCAAAGGTATTCGGTCAACCGTCCAAAAAACTCGGAATCAGGCGTTCCAATCACTTCCACGAACATGGGTCGATAAACTCAAGCATCCAAGCATGCGGACTGTTTTTACAAACATTTGTGAAACTATAGTTCTCTCTCAGGAGTTCAGTGAATTCCAGCGTGGAACTGATCGGACGCCACCTGTGCAACAAATACAGTTGTTAAATTTCCTCACTCCTAAATATTCTGCAGTCAACTGCCAGCTGGATTAGTATTTGGGAACAACAGCAGCTCAACCACAAAGTGTTCAGCCACGTGAACTGACGGAGCTTGATTAGCGGATGCTGAGGCTCTTAGTGCCAAGAAGTCGCCAACTTTCTGCAGAGTCAGTCGTTAGCAGACCTCCAAACTTCATGTGGCCTTCAGATTAGCCCACAAGCAGAGAGCTTCATAGAATGGGTTTTCCAGTTGCATCCAAATCCCACATCACCAGCTGAAATGCAAAGCGTGGGACGCAGCGGCCAGCGGACTCCAGAGCGGTGGAGACGTTCTCTGGAGTGACGAATTGCACTTCTCCATCTGGGATGGACGAGTCTGGGTTCGGCGGTTGCCAGGAGAACGCTACTTGAGTGGCCTGCACAGAGTCCTGAGCTCAACCCCATAGAACACCTTAAGGATGAGTTAGAACGGAAACCGAGAGCCGGTCGTTCTCGTCAAACATCAGCGTGTGACCTTACAAATGGTCCAAAATTCCCGTAAACACACTCCAGAACCTTGTGGACAGCCTTCCCAGAAGGGTTGTAGCTGCAAAGGGTGGAACAATGTCATATTGAACCCAACAGATTAGGAATTGGATGTCACTTAAGTTCATTTGTGAGTCAAGATAAGTGAGCAAATCCTTTGGGCCATATAGTGTACAATCGTTCACACGTCTGTATAATTTAGTGAGCCTGACTTTGGGATGAAACTGGAGAACCCGGAGGAAACCCTGGAGGTACGTGGAGAAAACCCTCTGTTCCAAAGACCCGGGAGACCTTCTTGCTGTGAGATGGAAGCCCCGACTGCTGTTTCACAAGAGCAGAGGCCGTCAGCGGACCGCTCGCCTCGCTCCTGCTCGCTGGCATTTTAATAATATTTTCTTACTTCGACGCGTATTCTTGCGAGCCGTAATAATTCACCCTGTAAAATTAACCAGCATTTCTACTACGCGCAGACCGCCGGATATTTCCTGAAGGAACGGATTTGAGATGCTGGGCCTCTTCATAAATCTTCATTAAATTACAGAAAAAAAATTATTTCAATAACTATAGCTGGAATATGTAGATAATAAGCGCAGGAGTGGAGCGGCGGCGGTCTGACATGCTGCCTTGGACTTTTACAATTCTCCGTTTTTAACAGTTAGGTAGATTGGGCCAGTAATAGTTTTCATGTCTATTAATGTCTCTCTCCAGAGCCGGCAGCTTCATGCTGAGTCATTAAAGGTCAGAGTAAATTGGATCTTCAAATGAAGACAGTCCGGGAAAAGCAAAGCAGGACCTCTTGATCGCTTGCGTAACTATTCCAATAACTGCTCTGATTATAATTAATGATTTTTCTCCCGTTATTGATTTAGCGCTCTTTGTAGCCCGAGCGTTATTTGACATGTATGTCTTGGATGCGACCGCCGTCGGGCGAAACGCATCACGCGATAAGGCGGTTCGATTCCACATTTGGGAATCGAGAGAAAATGATGAATCTAACAGCCATGACAGTATTTCTGAGTAGAAATCATTAATCCAACAATTCTTTTCTGGATGCGGTTGCGCCGAGCAGTGTTTGCCGCACCGCCCTGATGCACGGCTGGCTCCCGCCTCAAACTCTGGGCCGCCGTTGATGAAAAGTTATGAGATTCCAGAAGAGTAAATACGTTACAGCGGAGACAAAAGATGAGATTTGGTTTGAAAGAGAGTTTGATGAGAGCACTTCAATTCTCAGCTGACGGTAAAGTCTTTACTTTTGAGACGCACAAACCGAGGAGATATAATATTTCCCTACCGCTGATCAATTTTAATGAAATTGAATATATATTGCATTTTCCTTGCGGTATGATAACATGCACGAGATTCAAAATGCCAAGAAGTGTTAATTCAGTGGTTGGCCGTCAGGGCCTGCAAGGCCTTCTCTGCTGGCCTGAAAAAATCTGAATCACAGACTGATTTTAATTTCAATTAAATCTTATTTATATTTTGAATCTCAAATCTGATTGAATAATTCCAAATGGTCTGTCCGCTTCCTTTCATAGCTTTTCCCCTGACTATGCTGCTTCCAGACATGTATTTTCATTGAACAAAGAGCATTTAACCAATCAAATTTCAGCTGCTATTTGTTGCCATGCAGGGTCAAAGTCAAAGAAATCTGCCCGGAGGCTAGCAGAATCCAGTTCACAGGTGCTCTGGCGAAAAATAAATGTCGATGAAACTTGCTTCGACGAGTCTGATTTTGAGTTATGACACCAAGGCCTTCTAGAAGGCTTACGCTAACATCAGCGTGTCACACACCTTTTGCCTGGATCGTCAGAGAGCGTACTAGCCAGAGCGAGCGGGCTGCATCTGTAGCGAGCTGCATGACACAATTATAGTTTGTGCAATACTTTCCTGGGGGGGAAAACCAGAGTGGATCTAGAACTTAGTGAGCAAGTGCAAAGGGAAAAAACAGCTCCGCAACAAAAAGGTGAAGAACAATAGGGAAATCTCAAAAAGACTGACAGTTTTTTTTAGCCATATAACAGCTATTAAGGGGATGAATGGAGCACTTCTGAAGGCCTGGGTGTGAAATGCACGGCCCGTCACTGTGTTAATGACAGGGGAAATGCTTGCAAAGCTTTTGGACGTGAACGAGAGTGAATGAATGAATGTCCTTATATGATGTATTTATGAGCAAGTGAATGGTTTTATGTCTCTATAGCGGGGGTTCCCAATCCCGGGTCCCTGGACCGGTATCGGTCCATGGATCATTTGGTACTTGTTACAAATTCCCTTTTTTTGTCATCAGACCCTTTGGACCTTAATTTGAAAAACGATCATTTCCGCCTTTGCCTTACCGCCGCACTTAACTCTGTCCCGCCATTTCACACATCAGCTACCGCAAGCTAGCCCTTGAAAAAAATGAGCCGGAAACCAAAGTCGCCGGAGAGCTTTTTCGGGAGGAAACGAGAAAACGACGAAACCGCAGAAGCGAAAAAAAAAAAAAATCAAGATTCCTACCCAAGTTAGGATTCAACACAACAGGTGATACACAATCTCTGCACCCGCTATGCATTATCATTATATCATATTACATTAATATAATTGCCTAATATAAAGCATAATCGTTGGTTTCGGATAAAATAGTGTGAAATGATAAAACTTTTAATGACTTGAACCCCCGCGCGGAAACATTTTCATGCATAAAACTGGTACCTGGTACAAAAAAGGTTTGGGGTTGCTGCTCTGTACGACACTAAATGAGAGAGTGAATGACTTTAAGTCTTGATCTGATTTGTAACTGAGAGGATGAACGGTTGTACGTTTCCACACCTCTGCCTCTCGCTGAAAAGCATCAGGGACAGGCTCTAGCACCCCTACAAAAGATCATGAATGAATGCATCAAAAATACATTATATCCCCAGCTGATCGATGTACTGCTTCGGTTCTTCCAGCTAATTTCTGCTACCGGTGATCTCCGTCAAACAAAGCAAAACACCGGCAAAAACAAAAACAAAACATTGTCAGATTCAAGTGCTTGCATTCGTCCTCTCCCTGGTGCTCGTCGGACGCCGGCGCTCAGCGGCGCTCACGCCGAAGCGGCGGCTACAAGAGGTGTCGCCGTCCCAGCCGTTATTCCCCCCCCTGCATCGACCGCCACGTTGATATTTCGGTTTTTAATATGTGACATTCGGTTGATTGAACAGAGGTGTCGGGGAGAGCCGTCATTAGAGAGGAGGCAAAGTGGAATAAAATAGGGGGAACGGAGGACGAGCGAGGCGGGCGTGTTCAGGAAGAGGGAGGGAAAAGAACTGTCATATCCATCCTTCTTAGCACTGCGGTCTACAGTTTTCCAGATGCCTCTTTTCATGCTGCAGCAGAGGACGCATATTAACTGTAATGGCGTGTCTTTGTTCAGACTCCCGGTAGGGCCCTTTTAACACCCCCCCCCCCCCCCCCCCCCGACACACACACACACACACACTCACTGACACACACGACCAGCGTGGTGACGTCCGAGCGGCGTGACAAGCAGCCGAAGCCGTTGTGAAAACGGCGGCGTCATTTTCAGACAGGAAGAAAGAGAGGATTGAAAGCGGAGTCTTGGATTGTAATGACTCAGCATCAAACATCAGCCCGACCTCTACTGATGAATCAATTATCAAATAACGGAGAAAAGGTTGATGGAATCCCCCTCCCGACGGGCTCGGTGTTTGATCTCCGTCCGTACCATCACTTCCACTGGAGGTATAAACCCCTCCTCGCCTTCCACAACCCACCTCAACCCCCCAATCTTGTGTTAAGTAGCTCTTCGAAAGCTGAAACGGAGCGTTGACCTTGAAATCCTGTGCAAAACACGAGGTACACATAACCGCGTGGCAGATAAATAAGCAGATCCACGGGCCCAGGTGAGTTTTAATGAAATCCTCACATAAGATGTGTGTGTGTGTTGTTGCGTGAGCGCAACTGATGTGTATTCAAGGATTTCTATGATTCGTAGAAGAGTAGAATGTGATTAATCCCAGTCTGGGAAACGTCTTTATCAGACAGGCATCACAAACAAGGGAAGACACAGGAGTCGCAGAAGCAGAGAACAAAAAGGAGACAGTGTGTGTGTGTGTGTGTGTGTGTGTGTACAGTACTGAATGTTGTCTTGTGGTTGGCAAAAAAATGTGTGTTTTGAGACTAATAAATCCCCCTCTCATGCTGTTGAACGCACGCTCCGCGTTGTCAGACTCGATGACAAATTCGCAGCCCGCCGTTCGCTCGCCGCTAAAGCTGCCATGATGATGGTGATGATTTTAAACAAGTTGCCTTCATCGTCCTCTCAGTTCGGGTGTCAGAAATCTTTCGGTCAACTCCAGCGCAGAGCGCAAACCAAACGCCGTTTCTCAAAGGCTCTCAACTCTCGGTGTTTATAATTGGGTTACGAGCTTCGGCTCGTCTTGTTGTCGTTGGTATTTAAAACGCAGATGATAATTCTTCGTCCGTAAATTTGAGTACTTTTAACGAGTGACGGGAGACCTTATACATCTTCTGATGAAATGAGGGTAAATAATGTATATCAAGGTTGTAGTAATGTTTCATGATTGTACTTCAACACAAGTGTAATAACCGGCTTTCGTGTGTAATTTTTAGCACGCTTTCCCCCGGAACAGATTGCGTCGAAGGGTTCTGCAGGGAAAAGAGAACGTAAACTTGTCAGAAGATAGAAGATCGTGTTTTCTACTTTTTTTTCCTGATGCAAGATATTCAGAACGGAATGACGGGCATTAAACGGACAAAGAAAAGAGGAGGATAAAAAACAAAATCAAAAGTAGTCAGGGTGGTCTTATTTTAAAGATGAGACAAAATACATCTCAAATTGTCCTCCTGCTTGTTTTTGTAGTGTGGGAGGAACCCGGAGAACATGGAACCCCACGCAGAAAGGCCCCCCTCACATAAAGCTTTTTGATGAACAACCAATTAAATATAGGGGAATCAATAAGATTGATTTGTTGATGATAATTTAAGGTAACTTTCATAAATGGATGAATGGATAGATAGATCAATAGATAGTGTCTATAGTCATATGTACAGTGTGGAAATGTGTTTCCCTGTACAATGAAATTCTTACTTTGGTGTCCACAGTATATTTCTATTTGTATTTGCAATAAATAAGTGATGTAAACATTATTTTGAATATGCACCAACGGTGTTGGCAGTGCAAGTAAACATTGAGTGCAGCTTGTTGTACAACTCAAAGTGCAGGTGCACAGAGAACAGTTTAAATGGCAGATACAATATAATACATATAATAAATGTATTACTGATATATATGTAATTGTCTTAGTATATTATTTGAATAAATATTAAAATAATAAAATAGAACTACCATGATATACATGATATTATAAAATTATTATTTTCCCATATATATATATATATATACATACACACATATATGTATATATATAAGAATATATGAATATATACATATATGCATAAATATATGAAAATATATATTTAGTTAAGTTTATATCAATACATATTCATATATGAATATTTAGCTTAATTTATATGTATATGTATATATATATATTTAGTTTTGTTTATATATATATATATATATATAGTTTAGTTTACACACACACACACACACACACACACACACACACACATATATATATATATATATATATATATATATGCACACCTCAATTCCACAGAGACTGTGGAGATTTACAGTGTTCTTTTGTAACAGCTGGTTTGTATCACAGACGAAGGCCAATTAATAGACAAGACATGTGATCACAACAAAAATAGGAAAAGACAGGAAGCGACGCTGAATAAACAACACAGGAAACTATCAAAGTACGACACAGACAGGAACTGACAGAAGGCCGGGGGGGGGCGAATGGTAAACTGTGCACGACAAGGAGTGTCACAGATTGACACAGAATATTAGGATACATACGTTAAAGAAGGGAAAGTTAAAAGAAGGAAATTTGACATGAAGAAGACAGAGGGAAAGCTCAAACGTTGAGTGTGATCGGTTCAAACCTCCTGCTTCGATGACCAGGAGGTTCTATTACCGCAGCCTATGAACCACCAGGATATAAATCGCTGTTTTATGGATAAAACGTATAGCGCAATAACGCCTCTAAATGTCCCATCACTTCACTCAGCCCACTGATGTCAGTCAAAATCTCATGATAAGAATTCAGCGTGGGCTGGCAAGAACGGGGTCACGAGTGAAGCGCGTAGTTAAGAAATGTTTCGTTTAGTTGAACCGCCTCGTGTAAAATGATCATCCCCTTAAGCCGGGATAATAATGCCATATTAAGATGGCAGCGGCGGCGCGGTGTGTCTGAGCTCAACAAGTTATATCGCTAACGAAGCATTAACATCCAAAATAAACTTCCTATATAGTGAGGATTCTGGCTTGCAGCGGCTCCTCGCAGAAAAAAAAAAAAAAAAAAAAAAGAAGAGGTGTTCAATAAATAATGTGACTCACGCTGCAGAATACCTGCAAATAATAAATAATGAATAAATAAGGACGGTACGCTGGCGCAGTGGTTGGCGCTTCCACCTCACAGCAAGAAGGTGTCTGGTTGGATTCCCACAGGGAGCCTCGCCGCGTGGCGTCTCCAAGTTCCCCCGACGTCTGCGTTGGTTTCCTCCGTTCCACCCTTCCGTCCGTCGGTCCTCTCGGCGGCCGTCGGTCCGCAGGCCTCCTGGAAAGGGATTCGTCTTCAAACGGTGTAATCTGATTTTGCCGCGGCTCGGTTCGCTCTGTCTTCACTTATCCCATCAAACGTAAACATGAATTTGTCAATTCAAAGATGCAGGAGATAGAGTTGAAAGACGGAAAAAGGCCGAGCAGAAACCCGATTGTTGTTCTGATTGCATTCTGATTTCGTACTTAATGATAAGCAGAGCCCTAGAAACTTCCAAAGGTTTCTCTGGAGAGTTTCATACGACCGACGCGGCTTCTACTTCTTTAGGAAAACGGACAAAATCTGCAGGTTCACTCGGTCGACACGATACCAACCAATTGCCAGAAGGACCTTGAAACTACAGTATTTGGCACAATATTCAGGTGTCATTTCGATGATATTTCGAAAGATAATATGTAAACATTGGCCATTGCAGCACTTTATACACCCTTTGCTAAAGATTAGCTCCTATTGGCCTTGAAAAAATTGGCTGTTTGTGACAAACTGACAACTAGTTTCCAGGAAGCGCTAGTGCATTTAAATTCACATCTACTTTGTTAGAATAACTTATTATTGCTGTCAATTTTTAAATAATTACCACCAAAGGAAAAATTGTGAGGTCTCATATGGGGATACCAGCAGTCTGAAGATGCTCGCTAGCTCATTCCCCTTTGCCACCGTCACACTCTTTAATAACCTCAAGGCTATTTTCACCAAAGCGCAAACCCAATTTGAGACCAACCGCTGTCCCTGGCGCCCGTGACTCCCGCGTCTCCTGATGCCTGCCAGTTAATTTTCGGCATGGTTTGAGTGCTAGCAGAATTCCGGCTCTTACGAAAGCACGCAATTCTACGGCGAAATGTGATTTTTCTTCAAATAATCGCACTCCGTTTGGCCGGAACAAAAGAGCGGTTCGGCGCCGAGCCCGATCCGAACGGCGTGCCAAAAACGCGCCGGTCTTGGAAGTGAGTGGAGTTACTTTGTATCTACATCAGCTCTTCTCAGGCTCTGACACGACTCTGTGACCCTCTTTGTTATTGCCTGACACCCGACTCCTGTTAGTCAGTGTCAGTCCATCAGTCCAGCTGGTACCGGAGGACAGATTACCATAATCAAGGTCGGTCGGGGTGCTCCGACCTGAGCGGGACGCGGCGGCGAGTGCGACGGCCCCGTACCCCAGGCCGCCGCCCGGCCACCTGCGGATCGATTAGATTAAGCGACGCGGCCGCGCGTTTGTCCCCGTGTTATCGTGAACCCCGAAAGGCTGGAACAAAAACGAGGTGGGCCACGGGTAATCAAAACCAGAGTGCACGGAAATTGATGAATGGGCTTTTAATCAGCGCAGAAATAGCCGGGTTACGAAACCGAGCCGCGGTCTTTACGGCTCGGCCCCGATGCGCGGCGAGATCCTCCTGCAGCACACGTCCGCACTCCATTAGAGAATGTTTGTCCTTCCAACATTGACCTCGTTCCCGGCCTTAATTAAATACTCCCCTAATGACTACCCTGTCTCTGCATAACTTTGCCGACTTGCCGGCGCGAGCAGGTGTGCACATACATGAGAGCGCGGCCCCCCCCTCCCCCGACGTACACACTCACGGAGCGCGATGTGTAATGTCAAACGTTATGTTTATTTATTGCGTTTCGCCGCGTTATCGTGTGTTGCATGCGTGCGCTCGGATCGATCTGCCATTTCTGCAGCCTTATTTTCATTAACCCCGCGCGTGCCGCCTTTCGTTGGAAGGCCGGTGCGGGAAACTGGAAGTGCGATAATGAGATTTTTAACCCTGCGATGCTGATTTTTGAAAGTAAACGGCAAGAGTCCAGGATGGGCGGGAGGGTCGGGCGGGGGGGCGCAGTGGGAGCGAGGCGGTTCGCGTTTGAACGCGTGATCTCACATTAGCTCTGTGCTGTTATACTACGCAGTATATCAGCTCAGGATTAGCGCCCACATCTTTCATTTCTTTCTGTTTTCACAGCAACGTTCCCCCCCCCAACCTCCTCCCACCTCAATTTAATCCATCAACCTATAGACTAATCCTTTTGAACATTGAAAGTAAGGCGCCAGGGAGGCGGCAACGCGATCAATTACAGACTTCCACCCGTTATATGTCGGTCCGTGTCGTGCAAACATCAGCGCAAGCACACATTCCAGCCGGCTCGCTTCTCCCGCCGCCTCTTTTCAACCCGTGGTGCCCTTAAAAATAAAAATAAAACCAAAAAGAAAATCACACTCCCAGTAGAATCCCCTCTGTGATTTTGATTTAAAAAAAACAAGTCACCAGATTCTATTTGTGAGCGGCAACGCTGTGCCAATTACATTTATTCCAACCAACACAAAACTCAGCGGAGGTGACTGACAATATAATTATGTGATCGTCGTCTGCTTTTATAATACGCCCGCCTCGCTCACCACCTCTGGTTTGCCCCTCAACCTTGAACATTCTCTCATTACCGTGTCTGATGAAGGCAAAGGTGCAGTTGGGGCCGGGTAGCGGGCGGGTGGCGGCGGAGGGTTGAGGGCTTTCCAGTTAATTCCTCTGCTTGTGGAAACACAAGCAGACTTTTTGCTTGCATTGTTTCTCTCTGGCCTACATAATGGCCAGTGTTCTGTTGAAAAAGATCCTGAGGGGCGCCTCTAATAACCCAGATAGATAGTGCTGTTACATTTCTATCTCCAGCCACTCTGTCTTTGCCTGCCAGGTGCCTTACACGTAGCATTCACAGTTCTTCCTCTCCCATGTAAATACGATCTATCACCTCAAGCACATGTTGAAATGCTGAAACGTCCGAAAAAGGGGAAGGAGCCAAACTTTTGCCGGATTTGCACGGAAGGATCGGTTTTCATAAGCTTTGTCCGACGGAATAACCGATGCGATTTTTCATGCCTCGGGTTCTGCTGCGCGCAGGCGAGGTAGCGCTGCAGAAGAACTGCAACCTACGACGCGTTCGTTGAAAATTGAATATGATAGAATATGAAATGCGTTATAAGTTCATCGTCTGCCACTTATCCTGCACTCAGGGTCGAGGGTGATGCCGGAGCCTGTCCCAACCGTGATTGGGCGGACGAGCGGCGCGGTATACTGGTCGCCAGTCAATCGCGGGGCCACATATTTTAATTTTTTACCTTTTTTTTATCATACTTTATCAATCTCTTGCGGGAAAATTCCTCTCTGCATTCAACCCATCATGGATGAACCACGAGCAGTTGGCTGCCATCTAGCGACGCCAGGGGAGCAGTCAGGCTCATTTTAGGCCCCTAAAAAATACAGACAAACAATCATTCGCTCCCGCTTTTTCTTCCAAATCGGAGAAAACCCATGCAGACACGGGGAGAACATGCAAACTCCACGCAACGCTTCGGACCACGGTACGAAACGCTAACCACGCATTGTAAATCCAATACGAGTATTATTGCACTTATCCTGCAGGCAGGTTCGTGGGGTCGCCATTCGATCCCAGGGTGAGCCGCCATTCACTCTCTCAAATGTCACATCAGGATAGAGTCGGCGATGAACTTCCTGCATGTTTCTGGGTTTTTGGAAGGAAACCCACGCAGCATGAATCTGTCCAGCTGGAATCAAACCAGGGACCTTCTAGCGTGGCGGCTCAGCTGGTAAAGCGGACGTTCCTTCAATCAGAAGGCTGGCCGCTCCTCCTGTCTGCATCTGGAAAGGTCATAGTGAGCACCTTCGATTGTTCCCTCCTTGCATGGCTGCTCCGCCATCGGTGTGTGAGCGTGTGACAAAGGCTGAATGTTTTCTGGTGTAAAGCGCTGAAGCAAATCACTCGGCGTTAAAAGCGCAACGTAAGTGGAGACCATTACATTATGACGTCAAATACCAGCAATTGTCCAAGGATCTATCATTGCTTTAGAAGATCATTTCAAATGTCCAAGCTAATGACAAACACATTCAGACATGCTTTTATGCTTTCATTTAAAGAAAAAATATGTTAGTGATATTATTTACAATCCCTTTTAGTGATTGCAATGCATTATTGATTCCACCATTAAAAAATGATGTTATCCTGCATTATCTAAAGCATGGAGAATATATCATTGATGCACAATTTATTTACGGATGTTGGAGTCACTTTGCTCTAGTTTATTTACACGTATTATTTTTCATCTTTTTGATTTTATTCTATTTAACCCGTTTTTAACCTTTATTTATATATTTTTAACATTATATATTAATAGATGTTGGATCTTCTTCACGTTGCTATGCAACCCCTTCTGCCCTCCAATTGGCCCCCGGGGACAAATAAAGGATTTTCTGATTCTGATTCCGATCATTTGGAAAATATCTACTAATTAAATGCATCAAGGCTCTGGCAAAAATACAATATTTAATCATTTATTACGAGGTTGTATCGCTTATAATTCAAATGTGTTAATATATGGTTGAAAATATCACGCTGACTTTAAAATACAATCTCACAGTGTTCAAAAAAAAAAAGGAGGGGAAAAAAAAAGCAAAGAAAAGCTTTGCGATGTCAATGGACGTTTTTGTGCAGGTGAAATGGACCGTGCATTGCATTATGCCCGTGTCAGTCTCCGCACCAATCGACCGCTATCTCCTTTATTTTCACACCCAGGAAAACAGTCCATCAGATACGTGCGGCGTGGCTTTACCTGGCTGTTCTGTATGGGGTTTTCTAACCAAATCACAGGCAGAAAATAAGAATTAACCAAAGGTGAATAACCTTGAAAAATGTTCCCGCCGCCTGAAAACTGAATTCACCCTCGACTATGAAATTCTGCATTTTAAGAATGGTTTTGGTCGTGAACATTCACGGGTTATACTCAAATCGATATAATGAACGTCCCGGCATAAAAGCTGCTTACCTGCAACCCAAACCCCCCCTCCCGGCAGCCGCGGAGCAGCATCATCATTCATTCCCATTATTCATTTGAATCCAACCGCTCCAATATTACCTCTCCCTTATCGCTGTTTATTTTATGCACAAGAGAAATATCCCAGTCTGCTGGGACGAAATGTTCGCCACCTATAGCGAGCGACTGTCTGTTGTCGGTTGCTAAGCAGTGTACAGAGAGGCTTTGGGTGTATTTATCTGAAAAACAGCTGCCCGCTGCGGCATAACACAACCATGACCGGCGAGAGGGAATCAGAACAGTTGAAGTCGCGAGCTGAAAACGCGACCGGAATCACAACTGGATTTTTTTGGATGAGATTCCCAGGAGTCGCTGGAAATTCAGCCGTAGAAACGGCACAGTTGCGATGATGACCGTTCAAGTTATCGCGTTATTTTGAACAGATCATCGAAGGTAATGATAAGAACAACATGGAAAAATGGTAGTTTTTCTCGTCCGTGCTGCACGTTCACCTCGACAAAGTAGTGCAAGGTGCTTCGTAGTACCCTTATTAAATGAGCAGCTATCCGCGGGGGGGGGGGGGGGGGGATTTCTCTGGTGTACAATTACGACGCGACCACAGGGGCCTCGGCCGCTTTGGCAGATGATAGAAGGTGACCCGATGAACCTGCAAATTGACATTAAACGGGGGAAGTCTGTCTCGGCGCACGAACCGATAGAATCAAAGGGGTCAATTAAGCACTTAACACACGAAATGGAACGTGGCGCTCCGTGTAATGGGATGTTGACCGGCCGCGGATGCAAACACGGAGAAATATGATGACGTTTGTACCGTTCGTAGTCGAAGAGGATAACGCCTCTTCGTCCGAGTGCTCGGGGCGCAATATACTTAGTAAATACACTTAAGGCGGGGGTTGAAGACAGCCGTTGGCAAACACATGAAGGTTTCTTCTCTGTTTCTTTGGTGTGAGCAATAGTTTAAAATGATGGAACTCTGGGGGCTTTGTCTGGCCTGGCATGACGGATGACTCTGCTGTGAAAATAGGGCATTGTCCCCCAATATCATTTATTATGAGTGCCGGCCAGGTTTGATGGAGGACGGCGGGTAGTTGGGACTGTAGATCATTCATCCAGAAGAAGGAGATCTGCTCTTTTCGCCGACGCTAGCCAAGACCTCGCGTGTTCTGTTTCCGAATTCGATCTATGTGAGCGCGCCGGTATCTGATATGATTAACGCGGTTCATTAGCATTATTTTCTCATGTATCTCGTATTTATCACCACATTTATGAATTTATAAAAGAGTTTAATCCGTGCGACGTGTGATGCTGACGACCCCGTATCGTCTTTGCCGGATATCCCTGCAAAAATACGCTTATGTTTCGCTCTTTTTTTCAATTTAGCACGGTCAACGCCGCATCGGGCTGTTTAATTTATGAATTTAACTTATGAATTTAATTTGATTTATGAATTTAATTTATTTAATTTAATTTATGAATTTAATTTATTTAATTTAATTTATGAATTTAATTTAATTTATGAATTTAATTTATTTAATTTATGAATTTATAAAAGAGTTTAATTTATAAATTTAATTTATGAATTAAATTTAATTTATGAATTAAATTTATTTAACTTAATTTATGAATTTAATTTAATTTATGAATTGAATTTATTTAATTTATGAATTTATAAAAGAGTTTAATCCGTGCGACGTGTGATGCTGACGACCCCGTATCGTCTTTGCCAGATATCCCTGCAAAAATACGCTTATGTTTCGCTCTTTTTTTCAATTTAGCACGGTCAACGGCGCATCGGGCTGTTTACATTTCAAGTTGCAAATGTTTAACTTGCAACGTAGCTGTCTCAGGTGCGCAACAGTTGTAGACACTGCACAATAGTGTCTGCTATTGCTAAATAGTGGCTGTAATTGTACCATTGTTGTTGTCATTGCACAATAGTCGCTGCAATCGCAAAATAGTTCTTGCCATTGCGATTTAGTGTCTTCCATTGTGCCATGGTGGTGGCCATTGCACAAAAGTGGCAGAACTTGCCAAACAGCTATTGGTAGCTTACTCAGCTACCAATGTCTTTTCCATGTTCCTCACACCTTGTCATACTAGCTATTTGATTCTTTGAATCCTTGAATAATACACTTTGCTATGTTTTATTTATTTGCTGATTCATGTGTTTTTATTTTTTCCATTTTAAATTATTAATGTTTCCTCCTCCTCTCTATTGAAGCTGATTTTGGCTTACTTTTGGTGCAGATTGTGAAGAGAAATGATGTGAGCTGGCTGTTCATATCTACCAATTCATATATTCCTGTATAGCCGTCCTCCGGTTCTGCAGAAAGTCAAATATAATACGGTTGTAAATTCCAGATGGTAGCATAAACGTATCGATGCGAACTCGTATCAGAGGGCGAGTGTCTCGTGACAAAACAAGCAAAGCGAAGTCACCCGGACAAACTGCGGGTCGCCGCGTGGAAACCCGCGCGCCTCTGATTCTAATTACGCGCGAACCTGTGAGCCAGAGATTGGATTTATAGTCGGGTCCGCTGATCTGCCAGGGGGATGCGTTCGCTGACGGATTGAGTGAAATAGGGCAAGGTACTCTGTCTTGGGTGTCTCTGGAGGGTACATTCGGCTAATGTATCCAGCTGTCTATCTCTTAACATATCTCAGCGGAAGAATGGGACTCTTTTAGAGAAATTGCACAACCTATCATCAATCAGATTTTTTTTTTTTTTTCCCGCTGCACAGCAGACGCTGGCCCCGTTTCACAAATATTAAATAAAAACCGTTCGACTCGTTGTAATGCTCCTCATCCATATTGCCAAACACCTAAGAAACCTCAGCCGCGGTCGGGCTCTGCTAATACCGTATGCCGTCTTGAGGTTCAGTGCGGGGAAAGAGTGTGTGTGTGTGTGTGTGTGTTATTATTTTTCTTTCCAGGTTCAGGCAGTATACCATCTGCAGCTGCACACCTTAATATTTTATTAGGCTGCATGTTTAATGCACAAATCTTGAAATCTGAGTGTTTCTGTCAGTAAAACAATAACCCAGCCATTTCTGATTACGTGGAGCCACTCAGCCTCCTGTACCCGGCTTCTTCAGATGACCTGCTGAGGGAGCACAAATCCCCGAAAAAGCTCGGGTAACTTCACAAAACTTTTCTCCACTTTCTTTATTTTTCTTCCCGCGACAAATATCCGCTAATGACGGATCGACCGAGCGAGCGAGCCAATTAGCTCTAATCAACACAATCAAAAGTGCCGCGCGGAAAATGGCTATAATGATATCTGCGGGAGCTCTGCAAATGAACAGCAAAGTCTAGATTTGTGCAAACGAACACGCAGGGATGCTTGCGTGTAGCATGTTTTATGCATGTTTTTGCGTCCACGCGGTCCTTTCCTGAGCGATCGCTGCGCAAGTTGTCTCGATCCCAATCGCCCCAACGCGTTGCATTCGTACGCCCGGCTTTTTAGACACGTGAGTCCGTTTGTGATGGGAAATAATACTTGTCAGTCGAAGAGAAGGCGCCCTCTTTGTCCCGACAGCCCGGCGCCGCTCTCAGACGCCCTCCCGGCCTCGACGTCGGCGCAGCGCGGTGACAGTTTGGCTCAGACGGCCCACAAAAGGCTGTGGCGTTGAATAATTCCGCTGATGAGACCTGTCAGCGTCACAGAACGCGCCCGTTATTTAAACCGTGCACAAACCCAACCGCGTTGTCAAAGCTCATATTCCCTCCGTCGAGGAATTGTTTCCTACAAGATGTCTTTCTCTTCCGTGTATCTGCCAAAAGGAGCCCATTCGAGTAGCTAAAATATTCAAGATGTTGTTCGACCTCTAACGCGATTCGTCCGTTGTTCACCCGGCGTCGAATAATACATATTTTATATTTCGATCGCACGACCAAACATGCAATTCCTCAATTATGAGACGTTCTACAGTTCATGCTTTCTTATCTCATAGCAACAGCCATAAAATGCATCCATCCGTAGCACCCCGTGGATTTCACAGAAGAAGAGCGATAACCCTGCCCTCAGAATCGTACCGAATTTCAAAAGTCGCGTAAAGCGACTCGTAACACTCGGCAGAGAAGCGGCAAGTTACAGATTAGACAGTGTCTTTTGACTCAAAGGAAGCGTTTCTTATTAGATTCAACCAATTCCGTTCCACGCCCGTCCCTCTGTTGTCGGGAAGGGCGCCGCGCAGATGCTCGTGCCCGTGACGTTTTGTTTCAAGGCCTCGCTTTTTTGTCTAGATGTGCGAGATGTGAGTCGCTCGAACTGTGTGAATTTCAGAGGTTCGAGACATCGCGATTTCAGCGAGTTCCTCGTATCATGCTCATAGAAATTTAACCCGCTCCCGGCCTGCCCATTATTATATATTTATGTTGCACATTGCACATTTTCCGTCCTGACCATATTAGTTTATACAATGGATACGATATCTGGAGTCGGACGGTTTGGTTGTGAAATAGAAAACCGTCTCCTCGCTTAGAAAGCCTGCGATGGCCTGGCGCCAGCGAATCTCAAAGAACTCTCAGAACCCCGACACCCAGTCAGATCTCTGGGCTCCCGGCACTGGTCCCTGGAGTCTCAAAAATGTTTAGTGTTTAAATGTTTAAATGTTTAGATTATTCAGTTACCGAGCTCCTTTTTCCGTGAAGCCGTCCTCCTTCTCCATCTGGGAGGGGTTGGTGGGTTGGACACCCTCTCCTTGTTAAAGAATAGCCTTCAAGCGCTTTCTTTTTGAGAAAGCTTACAGCTAAGCGCCAGGCTGGCCCCCAGTTATGCTGCCACAGGCTTACTCCACAGAGGGATATTTCCACGGTGCACTTCTCTCCTTGTCTTCCTATCCTGTTTGCACATGATAGTAACCTCATCTCTTTCTTCCGAGTCCTCGGCTTCTCTATTTTCGCAGGCTGCAAGCGGGCGTGGCTCCATCTACATCTTCTGACCAGGCGTCCGCCATCGTATCATGCCAGCTATTACCTTGTAACCGTTGGCGCCAACCTCCCAACCCTCTGTTTCCGAGGCCGCACACAGTACCTGGGTAAAAGGTTGTGTCCGGAGGAATTTCTGTAGATGCTCTTAAGGCAGACTTGGGCATTTTTACATTTACATTACATTACATCACATTACATTACAATCATTTGGCAGACGCTTTTATCCAAAGCGACTTACAAAAAGTGCAATTCAGTTACCAAAGATTCGACGTACCAGTCGTCGGAAGTCAGAAGTGACCATTCTACAGAATTCTACCATTTTACGTCCTTTTGGGCGTCCCTGCAATCAGAGCATGAGCTAAAACAACATGTATTCTGTTAATGTTATACAAGTGTGTTGCTTTCATTTAGAAAATGCTTTAATTTGTGCTGTTTTTTTTTTTTTATTTTAGGACGCACACATGTACATCCATAGCCAGTTAAAAAAGAAGTTGATGCCGAACACAGCATCCTCAACAAGACACGGGCCGCTAAATATTTATTTTACAGAAGCTAAAGCGGTGTATAAGGATTACCATTTGAATCTAAACATGAAGTTGGATACAAAGACTTGTCTGATGAAGGTGGTCAGATATTTCGCTAGCAAAACCGCGAAACCAACAAGAGTATTTTTATAAAGCTTTGCACACCAAGAAATGCAACTTTCAAGGTAACTTACCCCTAACCCACAAAATTGCTAGAAAAAGTAAGCTGTTTTTGGACAGTTTGCTAAAGAGTGTTTGCTGAACTCTGTGCAGCTGTGATATGCTGTCATAAAACACAAATAAAAAGCACACTTGGCTTTTTCCATTAATTCTTAGCATATGCTAAACATCTTTTTAGTGAAGATGGACAGAAGTAGACCTTCTGAGAACACTGATGCAATTATTGATTTTGTGTTCATTCTTTATTATTAATATTCTGATAATAATAAGTATCAGCTAATCAGGATATGTCATTTACTGCCTGTTTAAGTTATCATGGGTTCGGCCCTCCAGCACCATTCAGGTTTGTCATATGACTCCTTGTAAAACTTAATTCTAACATCCTTTAGTAAAACGCTGTAAGAGCCGTTCAAATTCGATACGATTTCGCCGAATATCTCCTCCCGGTGCCAGAATCCTCGGGGACCGCCGGCGTCCACTCCCGGGATAATTAGTCTTTTTCCTCAGGCTTTGGTGGATGAGAGCTCTGACGAATATCTGCCTTAAATAGCCGTGCAAGGGTGCACGAACCAACCAGTGTGATGTTTGGGGAACTTGTGCTAGAACCAACCCTTTCACTAATACTGTTAATACTGCACGCTCATTACCTGGAGAGAGGCAATAATTATGAGGGAATAGAACCTTGTGTGACATTCAAAGTCCATGGGAAATTGGAATAAGTTGACCCATACCAAAAGTAATTTAAACATCAGGTTGATAAATAAGTGCCGGCTGATTAAGGCAATTAACTCGATATGCAAATGTTCCGTTATCTTTAGCTCGGTTTAAGGAATCGGCGGTTCCCCCGAGCACGGCTGCAGCCTGTGACTGACAATACCTCTGGGATTGCATCTGCTTGCCAACGGAAACCTATCGCATTAAATCCGACGCGTCGCGGCCCTCGCGGCCTTGAGTGTTGGCTGACAATTTCAGCAAACCGCCAAAAACGCCATTAAGAGGGGGGAAGCTGTCCTTGGAGCTTTGTCCGTCAGACTGTCGAGGTGCTGCCGCATCTTGGCAGTGACTCTAGGAGACCCATCAAACATTACGGAACGATGATAATCTCAGTGTGACAATGTAATTTTCTAGGTTGTGCCTCCCCTTTGGGACATCATCCATTCATTCGTCATATCATTATCTAAACCACTTCTCTCGCAATCGCTGGAAGTCTGGAGTCCATTCCCGGCTGTCTTTGGGCGAAAGGCGAGGATCGACCCGGAACCGTCACCGGGCCAGCACAGGACCACAGACAGATAAGATAAGATAAGATAAGATAAGATAACATAACATAAGATAATATAAGATAAGATAAACTTTATTGATCCCCATAGGGGAAACTTCTTCTGTCACAGATGTGTAACAGCTCAATATAAATGAATGAATATTAATATATGAATATAGATATAAATACAGAGACAATTCAAAGACATTTAGAAGATAGCAAAGGACATCCACCGGTAAATAAAATAGCAGAGAGATCAACAACAATATCAAGGAAAAGAATGGACGACAGAATTGAAAAATAAATCAAATCAAATAACAGCAAGGGTGAAAATAGACAACCAAAATGACAACGACAAGGATAGGAACACAAGCAGGGTGATGATAGAAATGACAAAAATAAACAAAAATAAGGAGGATGCGAACGGACTGAGACCAACAAGGATAAAAATAGACAACGGAGTCAGGGCACGACACGTGTAAGAAGCGTGTTGAAACAGACATGAAACCATCCACTCTCTCGTTCGCCCGTCATATGTTGCTCTGTTTCTTCATATATTTCTTGTTTTAAGGCAGAAGCGCTATCCTCTTTGACCTTGCCGCCTGGGAGATTATCTATCATCAATTTATTTGAATGTTGAATCATCTCCACTCGTTGTATTGCATTTTAATGTTACGTATCAAGAGGACTCTTCCCGCCGCTCTCTAGCCGCCAGTCTGAAGCGCTATTGTTGGACGCTTTATGCGTTTGATAAAAGGAGAAAGGAAAAAGCACACAATTGTGAACTGAAGCCGGTGGACGAACGGCTAATAAGGTAGGCGCACCTCCTGCAAGCCCACCCGCAAGGAGTGATGTCCGCCGTCGAACCCCTGACTGGCAACGCCGCGGGCCATGTGGCACGTGCTACTGATCCCACACTCCTGCCCAGATACCCTAATTAAAGAATTTCTCCTGGCACGAGGGCCACATGCCATCACCGCCGCGTCACTTGTCTAGCAACACAATCATTACGCCGCGCTTGCCTGGAGGCTGAAAAAGCGCGAGCTCAGGAGCAGCGCCGCGTGATTGACATATCAGCGTGTCGCTCGGAAGGCGCATTCTGAAGTCGCAGCAGCCGGTGGCCTAATAAAGAGTCTGTGACAAAAGCTCAGACACGCGGCTGCGGAAATCCTTAAAAATCCCAATCTGCTGGATTTTCTTATCTGACGTGGATCGGCGGAGGCCCGTCAGACGGTCCGAGATCCGCGTTTTTCGTTCTCTGCGAGATTTAAAGGCAACAGACAAAGGTTAAAGCGATACAAACAACACGCCACGCCTTCATCGGGATCCGGATTCCTGTCTCCTCCCACGTTGTTTCATCGAACACGTGTGGACGTTCTCCGACTTCATCTCGCTCAAGGTAAAAACGCAGACGGACATTCGGGTAGAAGAGACAGAAACGCGGGGAAGACTTCCAAAAGTCAGGATACAGTAACTCTATTTATAGCCACGATACGGGATTCGGGTGTAATAATTCTCCACAAAGCTTGCTTTATCGCATCATGCATGACGTTAATTCACCTGCGCAGAAACCGAAAGGAAATAAGCAGCGATTTCAGAGGAAACCTGTCAAAAAGTGGGAATTTCCTGAAGGTAAACTTCATGGACAAAACGGGGTCCCGGGTTTATTTCAGGGTTGTGTTTAAAGGCTCATGAGAATTTAATTCCACTCGCAATTTTACAGGAGGTTATGAATCGTCACAGTTTGCATTTGCGGCTCTGTGTGGTCCCCGGGAGAAGACGGATGATTGTTTCCCAAGCGTCGCCTTGAGGTTCCTCCTAAATTTCCTATGTATCCATGTATGACTTTCCGGGAGGCATAGCGGCGCAGTGCTTGGCGCTCCCGCCTCGCCAGGGAGATCATGGAGACGCCACACAGAAAGGCCCTCCTGTCAGGATTCAACCACGGACCTTCTTGCTTCTGTTATTATTATGCATACACACACACACACACACGATGTGTGTGTGCATATGTTCATGTATCTGTCTGTCAAACTAACCACCCCTCCGCGCGCTTCAAATGTCACATTTAAGCCAGTCGAGATTGCCTCACGTAACCATGACAACAAAAGCCACCCCTGCTTTCGTCCTCGCCGTGTCATTTTGTTCCTCAAAGTTCACGAGTCAGAGAGAAATGTTCGTCTTCCCTTTCGGGTCGCTCGACCACAGAGGGGAGCGCCATTAGCCGTCTTGAATTAAGTTATTTTTGAGTTGTATAGTTCAATTAAATTAAACGTTGCACGTCAATGTTGCGTGACTAACAATGACGGGTCCTTCGACATTTGTGACAGGTAGCAGGCATTTAAATAGGTTTTAAATGACAGCCCTGTCGAGCTGCTAGCACTGCAACGCGTTTATTCCGCTTCTTGACGTACATTCGAGCACATCTCATATTTTAGCTCAAACATGCGAGTGAACTTGAATGTTTTTTTTTTTTGTGTGTCTATTTTGTTGTGCCTGTTTCTGTACAAAGAGTGAATTAATCTTTATAACGGCGAGAAAAGCGTGGGGAACGACGGAGGCTTCAAAACCCGGCGCTCTTCAAACAACCCTTTCTGTATCTTCCACAACAACATAGGGTAGAATTTAATCAACACATATAGATAGAAGCTCCCCTATTATAATTATTTTTGTTTTAAACCGTGTTATTACACAGTTGTCGCACACCTTCAAATTTGGATTTGAAGCAAAGCTTGTTTATTCGTTATCTTATTTCGGTGTTTGAAACGAACGGATCGATTTGTCCGGCCTCATTGAGAGATACCGCACCTCAGCATGTTTCAAGAGCATCCTTATCTGGCCGTGCCTCTCAGGCACAGAACCCGCAGTCACATTCCCAGTTTGAATGCTAACATGTACACCTACACAGGTCCCCGAAATTTGACGTTTACACGTCCTGAAAGGGAGGTGGAATTATCTTGGCGCCCAGGGTGCACGGGCGGACGCCGCGTAGAGGGGGGGATGGATTCGCGGCCCTCCTATGCCGAGGCGCAGATAACGGCGCCGGCTTACAGCGTCCGCGACGTACGGCGCCGCGATAAGATTTCTATGTGATTACCTCCTATCAGTCACAGATGGTCAGATGTTCGGCGCCGTCCGAGCAGACAAAACACGTATCATAATCATTTCTGGACCCGGCGACGCCACGGAAAACATCTCGCATTTTCTGCAGCGCGACCTCAGAGGGGAAGGAACGACTCCCGTTGCATCGGTTATGTTGACTCGCTTGAATTTGATAAAAATGTTCGCTCAGCCGAGTCGACGCATTTAGTCTCGGGCGGAACTGCTGAGCGGAAAATAAACAAATAATAATAAAAAAAAAAAAAAAAACATTTCGAAAAAGGGAAAAAAATCAGAATCCGGCGTGAGGACTGTCGGCTCCTCCACTGAGGTGTGGATGCAAATTCATTCACTCACTCATTATCAATACTGCTTATCAATACTCGCTTATAGAGACGTACAACTCGATCTCGCCACATAAAGAACCAACCAATCCCTTGTCATTTGGACACGTTCAACCATTCACCCTCTCATCATATACAGCAGTGGGCCCAAAACAATACCAGAGATGCATTAGATTTTATAATCATCGTGCAAATAATAATACAAATATAATCATCATGAAATCTACTGGGATGAAATCTGTTCTACAACCATACCGGTAGTGAAATGTGTTGTGTTAGTAGGTGTTGGTATCAGTTGGGTTTCATAGCCTGCTTGCTTTCTGCTTTTCACAGTGAATTTGACATGAAAGCTGCAAACAGTTGGTCATTTTATCAGTGAAAAACTTGAAAAGGGTTATTTGGTTATTATTTATTTCATAAATAGTGTAATTTTTTTTTTCTATTAATAATGTTATTTATTTTGATTTTTTTTTCCTGTCAAGATCCCAGAAAGGGCTAATTTGTGGCTTCCTGGAAAACAATAAATGTTTACGTTTAAATACCTCTGCGATCGTCACACTTTTTGTTCCAAACTGGCCCGGCCCGCAGTCAGAGAAGGGAAAAGTTATTTGGTCCTCGCAGGAAAAAGTTTGGGGACCCCTGATATAAAGACAAAAAAGTAATTCACCCCATCAATCTAAACACTATTTGTCACGGGGGCGGACTCGGGCAGGGAACCACACCTCAGAGCAGAATCTGGGTTGAAAGCGCTTCATTATGTGGAACGGCAGGTAGGGTGTCGCTGGTAAGCCCCTGGCCCCGAGACAGAGTTGCACAGGGCTGGGTCTCACCAGGACGGGTTGCAGGCAGGACGGGCCCCAGGCAGGTTGAAGGCAAGAAGGGTCACGGCAGGGTCAGGGTCCAATGTTACACCGGCCGGCTGGGTCCGGTTGTGACAGCGGTTGGCGGTCCGGTCATGGCAGGGCTCCGCAGTGGTCTGTGAGAGCCACAATCCCCCGGCGCAAGGGGGAGCGTGCAGCTGCCCTTTATAGGGATCTTGATTAGCGGCATCTGCTGCAGCTGGCGCCGATTACGAATTGGGATCAGGTGTGATACCCTGACACTATTTGGTGACATACAACCATTCATTTAATCGTCTGCAAAATCATTGATATCGGGGCGCCCAACGCGTGGATTCCGATCTACCATTCGATCACAAAGGTAACGTGGGTCGTGGTTCAAAACTCTACCGCACGACGTAAAAATAACGACTCGACCGCCAGCCACAGAACACACTACAGTGCTACAGTACTGTTAGTGTGTGTAAATCGCATGGAATTAAAAACAGCTGTTAGCCTATCGTCCACGGCACAGCGCAGCCAACGCCAGATCTCGATCCGTAAGCTGTTCCACCACCACTGATGGACATTCGGAAGTGTGTTTGAGGCCGGGCTTCCTCTGAGTTGACTGAGTCCATTCAGTGCAAGACGTCATTCGAGCAAGGCAGTGGCCAAAAATCTACACAATTGTATTTTGCCATTCATGTTCAAGCTGTTACGCAAGGGAAACAATACATATTTTAAATGTAATGTATACTTGATATATGTGTATGTTTATGATTTATTTTGAATTTCCTGACCTACTTATCAGAGTTCTGCTGCCACAGTTTGGTCTTTTGTCACTTGATAAGTGTGCCATGTGGCACACACACATCCCCCTTATATATACATACATATTTACACATGCAAACATATATACATAATACAAAAGCGTGATCATACATGAATTAGAGACATACAATTACTCATCCATTGATTCCCAGGTCATATAGAGACATCAATCCATTCACCCTCTCATTCACATAGAGACATAGTCGTTAACTGGCACTTTCACATTTCATAAACAAATATTCACACTCTCATTCAGACATCATTTAGAGACATGCCGTGCAACCGTGCACTCTCATATAGAGATGTAAAATCATTCACCCTCTCAATTTAAACATTATATAGAGACACAAGCGAGCACACTTTCGCCTTATATTTACAAAACGCTGCACTCAGCGAAAGGAGCCGTATCTACATGTGCATAATGGTTTGACCCCTTTAGTTTATTTTGAATTTCCTGTCCTACTTATCAGTGTTCTTCCTCCACAGTTTGGTCTTTTTGCACTTGATAAGTGTGTCATGTGGCACACACACGTCCCCCCTTCGGTGCGAGGCTATCGATTTTACTGATACGAGACTCTCAAACGACCTATAAGATATTGATTGGGAAAGCTGTCCTCGCTCTGCTTCGTGCCCAAATTGATAAAAAAAAAAAAAAAAAAAAAAAAAAAAACTCATTTCATGAGGAGCTCTCAGAATAACCCCAAAGCTCAGGGATGGGATGCATACAGAAAATGAAAAAAGAAAAAACAAAAACAAGGAGAATCAAAAAGATTTGACAATTATGTTTTAAATTATTAAACTTCTCTACCATCTGTTATTTCTATAATGTTTCCACCGTGACTGGGTTTGTGTTCTGTGCTCCCCCTGACATCACCCATCCTCAGTTTACACTGATATGGTGTTTTTTTTTTTTTCCCCAAACACGCCTGTTCAGTCAAAGGTCACCGGGTCATTTCACATCAGCAGGTAATGGAGTTGACAGGGTTCATCTGAGCCGTGCTCCCGAAGCCCGGGGGACCCAAAGTGAATGAACATTGTCTTCGACCAGCAGCCAAAACATCCTCACGGCTCTGTCATTTGGCAATAATCAGGATGCCTGCCGGGGCAGATTCAATTGTTAATGCTCACCAGTGAGGACAATGTGGGTGCGGGTGCGCGGCGCCAAAGCTAATGTGACAAAATGATCCCGCTCAGGAGGCGGCGCCGCAGAGGGGGGTTCTTAAGGCGAGGCCGAGCAGAAAGAGACGGCGTCGGGCGCGGTTGAAGTGGAAGAGAAATACTGAAAGTCGTTCATTTATTTTATGATTACTGGGTGCAGTGTGGAGCAGAGATTGTTTATTATCATATGTAAAGCGTGGAAACGTGTTTCCCCTCTACAATGAAATTCTTTATTTTGCTGTCCACACTGCATTTAGATTTGGATTTACACTAAATGGGTATTTTAAAATCATTATGAACGGTGTCGGCGGTGCAAGTAAAATAAGTAAAACTCACAAAGCGCAGGTGCGACGGCGTGCACGGGTGAGTCAAGCGATCGTCCTTGGAAGAAACATTTCTTGTTCCGTTCCCGGCTCCTCTTGGTGTGTCGGCGTGTTGTTTAGCAAGACGACACCCGAATGGTTATAATAATTGATATATGCAGTTTATCCTGCACTCAGGATGGCTGGATTCTATAAGTAATGCAATATTTCAAAAATGACATTTTTGGGTTTTATGCAATTATTGCTATACTCATTCTATCGTTTGTTTATTTATTACTTGCGGCAAGCGTGTTTTTTTCTCACGTGCGTCTGGGGTTTAATACAGTGGGTTTCAAAAAAAAAAAAAACGGGCAAGGAAAAAGTAACTTTGCCATGTATTTTGTGCTTCGAAATTTGAAAACGAAATGATTTTTTTGATGGAAAAAAAAAAACATCCAGTGACATTGTTAAAACAATCTTTTCTTATTTCTACACAAACCTCAAAAAGAAGAGCAAAGAAAAAAAAAGGTCAAAATTAGAAAGACTGATTCGAAAGCCAGAATATCCACCACTACCCTTGTAAACATTATACCTCCTCTTATACATGCTACCAATCCATTTTCTAAGAAATTCTAGTGGCAAATTTTCTTTTAACTACAATATTTTTAGGGTGTAATTTCATCAAGGCTTTCTTAATATTCATTTTTGATATTAATTCATCATGTATTTTTTAGAGGACCAGTTCCAGATTTTTATGATTTACCTGTTTACCTCCTTTGCACTTAAACAAAGGAAACATTTGGACTCAGTTTTACCTCTAGGTCATGATTTTACTGGTTATCTCAGCTTATCTAACCATTCTTCCTTCATATAGAGGCGTACAAGCATTCCGACGTCATAAAACAATGAACTCTTTCACAAATGTAGGTGCATGTAAAACCGCTCACCCTCTCATTCCCATACCAGATATTCACCCTGTCATTCAGACATCAATACAAACCATCATTTACGCCTCATACCGAGAGATACAAGCGTTCGCTCTCTCACTCAGGTCATGTGGAGATGCGTTTTGGGCAATGAACCTCTGGATTTTCGGACTGCGAGGAACGATGTTCTCTGGAGACCCCGGAAATCGAGCCTGGGACCTTCTTGCCGTGCGGTGGAAGTGCTAAACACCGCGCCGCCGCGCCGCCGCCGGAGGTTTTGAAAGTAATTGTGATAATTAATGATGTTGCTGGACGGGCCGCGGCGTGCAGTGGCAACCGGTCTTGAACCTGATGAGAGATGATAATGGTGCTTCTGCACGGTTCAGTCCACATTCAAAGGAGCCAAATAGCCAATTAAAATGCTCCCTCCCTCTCTTCCTCTCTGTCTCTCTTTCTCCCGGAAAACCCAGAAAAATAACATTCGGTTCAAGACGAAAACTTAATCCGCCCGCCTGATTCGACGTCACAGCGAACCGCACGTCAGCACAGATTCGTCTTATTAACACCAGCCGGACGTCTCCTGCATCGGGACGCCGACCCGCCCTGCGTCCGCCGTCACAGCCTGCATGAAAAGCGCATGTGGAACAGGCGATATGAAAGGTTACTGTATCAAAACAAGGCTGGATGAGCGGCTGACGGACGGGAAAGGGCAGCTGAGCTCGTCTGACCGGCGGTAGAATAGGAGTGAAAGCTATACTTTATTCCCTGACCTTTTGCCGGCCGCTCTCCTATCCCCTCTCCTTTGACAGCTTTACCGATCAGCTGCGGGAGCGTGCGGCGCCCGGGCCCCTGCAGAAAGTCCAAATGATCTCGCGCTTGCGATCTGTCCTTATGATATTCCCTTCCCCTCGCCCTACCTCTCCGTCTTCATGCCGCACTAATGCATTGGAAGTGGCAGGTCGGCGGAGCGGGGGACAGTTCGGCCCATTAATACGCTTTTACCTTTGGCGTGTTAGAATTGGGAAGTGCATCGGGGGTGGGGAGATGGTTTATCGGGAGCAAGTATGTCAGGAAGCAGGAAGGCGGTGTCTGTTTGGATCACGCGCGTCGCCTTATTTGTACGAATCACGCATGAATAATTGCTCCGGTGCATCTATCGTCCGAACGGGGAGATGACGACATCACGGAAACAAAATCGCAACAACATGGATGACTGACAAAAGCGTGTGGGTTAAGGATGCAAATGATTTCCAAGCAAATATTAAAAAAAAAAAAAAAAAAAAAAAAAAAAAAACACAATCTGGAAACCTTGACAGCTGAAAGTCTGTTTTTTTTTTTTTTTTTTTTTTTTTTTTTTCCTGCAGTGGCATAAAACCACCTGCTGAAAGTCAATTAAAATAACCCTGATACAGACCTGCACAACAGAGAGATACAAACACCGCATTTAAATTCAGGGAAACCTGCGGGGACTCAGATAAAGCCGACGACAGAAGTCTTGCGGTTTGCCGGAAAATAGAAAAAGGGCCTGTGAAGACATCTGTAGGAGGATATTCTGACCAACGTCGAAGGGGGGGAAGCTGATCTTTATTCCAAATAATTTCAAATGGGGGCCGTTTCAGAGCCGCTTCGACTCTAAATCCCTGCACGTTACGGATTCTTTACGTTAAAGAAGTATTTCTGTCAACTTCGACTTCCTCTGCCTCTCCCACCGTTTAACTTCCTGCCCTTTTTCGGCGCGTATGTAAAAAACGCTGCCAGCGTTTAAACAAAGACTCATTGCTTGTTTTGATTTTTGAACCCTCGTCGCAGTGAAAGGGAACGCGTTCCCTGATGACCAATAGAAGGGGCCGGCTCGCGAGCCTTGATTGTGGCGGCGCTGCCCTGCTGGGTTTTCATGGCAACCAAAAAGGTTTCTTTTAAATTTCTCATTTGCGAAAAGCTTTGCATGTTGAACAGTCCACGCACTTTACATCCCAGCTCCACGGCGATTTTCTAACTAAACCGCATCCGGGGGAGAATGAACGAGCGAGCCTTGGATTCCCTGAGCCGGATGATCCGATCCATTTTGGTAATTGGTTCCTAACGCATGTGGGAGACAGGAAAAAAAAATAAAAAAATCAGCTTTATTGAGCAGGTATGTCCGATCGACAGTTTCACCTTGTACTGACATGGAGGTAAACAATAACTGGATAAGAACATTAGACAAAGTGCAACGTTTGTTTCGATAATAAGGTAATAATCCACATGAACGGTGTTGTCAGTGAGGCTCTGCAAAAGATGAGGTCATCGGATGCATAAAATATTAAATAAAGTGATGTTCATGTGCAGATGTTATTGTTGGCGCATGGCTTAGTGTGTAAGGTGCTGTAGGGGTGTGTGTGTGTGTGTGTGCGTTTAGCAGATTGGTGAATAAAGCTGTTGCTGTGTGTGGCAGTGCTTTCGTCCACCTTTGTCTTGGTGTGTGTGGAGTCCCGATTTTTTTTTTTTTATATCGACCGATAAATGTGTTGAAGAGGAATTTGTATAAATAGGAATTCAACATTTTCATGGAGCTTCGCCGGAATCCGTGGATTTTTTTTCCTAAGTCGCACTCCAGATCCCCGCAGCGACCCGCAGTGAATGCCAGGGCAGGCACGTGGTTATTATCATACACACACGAGCAGATGCCAATATTTATTTTTAGAAAATCTTGACGTGCGCTTGCAGCCGATAGGGGAATGAGGCGCGCCGGAACATTTCCACCTGGTTTCGAGTCATTCAAGGGCAAAACGTTGCGGTTGCTGTAAAGAGGCATCCCAAAATATTCGTAAAAATTCTGTGCACTCAGGATAGCGATGCCAAGTTATTTCTGTTTTTCTTTCTTTTTTTTTAAAAAAAGAAAAAATCCACTTTGACAAGCGCAGCTGTCCCACGAGTAACGCTACACATCATGAGAAAGTAACTAAGCCGATGTGCCGGGTGTGAGCCCGACTCGCCTGTCCAGCAGACTGTGTGAAAAGCCTGCATGTGACGTGCACTCCCCCTCCGGGGGCCGCCGAGGGCGGCGGCGGATTCACCATGAATTTACGTTTGCGCGTGTGATCGTTGTCAAGCACGAAGCCCGCCGCACATTACGAACGGTCCTTCTTGTTTCACTCCAACGTTTCGTTGACGACGCAAACACACACACGGATGGGCCCGGATTTAACGTTCCCAGATTCAAAGTGTTTATTTTCACGTGCAAATCGTGTTCCCCTATGCCTGAAAATAATTAATGAGACTTGAATTAAAATGTGTTTTATTTTAGTCCCGTTATTTTTAAAGCATAGGTTTAATTTTGAAAATAATGGTGATCTCGTAACATCCAAATAAAACATGTTAAGATATTTTTGTCGCTTTCCACAGCATTCAGAAAGAGGACGGCATTTTTGGTTTGCTGCCGGTGGATAATTTAATTTCGGCTTCTTTTTTTTTTTCCCCCATGATCACAAGAAGGACTCAAACTATTTCTCATTTATTTTGCTTAAAAGTAACCTTCAACCCAACATCTTTTCATTATTTTTTTTCAATATCATTATTTTCAAAATATTTTGTTGCTGACAGAAATGTAATTTTGTTTTCTTCGCAGTTGTTCTTTGATTTAAAAAAAAATGCAACATATTTTGTTTATACGTAGCACAAAAAATAGGCAAAAAATAAAAAGTTATATCCCGTGTTGTTACATTTTATATTTCAAAACGGTTTGGTCCAAATGGCGAGCGGTAAAGGTCGCCGACCCCTGCCCTTTGCAATGAAATTCTTACTTTGCCATCCACAATAAATAAATTGGTAAGCACATTCATCTGCTCAATGTGAAATGTTGCTGTGCAGTAACATCGGTACAACTACTACTAGTACTATTACAACTACCACTACTACTACTAATACTACTACTACTGATGCTTTTATTAACAGCAGTAAGTGATAATGGATTTCTTTGTGTTGCACATGATACACTTTCATCACTGCCACAGTTGCATTGCAAATTAAACTGAAACACTTCCTACTTTCAAGCGTGTTTCTTCTGTTCTGCTATGTTTTCAAACCTGTTGTAATTTTCTCTTTTTTTTATGATTTTCTTTTTTCCATTCAGCAGCTGCCGGTGTTTAAGAGGTACAATAGAATCAGTACAATACAATATTCTCTTCCGTTCATAGCATTTCCTGTAGGCCAATTAAGAGCGGTTTGGAGTCTGGACGCCCCTGACGGGGAGACATTCAACCGTTCACCCTCACATTCTCGTCACGCTCAGACACAATTATTCACCCTGTCATTTCCATGTCATGTTGACCAAACCATTCACCTTCTGACTCACACATTTGAACGTACTGTACAACCATTTAAGCATCATATTGAGACTATTCACCCTATATTCATGTTAAATGTACAAAATTAAGCTTCTAATTCACACGTCATACAACCGCTTAAACGTCACCTAGTGATGTGCTGTAATTTCGGGACGATAAGCCGCAACTTTTTTCACGTAAACAACGATGCGGCTCATATATGGACCTTTTTTTGGGGGGGTCACATCGGACCGATGAAATGACCGGGAAATTCTGAGTCCGTTCAACTCCGACACCGAAGAGGACGACTTTGACGGTTTCAGTGCGCAGGAGGAAGCCCGAAATAGCGATCGGCTAGCCGGTGCGGCTTACATTGAGGTGCGCTCAATAGTCCGAAAATTACGGTAATTGGACGGTGGGACGAATCTAGACGACACGAGGAGAACATGTGGATTCCGCCAAATGTTGGAATCCAACCGCGAACCCGGCAAACGCTCAATGGCGAGCTGTTAATGGGCTGCATTCGTGCAGCTCTCTCCATGCCTGATGGTCCTCGGGGCCTCTCGTGCACGCCGCCGGCACCCCCGGACACTTTGACGCGAGGACTCCAGAGCGAGGGGGGGATTAAAAACGGCCGATCGAGGCGACACGCTCCTCACGCCGGGATCAAGGTGAACGCGCCGCGTCTTACTCTGCCTCAATTAAGGTCGAAAAGGTCCTTTAGCACCTGCTTTGGGGAATAAATTAAGCCGTTTCAATTCTGAGACTCAAACCAATCACATTTCATCAATTTTATAGCTTCATCAGTGTCACACATATTTCAGCATGAAGGGATCGATCCAGAGTTACCGTCGGACGCCCTTGGATCCGAAGGACACGTCGCGTGAAAAGCTTTTCCCGGGGAAAGGCGCGAGGGGCTTTTCGCACTTTCGGCGGGCGACGCCGGCAGGCCGGGTTTCTTAAACCGTCGTCTTAAATAGACTTTAAATGTCGCCACTTTGATCATTTGTTCCAGTCTTCACCAAAACTGATGGGAGAATGATGTTATCCTTTGTGTGTGTGTGTGTGTGTGGAGAAGGAAGGTGACTGAAGTGGTGGTGGAGCGGCAGCGGGAGGAGAAGTGACCTGAACTTTAACAGGATTGAACCAATACCCCGAGGAGTAAACATTCAGTAAAAGCTGAGCAGCCCATATCTGTGGAGTAAATGGGCAGTAGAGTGGAGCATGTTTTCCTTAACGGGACCGAGGTGGGCTGCCAGGGGATCTGAACTTGTAATTCCCTTTCACAGTTGCTTGAGTCATCATCGGCGAGTGCTGCGGCAATTTTTGCCAAAAATAAGGTCACGGCTCTGGGAAGGATATCCATTATCGAGATTGGAAGTGTGGCGCCATGTGGAGATTGGAATATGGAATATTGGGAGGAGGTGAAGTCGGATCCATCAGGTCGAATCCTCGGCCTACGGCGACCGCACAATGCCTCCTTAAGTGTTTCGCTATGGTTTTTATTGACTTAGAATTAACTCTAGCTCAATTCTGCGTGTTTTATCCAATGATATGCCGTCGTTATATTCAATCAAACTCTGCTGTGGCTCCTGTTGGTCTTGGGAGTAAATTGTAACTTTTTGCCTTAGAGGTTCGTATTTATATCGGATGAGTGATGTTACTCATCCTTGTTGGTCTCGGTCCATTCGCATTCCTGCTTATTTTTGTTCATTTTTGTTGCAATTTTCACTTTTTGAAACATTGTTGTCGTTTTGGTTGTCTATTTTCACCCTTGCTGTTTTTTTGTTATTGTTGTTGTTCTCCCTCTTTATTTATTTGTGAATATCTTTTGCTATTAATTGTCTTCTAATTGTCTCTCTATTCATATCTATATTCATTTTTATTGATACTATAATTGTTACTCTGCCGTGACAAAAGCATTTCCCCTTATCTTATCTTATCTTATCTTATCTTATCTTATCTTATCTTATCTTATCTTATCTTATCTTATCTTATCTTATCTTATCTTATCTTATCTTAGCATCTCACATTTGTCATATCGTATCCATTCACACATTTACAAACATTCAGCCATTCACAAGGTTATTCTCACCTCCTGTAAAGACATAAAATCCCTGCACACCTTGACGACCAAAAAAACCTCACTTTTGCACAAACGTCTGCTCACACGTGTGTTTTCAGCTTCGCCTTAAAGAATCAACAGCTCAGTCCCGCCTGATGTCCGGAGGCAGACTGTTCCATGATGTCGTTGCAGAGGAAATAGGTCCTAGAACAAATGTCCTCTCGCTGGTAATCTTTCTTTCGGACCTTGGGGACGCAAAAAAACAAGAACCCCGGGTGCACGTCCGGGCACGTCCGGCTACGCCGAGCCCGATAGGTGAGATTCAACACCATCGACTGTTTTATAGGTGAGGAGCAACACCTTTATGTTCGCTCTGGCCCGGGCAGGAAGCCGGCGGAGAGACGCCAACGCCAGAACCATGTGTGAGTCAGGCCTTGGACGCCCTCCTTTTCTTTTTCAACCTCCATAAAACCATCCATAAAAGGACGTTAAAATAATCCCATCGTGATTCACACACGCATGGATTGAGATCTGAGCGTCCTTTCAAAGCGCCGACCGAGATCTTGAGAGGATTCATAACTCCTCAAGTGCGATATTGCAGGAATCATTTCTTTTTTTTCACCGCCGATGCGCCCACGACGGGGATTTGGAAACAAAAAAAAACAGATATGACGACATATTTTTTCCTGACATTCTTATTCATGATAGCCGACCAAACACAAAATGACATAAAATGAATTTTATCAGCTTGACACTTGGTTTTATAAAAAAAAAAAAAAAAAAAAAAAAAAAAAAAAACTTCTAGCCTTGACAATCTCATTTCTAGCGTTATGTGAATTTGGTGCTCTTGGAAAGAAATCAGAGTTCAAATGTGAAACCGGGGTTGGTTTCAAACGTTGGCGTTATTGTCAACCCCCACCTGTTTGACCCTCCTCCTCCTCCTCGCCGTTAATTCTTTTTAAAGGGCTCGAATATAAACCTGCGCACCGCTCGATAATCGCCGTCCTCTCAGGTACGCAGCCTTCTGTGATGGGGTGAAGGAATAACGGCCCGGTTACTGGGAGGAAAATAAATCCTCGCATCCTTTCTCCCTGACATTCAGGTACCGGGAAGGTATTTTGGGGAGTAAAGGCTGTAAAGGTCCAAGTCTTATATGTGACACTCTGACAGAACCAATCTCACCTTATCTGGCTCTCTGGTTCCACACCTTCTCCCCTCCTCCTCCTCCTCCCTCCATCAATTCCGTGTCAAACCCTGCCCCGGTAAGTGCACTGAATTAAGACGATTCCTTTTTAATTACTTGCTGTATTAAGTGTAATCTTGAGAGCATGCATAATATATCTGAGTTTGACTCGGCCCCGTATTGGGATTAAACTGTTGTGGGTGAACCTTGCCTGAGGGCGAATGGCACGAACGCAATTAAATTAATTTCACTGTGAAATAAAGTCAGTTTCGGGGGAAAAAAAAAAAAAAAAAAAGCGCAAAAAAAAAAAAAAATACTAAGAAAGAAACAATCCTGTCTGCTATCATTATTTTCCCAGTAACAAGAAGAAAAACACTCTGTGTTTTAAATTAAGTTCGGCTCATTTTTCTTTTTTCTCTCAAGTCTCCTTAAAAATGAAATTACAGCGATTCCAACCGGCGCCCCGAGACTGCTGGGTGTTATGGATTGCGATGCAGCGGCACACGGAAACACAAACTCACCTCGTGTCATATTTATTTCATTATCGGTTGTTTGATTGATCATGTATTTGTTTTCAAGGTTACTCCTGCCGGGGCAGCGCAAATTAACGAATGCTGCCGGACACCGGGACATATTTTATGGATTACTCCTCTAACCGATTAATAATTGGATGAGGTCATTTAGAATAAAGAACAATAAGTTTTAGAATTGGAGTTTTTACTGTTTTATTAATTTTGATCACCATTAAGGTAGCTGTGTCACATTCCAACGACACCAGCTAACTGGGGGCATCAGGTGATCAAAACATGGCCTGCATGTTTAGAAATGACTACAATGTTCTTTAATTCATTAGTTCATTCATTATCTACCACGTCTCCGATGGATCTGCAAAACATGCAAACTCCGTGAAAGAAAACCCCCTCCCACGTGGGGTATCCAATCAGGGAGCTTCTTGTTGCGAGGCGGAAGCGCCAGCAACTACGCCACATTGATCAGAAATGGTAAATTCACAGAGCGCTTTCACATTATGCAGTTTCTAAATGTTTGACACTGGATCACATTCAGCCCTTCACACACACACACGGCGGCGGAGCTGCTATGCAAGGCGTTAAACGCATGGCGTTATTCACAATGTCATCTGTCCGTCGTCTGCTCCATTCACTCACCCATTTGGGGCAATTTTACCCCCATGTTTTCCAATTAACCTGCTGCATGTTTTCGGACTGTGTGAGGAAACCGGAGAACCTGAAGGAAACCCACGCAGACATGGGGAGAACATGCAAACTCCACACAGAAAGATCCCCTTCTCAGAATCCAACCAAGGACCAGGGTCCTTCGTACTGTGAAGTTAGAGTGCTAAACACTGTGCCACGGTTTATACACATACATATATATATATATATATATATATACACACACACATACACACAGACATAGATAGAAATATATCTATGTACATATATACAAATAGAAACACATGCAAATACAAACATACACATATATACAGATGTATATAAATACTGTGTGTGTATATAAGTATATATGGTGGGGTGGTGTATATATGAATATATGTGTGTGTATATACATCTGTGTATATGTGTGTTTGTATTTGCATGTTTTTCCATGTGTATATATGTATATAGATATATTTTTATCTATGTCTTTGTGTGTATGTGTGTTGCCACCCCCACCATATATACGTATGTATATATATGTATGTATATATATATACATACATATATACATACAATATATAGATACACACATGCACAGACAGATATATATATATGTATATACACATACACATGTATAAACACTGTATATATACAAACTGCATATATGTATATACACATACACATGTATAAACACTGTATATATACAAACTGCATATATGTATATACACACACACACACACACACACACACACACACACACACACACACACACACATACACACACACACATATAATAATTATAATAACTTATCCTTTACTAATCCCCATGGAGAAATTCATTCTCTGCAATTAACCCATCATGGATGAGCCATGAGAAGTAGGCTGCCGCCCACCAGTGCCAGGGGACCAGTTAGGGGTTGTATGTATATATGTATATATACACACTCACACACACACACACACACACACACACACACACACGGACGTTTATATATGTATATGTTTTGTGGTCAGATCAGTGATGCTGCATCAGCATATTGAAGATCAGCAATAAATGGACCCAAATTAACTTCAAGGAGGGGAAGATATTTGTACAGGCAAGTAACCTCCTGCACAACACTAGATTAAAAAAAATTACAAATAAATATGATTTATTGCAGATACACCCAGGGGTCAGCTCGGCGCCGCTGCACACACCGTTACACGGAGAGCAGCCGGTGGCAAACAGTAAACAGTGAAGCACTGAGCTGTTATAATATCATACAAAGGGGGCCGTACGGTCAGATACAGCACTATAGAAAATACATAAATCAATGGTTGCGAAGAAAATCTGAAGGACTGACTTTCTTTGCTTCTTAACAAGAAACACCTGATCTCTGTGACAGCGAGGTGGATTTCTGTTGCTAAATTACATTTCTTTTGGATCCTTAAAGCACGGATCCATAATTCTTCTTCAGCTGTCAAGAGACTGGCAGACAAATAGATAAGAAGGTAAATGGAACAGAGACCAATTACAGCAGGCAGCGCTGACGCCCGCTGAGAGGTCAGCGAGCTCGGCTACACACACCTGCCACTCCGTTACCCGGAGCCACTTCGGCGGCGCCGGCCCCCGCAAACCCGAGCCCCGGCTGCAAACCTGAGCGGTCCGCTCTTGACCCCGGAGACATTTGTCTATCTGAAAAGCCGAGGGAAGGAGCGCCGGTCCACGCACGCCAACCTCAACGACCCACATTCACCCCCGCCGCCCCGTCCTCGGCCACGCACCGTTCGGACGGACACACAAAAAAGACTCGATACGGGTAGATTTTCTTTTAATAGTCGTACGAGGAGAACAGGGAGGGGGAAGAATTCAGAGCGGCAGACACTGGTAATTGAAAATGACAATATACTCTTTGTATAACAATGATCATTACCAGCATAATCATCACAGCACCACCGCCTGAATGCAGCGTTTTTAGATAAACAAAATTACCCAGCTGACGCAATCCATTCCGTGCCCCCTCCGCCCCGACACCCCCCATCCTAGTCGATTATCGGTGCTTTCCTGCTGTTGGACCCCTGGGCTATTGTGTCACTTGGAGGAGCCAAAAATCTTTGTGGCGGGTGGAGGTGGGGGGGAGGGGGAGGAGGGAGGGTAGCGCATGTTTTTTTTTTAAGACCCGTTATCTCCAAACAGCCCCCAACCCCGCCGGCCGTCAGCGCCATTGAGATATTCCTGTCTGTGCAGGGAATGTAAGAGCAAGTGCAAGCTGGCGGCACGAGACATCAGTCAAGTTCAAAAACTCGACTGTTTACTTCAACCTGACGTGAAATCCTGAAGCTAAATAAAACCTGCGATGTGTAAAGGTAAAAGCACCTGTCATCACACATGTATTCGTTCACCCTCTCATTCGCATGTCATGTGGAGAAATAAGATAAGATAGGCTTTATTTATCCCACGATGGAGAAATTCAATTGTCACAGCAGCTCTACGGGGTATAAAAGTTAGCAAATAGCAAAACATGCAAATAAAGGATATGGATACAAAAACTAAACTTTGACTATGTACTATTCATAAAATATATAGAAAAGTATGAAAACAAATAAATGACATGCCTTGCGCAGGGAACGGTTAGAGATAGCAGGTGTACAGCAGGAGATGTGGGAAGTATAAACAAAATAAGGTGTCCCAGGGAATTTATAAATATAATAAAAATATTGCACAGATGAGAGTGGCAAGAACAAATGAAGGGAGTGGGGTAGTGCAAAAAAAAAAAAAAAAAAAAATCAACCATTCACTCTCTTTCACACATCTGGGTAGTTTGGAGTCTCCATTGAACCTATATAATAAATGTATACATACAAATACACACATACACACGTGAATATCCATATATAAATAAAAAAATATACCTACACATATATAGAAACATATGCATACCAAACACACGCACATATACACACATTTACATGCATACTGTATATGCATATAAACACATGTATGTAATAATTCTTTTCCCTCCACTTACCGGGTTTGCTTTCCTCTTTCATTGGCTATTTTTCCTGTATCATCATTGAAATATCCAGGATTATCTCTAATTCGATGCGGAGGGTTGGGAAGCCTGAACTAATCTTAGCAGGCTCTGTGTTTTATTTTCCCCGTGTATTTGTTCTTATACAAAGCAGCGGGGGGATAACAGGAACATCCTGTCTGTTCTTGCCAACGAGCGTATTTGACGAGCGACACGGAGCTCAGATTGGATCTGATTGCCAGGCAATCCGGGGGATGATTGACAGTCGGAGACGCTAACCAACACAGGACGCTCCACTTATTACAACGTCGACAACGACGTCATTGCATCATCAACACACGGACGCATCGAACCCGAAACGAGTGGCGAAGACGACGGGAGAACGCTAAACGCTACCTGAAGGCGGCAAAAAGAGAGGAAAAAAAAAAAAATTCCGCCATTACAATTTTCCACTTTGAGTACGAGCCAGGGCCGTGTCGCAGTGTGACAAAAGAGATCTGAAAAAGTGAAATACGTTTTTTTTTTTCTGGGAAATATCTCATGTCAAAAACTGGCAAGACGCAAAGCAATTCAGCTTTTATTTCGGCGTTGTACAAAACAACTTATCCACCTGCTGCTTCCAGATACGGCTCGCCATCTCCTGCCACTGAGGAGTGTGTTTTGAGAAGTCGAGTTGACCCTGATCACTCCACTCATGACTACATCCATTCATTTTCCACACCGCCTCTCCTGCAGCCGGGGTTTTTTGGGTGGGGGTTTGTACGGCAATTGTCGAGGCGGCGTTCACCCCAAACCAGCCGTCCGTCAGTCACATATAGAAACATACAACCATTCACTCTCTCATTTACACGTCATCTGGAGATGTATCTTGACAATTTAGGCTCTCCAGTGAACCTCCTGCATATTTTTGGACTGTTTAAACAGAATCTTCTATCTAATGACTGTCTTGAATGGGAAAATGTATTTCTCTAAATAAAAAAAAAAGGGTTAATTATTATTACTATCATTTATTTGTACCTTTTCCATAAGAATGTCTGTATCTTAACGTCATAATTATTTTTAATATATTTATAATTATTAATATTATATATTATCATAATTTATTTCTAATATTTGTACCTTTCAACATATTATAACGTGATAAAATTGTAAAAAATTATACTTAAGATCTTAAAACACTTGATAGCCTTAACCTTGACACTTTATATTCTATTGTATTTCTTATTCTCCCTCCTACTATTATCTATTATTGTTATGCTTTTGCTTGAAACTCTGGCACAACAATTTCCTTCGGAATGAATAAAGTTGTTCTCATCTCTCATCTCATCTCATCTCATCTGAAAAAAAATCAATTCAGTGTCGAACACAATTTTGGGTTTGTGATGACATCACAGATTATATTTCAGGGAAAGAACTCAAATCAGGAGCAGCCGTGACAGCCGGACATATTCTGATATTTTGAACAAAAGGTACAAAAGGTACGACAGACAGAAGGAAATGGACCGGCCGATGCGACTGCGGATGCGACTGTAAGTGGACATGATAAATTGAACGTCTCTGTAAGATTAGCAGGGATTAGCGGCGTGTCATTTCCAGGCAGGAGCGCTGATCTGCTTGCTGAAATATTATTTTCATTTCCTGCATACAGAGGACAGCTTTCATAAGGCAAGCATTGAAAAGAAACATCTATTTCCAAAATGTTTTAATTCTACCGTGTCCTGTGTCCTCATTCTGAAAATGCAGAGCTGCACCAATCGAGCCTCGCGGTCGACAAATGCCCCTTTAGTCGACGCAGTGTCAACTTCATGAGGGATTCTGACTCCATACCTCCAATTCTTCCCAGCTATGATGAGAAACAACGGGAAAACGGTCCCTGCGTTCGAAAGCACCGGATTTGTCCTTTGTGTCCGCGAAGCTGCCCAGTCATCCAGGTCCCGGTCTATCGGCCAAGTTTGTCGGGGCAACCGGACTTTATCTCTAAACCAGGGGTCCACAACCCTTAACACCCAAAGAGCCATTTGGACCCGGTTTGCTCGGAAAAGAAAACACTGGGAGCCACAATTACTTTTTGACGTCTAAAATAAAGGTACCACTGTATATATTGTTTTTTATTACCTTTACACTTTGTATAAACAAGTGTGTAGTGTGTTGCTTCTGAAATTCACAAAGTATTATGGAGAAAATTAAATTTCATTTATGTAATGAACTCGTTTTGAGCTTTGGCCTTTCAGAGCCTGTAGCGAAGCCTTGACCTGAATTTTAAAAATAAATCAGGAAAAAAATCACTGTGTCAGTAAACAATAAAAAATAAATATTTTGAAAAATATCTTCATATATATTTATTTTACCTGGTTTATGGGACTTCTGCCCCTGAACTTCTGCGCACAGCATCTGCAAATCAGCTTTACCGGCTGGCGGGTATACCGGCTTCCGCGAGTGTGACGTTATTTTGAGCAGCGAAAAATAATAAATGTAATTTTATTTAATATTTCAAGATCACAATAATCTTCCAACTTAGAACTAAAAGTTTAAAAAAGGAATTAACACAAATGAAATACACGTGGGGCAGTTGGGTTGTCATGTTAACGTATGCTAGCCGAAGAATTCCGGGTACTCACCTGAGATGGAAGGATGCGGGCGGATCTGCACTCTTTGGTTGTAGAGTAAACCGAGGCTCGACCCAAGTGACCTAATGGACCTCTTCGGTTAAACAATCTGCACATTAGCCACACCAATTCTGGGAGACTCGCCTGAGTTGCAATCTGAACGGGTAAAGTGACAAAAGAAGCCAAACTGACTTGGGCACGGATTGCCAAGGTCTTGTTTGGGTTATGCCCCTCTACGGTCCGGGTTGTCTACAACTTTCACTGCAGATCCACATGTACCTTTCAAACTCGAGTGAGTCCCCCCCGGATTTTATCGGCACACACGGCAGCGTAGCAACGCCATTCAACCCAACTGCCGCACAAACACTCACTCATTAACTTAATTAACCCTGTCAGCTTAGACTGACGGCAAACGCCACCCCAGGAGTCCCATCCTAGCAACTCCCAGCAGTCTGTTGGAACTGAGGAAGCCTCTGGGACGGGAGGGGGAACGTCTTCAAGGAGAGAAAGCAAGTCCACTAGCCTCGACGAGTTTTGACAATGACTAATTATTGCTTATTAGTCATACAAAAGGCTTTGTTTGGACAGTGCTTGCAAGTAATTGGGATGTTTGACGAAGTAATACATGATTCATCATGTAATTCATTTCGGTTTCTAAGAGCATTTGTTTGTTTTCCATGAGCTAACGCAATAAGTAAGTGCTGATTTGTTTCCATTTCTTACTGTTCGCGGGACTAATTCATAAAATGTCTAACAAACACACTCAACATTAGTTACTTGCTGTTGAATGGGTAATTTCATCTGACGTAAATGTCAAATGGAATCTTGACATTCAAGGTCACATATTACACGTTTTATATGCGGAGTCGCCTTGTTACAGTGATGTCGGCAATTACCGATGTGACACTTTGGGTCAGTCAAAGCAAAGACAATGGGCTGTTTATGATTCCGGCCGGGAAGATATTTTGCATGAAAGTCATTCATTCCAAATGTTCGGCGTGTGACTCAATCAGTCCTTGTCTGCTCAACATTATTATCAAAGACAAAAAAGAAAAAGAAAAAAAAAAAAAAGGACATTTACCAGGAAAAAAAAAAAAATTCCCCTCGTATTCAGTTTTCAATTAATTTCTAATTTTCACGAATCGGAAACCTAATTGCATGTGAGTCGGAGCCAACATCTGCCCTCATCACTTTCAATAAGTGCGAGCTGTCAGGCATGTAATCAGAAAATCATGTGCTGTCAGTCATATTCTATTTCAGTCAGCGTACCTCCATTTTTATTTTTTTTTTCCCCCAAGACGCGAAGGTTTTAGACATTTGGTGCTCGCTGCCTCACGCGAGCATCCGGAAACATTTCCCGGCTCTTCTCAACAGCTGTTAAACAAAACGAGAGAAGAATATGCATCTCCCCACCCCCCCTCTGTGATTAAGACGGCTTTGCTTTGGCTGATGTCACTATCTTACAAATAATCACAAAACACATGTTATTAAGAGGAAGTGAAAAGCTTTTTTTTTTTTTTTTTTTTCTTAAAACATTATTTGCGGTTATTTCCATGTCCGCCCGTGCTCAGCGGAGGGAGAAAAAAAAAAAAAAAAAAAAAAAGAAAGTCTGCCCAGCCATCTTCCAGCTTGGAGCTGATAGATGAAAGAGCCTGTGAAGTGTTATTATGGTGAGAGTGTACTCAAAGGAATGCATTGGATGGCCACTCCGGGGTCAACTCTGCTCACTCCACCCCGGGGGAGAAATCTCCAGCTGAAGTATCACCTGCTTTGATATTGGAACGGTTTTGAAAAAGCTTCCACCTTTTGCATCACGTGCAGCCGAAAACTGCGGCGACAAACAGCGACGTGCTGCTTCGCACGTACATTCGATAAACGTGCAGGAGATCCTTGCAGCGGCTCTCTGACATAATTAAAAACCCCATTTCTAAACAATTACCACGGCACGTATGCGGCCCGGATTAGAAAGGCGGTTTACCAGAAGCTCTCCGAGTCACAATCATCCATTTTCCTTCGTCATTTCCATAAATTTCTACCCTGAATCCGGTCCCGTTTAGCTGCTAATCTGCTTGCTGTCAACTTTAAAAAGGGGCCCTCCGTCCCTCCCGCCGCGGTTGTCATTTCAGCTCGGATGCATGTTTGTGGACCCCCCCCCCCGCACCGTCCCCGTGTCACCAACGCTTTCTCGGACCGCTTTATTCTCAAAAAATCGGACTGAAACCGAGCGAATTGGGGCGGCGCAGAGGTTAGCGCTTCCGTCTCGCAGGTTCAAATCCGACAGGTGTGGTATCTCCAAGTTCTCCCAGTGTCAGCATAGGTTTCCTACCATTTCCTCCAGCAGTCCAAAAAACAGACCCTAAATTGCCCAGACGTGAAAGGTTATATGTCTCTTCATGGTGTGTGAATGGGAGTGGATGGTACATTTAAAAAAATAAGAGCAGGATAAGCAGTATTGATAATAAATGAACTGAATATGTGATATGAATGTCACAATCCCATCAGTTAGTCAGATGAAACAGAGAAAAATATGATCAATGAATCTGTATTTGTAAGTGTTTGCTTTAAAGGATACTGTTTTGATATCTAACTTTTTTTTTCTTTTAAACTTTTAAATTTCATTAAGATTTTTTTTTTTTTTTCCAAGAGCGGAGCACCACCTGTCTACACCCCGCGGGAGATCTTCACCTCTGCGTCTATTTCCATTTCAATTTAATCAAATTCAATATATATATATTTTTTTTTCTTAGGCTGTTAGCTCCCCATTTTCATTTTACATTTTTTTTAGTCCCGAGAAGACCAATTCTTCTCACAGAAATATCCACCTCACAGAGGAAACTGTTTTAGTGCATCACGTCTGCAGGTATCTACAGTTAGTTACTTGTGCAGTCGTCCTCATGCAAAAATCAATAATAATAACAAGAATAAATGGCTAGCGATCAGATAGTAGTTGCCGTGAAGGCGTAAGTGTGGCTGGAATCCGCGTGGCGGCATAAATGGAGCGGGGCTGCCCAAGTCTGATGAGACGTCCTGGTTTTTTCTTCCCAGGAATGTCCCACTTTCAAGGTTTTTATCCCGAGAGATACCTCCCACCATGTTCAAATCTCCCTTTTTTTTAAAACGTTTGGGACTAAATTGTCCCAGTTCTCATTGTCACGACAAAGACGTCAGCAACCGTCAAAAATCGATAGTTTTGTTTGCTTTACCGCGATCCAGTTTATTCGTCAAGGCCGTCGGTCCTTTCTGACGCCGGAGCTCGTGCGCCGTATGAAAACTTAAACTTCATGATAAATGTAACCAGGTGGTAAATTTGCGCAGGCATTAATTTTCCCCTCAAGGTTGATGCGGCTCCCAAAGTAATTTATATGTTAATACATATGTTCTTTGTGAAAATGTGGAGCAAAATTTTAAAACGATGCCGTTGCCGCCGCCGTTGTTAATCCCGGATGCTCGACAGCAATGTTGAGTCTCATTGTTGTAATAACACCGGATGTGGAAAACGGCGAGATTAACCGGCGCCAATGAGGAGAGCCTCCGTTTGACCATTTACAGTCATTTAAGGTCCTTGTTGACATAAAGTTACTTTCGCACTGGAGGTTTTTGCAGTTCCGTGAACCTTTTCAGGAACCACCTCATTTCTTTGTGCATTGGGACAGCAGAGGAACCAGGGACGGTGGACTTACGTTTCAAGAACTGTTTTAGGTCCTACTCCGAAGCAGGGTATTTCAAATGTTCCAGTGGTTCTGATAGCTATTTATATCCTCATTGTTGTCATTTTGATTATATATTTTTATCCTTACTGTTGTTGTCGGCAAAAAAGTATACAGTCAAGCCACCAATTCTGCAAATTCTCCCATTCAAAAAGATGAGAGGCTACATTCATCATAGGTACACTCGGAACGATTAGAGACAGAATGAGAAGAAAAAAAAAACAGAAAAATCACAGTCTGATTTTCAATATTTGATAATGATGGTGGAAAATAAGTATTTGGTCAGAAGAAGACCAAAACTTCATCACTTGTTATATACCCTTTGCTGGCAATGACAGCGGACAAACGTTTTCTGTAAGTCTTCACAAGGTTTTCACTCACTGTTGCTGGTATTTTGGCCCATACCTCCATGCAGATCTCCTGTAGAGGAGGGATGTTTTGGGGGCTGTTGATGGGCAACATGGACTTTCAACTCCCTCCAAAGATTTTCTATGGGGTTGAGATCTGGAGATCTTGTTATGCTTCTTACGAAGCCTCTCCTTCATTACCTGGACGGTGTGTTTGGGATCATTGTCAGGCTGAAAGACCCAACCACTATTCATTTTCAGTTCCCACACTGATGGAAGGAGGTTTACACTCAAAATCTAACGATACATGGCCCCGTTCACTCTTTCCTTTACATGGATCAGTCGTCCTGGTCCCTTTGCGGGAAAAACAGCCCCAAAGCATGATGTTTCCACCGCCGTGCTTCACAGCAGGTATGGTGTTATTTATCCTCCAAACAAGACAAGTTGAGTTTTTACCAAAAAGTACTATTTTGGTTTCATCGCACCGTAGGACGTTCTCCCGATCCAAACGCTTTCTAGCAAACTTCAGACAGGCCCGGACATGTACTTGCTCAAGCAGGGGGACACGTCTAGCACTGCAGGATTTGAGTCCCTGCCGATGACGGTAGCCTTTGTTACTTTGGTCCCAGCTCTCTGCACGTCGTTCACTAGGTCCCCCCGTGCGTTTCTGGGATTTTTGCTCACCGTTTTTGCGATCATTTTGACCCCACGGGTTGAGATCTTGCGTGGAGCCCCAGATCGAAGGAGATTATCAGTGGTCTTGTATGTCTTCCATTTTCTAAAAACTGCTCCCACAGTTGATTTCTTCACATTGAGCCGCTTACCTATTGCAGATTCAGTCTTTCCAGTCTGGTGCAGGTCTACAATTTTGTTTCTGGTGTCCTTTGACAGCTCTTTGGTCTTTGGGGTTTGGAGTGTGACTGCTTGAGGTTGTGGACAGGTGTCTTTTTTTACTGATAACCAGTTCAAACATCTCATCTTTTTTTGCAGGAGAATTTGCACAATTGGTGGCTGACCAAATACTTTTTTGCCCCACATATGTCTCTTGTATTCATATTTATTGATATTTTTATTGTTGCACTGCTGTGCCAAATGAATTTCCCCAATGGGGATCAATAAAGTATTATCTTATCTTATAGGAACTATGAAATGAAGGTGCTTGGTGATTATTGGTGGAACTCAAAAGCCACTTCTTGCAAGCCGTTTTTCAAAACAGTTGCTGTTTTTTGAGACAGAATGGAGATAACCGACGAGAAACGGACTGACAAAGAAGTCCGAGCTCTTCTGGTCTCCTTCCGCCACAAAGGGGTTTCCAGGGCTCGCAGAGGAACATCCACATTTTAACCTAAATCAGTCCGGCGTTAGCTAACGGCTAACGAGGTTCTTCTCACAGCAGGGAGAAAATAGAATAAACCTTAAAGTCATCTGATAGTCCTCGCTTATTATTCCCGCCATTTAGAAAATGAACGCCGCGGCAGCTTCGCTCTGCAGGTTGTCCGCGTCGCCTTCCTCTTTTTCTTCGCAGCGGTTGGTTTTTGAGCGTGGCGCTTCAGGCGTGCAGACGCTAAACTAACACCGACCCGCGAGAAAGCAAAACTAAAAGCAACTGTTCCTGGAACAAGTCGAGCCGGATAGTTCTTGGAATCATGAACTATCGTCACCCGGTTGCTAAGTAGAAGCGTTAGCGTGCACTTTGAGGAGCGCCGAGCCCTGAGCAGCGGGATTCTCCGTCTCTTTTAATCTACTGTACACCGAGACTCAATGCAGCACCAAAACATGAAGCCTCTTTGGAGGTTTTCTCCATCTGATACACATTCAGACATCACAATGAACATGTTCTACACATTGATTCCCACATTCAACAGATAATGGTTGTATATAATCCTTGAGATTAGTGACAGAGAAGCCATCTGTGGGCCGGTCTGTGGAGCCTGGATTGTCATTTCTTTCCGCTGCCCCCACCCTTTTTTTTTTTTTTTTTGCCTCTGATTCAGTTTGGCTCTCATTAGCTGGAGCAGAGGTGTGGAGAAACGGTGAGAAATGAAAATGAATATGCTTGAAAGTCGCGGTGATGGGTTCATGGAGCGCCGTGAACAAAAGGGGCATTTATTATGCAGCTCTGTGTGCCCAGAAAAAAAAAAAAATTCTGCCACTTACTGTGTTGCCAAATTTTTTTGATGAATATTAATTTGGCTCTCACTAGCCAGGTAAACACTACTGACTCAGTGTCAGTATTGTAACTGGTAACAATATACCTGACATAATATGTATTTACGTTAATGAAAAAAATATCGCCATTTCAGAATATACCAAGCAAAGAGAAGAGTATTAAAAAGCTAACTATGCACTCATTTTAGAGTTTTTTTTAACCAAATATATGTTACTTATTGCAATATTCTCTAAATATATGTCTTCTTAGAAGATGACTTTACCCCGTACCTGCATTAATACCGAGCCTGAGAGCAGGACGGTCACCGCACAGACAAATTAGAAGTTTATATTCTTCTCGGCGTTTGCCATCAAATATGCAATTAAGACAGGTTAACGCCGTCGCCGTAAATCCCTCTGTCATTTATTGGATTCAGAATAGGTCCTTAAAAATGTCGCTGAGGCAAACAATGAAACATTTCACATTAAAACCCCTGTAAACACGGGTCGTTTATATCCGGTCAAAGACGTAACGTGCACCGTTGCACGCTTAACATCTGTTCATTTCCACGTGCTGAGGTGTGCAAAGCCTCTCGCGGCGACTTTCTCAGGAAACCGAACGCCGCCTTTGCATTTGCGGGAGTTTGTCTCTGCAGGAACGGTTATTGTTTTTTAAAACTTTGTGCATTACAAATCAGGTGAAGCTCATTTCTTTTTAATGGGAGAGTTTTGGAAATCCTGTGTGTGTGTGTGTGTGTGTGTTTAACCAAGAGCGACAGCCCAAAAAAAGCAAATACATCATTTCCAAAAAGTTGCCCGAATATTAAATATGCATAGACAGTCTCCGCTTATAGAGCGCTCTCAGCACCTTGCGGTTTCAAAGTGCTTTACATTGGATTGCATTCACAGCGGCCGACGGAAGCGGAGCTGCCGTGCAAGGCGTTATCCTGGGACCAACAGTGGGAGTCTAATGTCTCGCCCAAAGGCACCACGACATGCAGACGGGAGGATGGACGCTCCCTCTAACAAATGAGCCAAAGCCGCCACATGGGTGCCTTTTAATCCCTTGCACTTTGCACAAGAACCTTTTCTCAGATGCGGGTAAGCTAGTCCGTCTCAGTTACTGTCATTTCTGGACTATTGAGCGCACCTGAATATAAGCCGCACCAGCTTGCTGATCCCTATTTTCGTCTTCATCCTGCGCACTGAATCTGTTAAAGTCGGAATTAAACAGCCTCCTAATTTCACTGTAATTTCATCGGCCCGATGTGAAGAGGTTGAATGTTTTGAAGGCATGAAGCGCGATAGCCCCACCCCCCAAAAAAATCTATACATTAACCGCATCATTGTTTGAGCCGTTGTGTTCAAAGCATGTGAAAAAAGTAGTGTTTTTTTTTTTTTTGTCTGGGAATTACGGTATTCATTCATTTATTGCCTGTACCGCTTATTCTGCACTCGGGGGCGGCAGGGGCGCTGGAGTATATTCCAGCTGTAAGCGGACGAGGGACGGGGTTCCCCCTGGATCCATCACAGGGCCACATTGAGAAACATACAACTATTCACTCACACACAGGTTAAAATTTCAAGATTCAAAGTGTTTATTGTCATATGTACGGTATGGAAATGTGTTTCCCTGTACAGTGAAATTCTTACTTTGCTGTCCACAGTGCATCTGGAATTGTATTGACAATAAATAGGTAGTGTAAACATTATTATAGATAGGAACGGTGTTGGCAGTGCAAGTAAAAAAAATAGAGCCCAGCTTGATATAAGATAAGGATAAGAATAAGAACAACTTTATTTATCCCGAAGAAAATTGTTGTGCCAGATATGCAATAGATAGGACTGTCTCAAAAAATTAGAATATTTTGATAAAGTTCTTTATCTTCTGTAATGCAATTGAAAAAAACAAAAGTTACTTTTTCATGATATTCTGATACTTTTAGGTAGGATTTTTGAGTTTTCTTAGGATGTAAGCCATAATCAGCAATATTAAAATTGTAAAAGGCTTGCAATATTTCTGTTGATTAGTAATGAATCCAGAATGTATGACATTTTTGTTTTTGTAATTGCATTACAGAAGATAAAGAACTTTATCACAATATTCAAATTTTCTGAGACCTGTAGGCACAAGTGTGGACATCACCCTCAAATTCCATAGAAATATACCAAGCTGGAATTGCTATATATTTTATAATATTAAAAATATTGCGGCTTGGCTTGTGCTCCACTGACGCTGCATTATTTTTATAATTATATATTTTCTTTTTTTTTTTTATATTGATGATGGAAATCATTAAAAAATTCTGATTATTTTCAGACATGAGTATTTGTCAGATGACAGGAATCTCCACGGACCACGAAGTTTACAGATGACATGGTGATCGGCGGTGAGAGCAGGGAACAGGAGGAGGAAAATCTAGAGAGATGGAGGTATTGGAAGGTCATCCGCAGCAAGACACAATATATATGTGTGTAAATGAGAGGGACCCAAGTGGAACGGTGGGGGTTCAGGGAGTGGGGATAATGAAGGTGGAGGAGTTGAAGTACTCAGGGTCAAAGAGTGTGGAAAAGAGGGGAAGAAACCGGTTCAAGCAGGTTGGAACAGGTGCAGAAAAAGAAGATCAGCCGTTATGAAAAGAAAGGTGTGCAAGACAGCGAAGTAAGAGATGAAGATGTTGGGGTTCTCTTTGGGAGTGACAAGAAGTGTAGAGTCAGGAGTGAGTCCACCAGAGGGACAGTGCATGTTAGATGTTTCAGAGATAAGGTCAAAGAAGCCAGGATGTAGATGGTTTGGTCATCTACAGAGGAGGAACAGTGAATATATCGCTAGAAGGATGTTGGGTTGGAACTGCCAGGCAGGAGGTCTAGACCAGGGGTGACAAACTCATTTTGGGCCGGGGGCCACGCGTTATCACCTAAAATAACTCAAATCCAAATGTTCGCTTTGTTTTGGTGTGAAAGAGAACAGGAATATATAAAACACTTAACATGTAATGAACTGTTCCTTTTAAAAATACATGTCAAAATACCTGAGATTCATTAAGAAAGTGCAATTTCAACCACACGACGCTTCAGTTTCGTTTTTTTTCTCTGTGCATTTTCTTATATTTTTCATCTTATATTTTTCGAGTCTCATAGTGGCACCGAAACTTGCTGCATCCACACCGTACAGGTTTCTTGTTAATCTCAACGAACAAGTAAGAAGTGATCCATTTTTCTTGAAAAACCCTACTCTCCATGTCCACTTTTCTCTTTGCTGACAACGACATCTTGCTGATGAAGGTGTCGGGTCCAACGGAAAAGCAGATACATTTCTAACAATCAGTAAAAATGCTATTTACGGACCCGGAAGCCACGTTGCTGCCATCTGCTGTACGTTCTGAGTCACATAGTGTTGTGTCATGTCGCTAACACTGACTAAAACAGTGCGCCCCTAGCAGACAATATGGGGACTGCGTTTTTATTTTAAAAAGTAGTTCATCATTTTTATGTATTTTTCCAAATTATGGATTTATTCCACAGCCAAGAAACAGTCACAATGACCAAAAGACAAGAGGCAGAGCGAGAGGTCGCAGAGATGAAGATGTTGAGGTTCTCTTTGGGAGTGACCAGGATGGAGAGGATCAGGAATGAGTCCATCAGAGGGACGGCACATAGTAGATGTTTTGGAGAGAAGGTCAGAGAAGCCAGACTGAGATGGTTGGGTCATGCACAGAGGAGGGATAATGAATATATTGGTAGACGGATGCTGGAATTGGAGCTGCAAGGCAGGAGGTCTCGAGGAAGAGCAAAGAGAAGATTTATGGACCTAGCGAGAGAGGATATGAAGTTAGTTGGTGTGTGAGAGGAGGATACAGAGAATAGGGTTAGATGGAGAAGGTTGGTTCGCTGTGGCGACCCCTGAAGGGAAAAGCCAAATGGAGAAGATTTATTCCACGGGCCAGATTGGGCCCCCCAGTGAGCTGGTATCAGCCCGCGGGCCGTACGTTTGACAACCCTGCTCCAGAGGAGATGAGAAGATTAATGGATGTAATGACAGGCGACATGAAGTTGGTCAACGTGAGAGAAGAGGATGAAAAGAATCAGGTTGGATGGAGGACGTGGACTTACTGCAGCTGAAGGGGAAAGAAAAAGAAAATGGGAATGTGACAACTTTTGTGAAATAATATGATTTATTCCTGTAAGACCAATACTAGGTATTCAGGTTCTTCTCGACTTATTCATTCATTATCTTTTCTGCTCATCCAGATCGCAGAGCCCATATGGAGACACAGAACCATTCACCCTCTCATTCACAATTTGGGCAATTTAGGGACTCCAATGTTTTCTGCATTTTTTTGGACTTTTTTGGACACCAGAGAACCCAAACCATGCAAACACAGGGAGAACATGGAGGCTCCGCAAAGAAAGGCCCTCCGTGTTGGGATCAACCAGGGACGCTAACTCCAGCGCCGCGAGCCGTCCGCCACTCCAAGTCAAACATTCTGCCACTTGTTCATCCCACAATCTTTTAAGTTAAAATGAAAAGAAAACAATGCATAGCAGTGGATTTCATTTCCAAACTTCACTTTGTTGTTAGATCTACTCTGTTAATCGCTCATCCTGACTGCCGGCGTCTCCCAGCGCTAATCAGGCAGCGGCGAGAAGAACTTCTCTTCTATCCTCGCATTTCAAACACCGCATTATCGTCTAACCTCCAGCTCTAAGAGACAAAGCCAGGTGGAGATCGGGGAGATTTTTAGGAGGGGTTCCAGAAAAGTGCGGATGAACCGTTGAGATCCCTGGTAATCCTGTCGCTCAAATCTGCCGTTCTGCGCTCAAAGGGAGCGCGGCGGTGGCGAGGGGGCTGGCCTTGCGTGCACGGGAGTTCATTTTTTGGATTAGTAAAATCAATAATGATTTATTTATGTGAAAGCATTTTAGCAAATACAATTAAATTCAAAGCTCTCCGCAAGAGACTGATAATGATGGATTCAGAGACTAATTTGCAGTCGTCGAACACGGCGTTTTACGACACTCTAATACAACTTCCACAGAGGGCGGCGAAGTGGCGCAGCGGTTGGAGCCTCTGCCTCACAGCAACAAGGTCCCTGGTTGGATCCCGACAGGGGATCTTCTTGTGCGGAGTCACCGTTAGAGACAGAATGGTCTCCATATGACGTCAGAATGAAAGGATGAACGGTTGATTTGGTCTCTGCAAGATGCTCAGGAAAATTATGGCGTATTTGGAAATCCTGAAGAAACCCACGCACACATGGGGAGAACATGCCAGGGTCACACCAGGGTTCTTTGTGAAGTGAGGACAATCAAATTACCTCTGTGCCACCATGGAACATAATTTTAATTAAAGAATGATAAATATATATACACACACATATGTACATATACACACACACACATATGTACATATACACACAAACACATATATACACACATACATATATTCTTATTCACACACACACACACACATATATATACACACACAAACACACACGTACAGACATACACACATATACACACACATACATAAATACATATATATACACACATACACATATACATATATACATACATACACACACACATACAAACACACAAACACATACACACACAAACACACATAAATAGATACGTACACATATACATATACATGTACATACATGCATACATACATACATACATACATACACACACACATATAAACACACAAACACATACACACACAAACACACATACATAGATATGTACACATATACATATGTATATACATACACACATACACACACACATATATATCTGTATATGTATTTATAGATATATAAAAAACACACATACATACATACATACATACACACACAAACTATATAAATTAAGATATATTTGAAAATTTTCATGTAATTTTTCCCGTTCTTTTTGATTGTAGTTGTTTGTGAAATGCAAAATGCTGAAGAAACTACCTTCAGGGTCACAAGAACCATTGAAGAAAACATTGCTGAAAGGCAACATTAAAAGGCGGGCGCCGCCATGTCGGTACCCGTATCTTGGGGGGCGGAAGAGTCCCGAGATGAACAGCAGATTTCGCTGTGCTCATCCGAGCCGCGGCGCCTGATCAAGAGAGAAGGAAAACGCGTAAAACGATCGGCGCTCGGCGGCGGAGTCGAGGGCTTGACTCCACTGGCGAGTGAGCTTGGAACATCTGGAGGAGACCCCCGGGGCGGACGCTCTACGAGCACTGGATGTCTCATCTGATCTGGGGGAAAAACAGGGGTCCTTTAAATGGAGCTAGATTGCACTCCTGGGAAGAGGAAAATAAATCTTTACATTCAGCGGCTGTGTCTCCTCTCAGATTCCTCGCCGGGCCTTTAACGCAGCCGCCGTATGCTTCTGCTAGTTTGAGGTTTTGCCTTTTGCGTTCGGAGAGATGAGAGTTTCAGTAAGCGGAGACAAGGTGACGGTGGTTAATGAGTCCGTTTGTGCCGTTAGCGCCACGCCGTTTTTCCTGAATTGGCGTCGGAATTAGGCTTCGGTCTTCTTGGTTTTATCGACACGTCATAGAGAAACATACACCTCTCACCCTCTCGCTCAGGTGCCGGGATATTTATCATTTCAGATGAATCTCCTGTGTGTTTTTGGGGTTCTGTAGCCGTTCCATGGGAACTGAGCAACGTCAGTGCTTGGTGGAACTCATAAACAACGTCCAGTAACTTGTGTGGACTGCAGAGTGCCGGTTTTTAAAAACTATCATGTTCACTGGACAACTGTTTTTCTTTTTTTAGGGGGGGGGGGGACAAATGGACAGAACCAGTGAAAAACTGGACAAAGAGGTCCTGGCTCTTCTGCTATGCTACACCTCATCAGAGGGATTCCAAGAGCTCACAGAAGAACGTCAACGTTTTGGACAAAATAAGTCTGGAGTTAGGCAACATTTTTTATTCTGGCTTTTATTCCCGTAATGCAGAACATGAACGCTGTGACAACTTCGCTTTCCCTGTGTTATCCGTGTTGTCTTCCTCATCTTCGCCTTCATGGAGGGATTGTTTTTGAGTGTGGCGCTTAAGGTGCACGTCGTAGATACTTGCGTCACACCGGTCCCTACCGTGGTTCCTCACCGCCCATGAGAATGCAAAACTAGGGGGAGTTCCCGGTTCTGTCCTGGCGCCTGACTTCATTAGCCAAATGGGTGGTGTTGCAATTAATCTCACGTAAAAAGTCTACTGAAATCTGTTTTTTTGGGGGGTTCTTTATAAAATCAAAACAATGGAGTCATGTAACACTTACAATTCGGGTCCCAACGCAATATAGAATCGGGGACTTCATTCTATATCGGTCAGTTATATAGATGTTGAATCTGTGTATTTGAATTTCATCTAAAGATGGCATCGGCCTCCACTCGTTAGTTGTTTTCCCGGCCTCATACCGGATCAAAACGTTCATTATATTCCAAAGCGGGCCGGGGAGGGGAGGAGGGGGGGACGGCGAACAGGGTGGGTTTGTGGTAATGATCCTCGCATGTAAATGCCCCCTTTCCACATTTCCACATTCCTGCGTCTCATCTCTTTGTTCCCGCGCTCATCAGTGGCGGCGGCCATGAGACTTCCGACGGTAACGGGAAAAAAAAAAAAAAAATGTGGGAACTCCGCTGTCATTGTTGAAAGGTACTCTACCAGGGGGTCTTTCTAATTAAACTGCTGCCCTAACCACAGCAGAGACAGCACATCTGTTATGCAAAGTGTCTAGAAATCCTCCAGCTGCACGTCTGCAAAACTCCTCGTCTGGCCGCCGTCGAAGGCGCACGTTTGGGGAAAAATGCCTTTATTTTTCATAATCCCCCCACTGTCTCCTACCTTATCCATATTTCATGAAGCGCTCTGGAGGTATGAAATTGTCTGAAACTAATCCACTTCTGGATATTTAGTCCCAGATTAAAATCACTCGCTTGGCTGCCTTATAATTCTGTTCCTATTGATTGCCCGAGTCCAAATAGAAGTCCAGAATGTACGGCGCATTTTCCAAGGGGCCTTCGGAAATGTTATCAGTGAGATTCCACCGCGCTTAGTCCGCGCATCCCGGACCTTCATCGGCGGGTGTTTGTCCACGTTCGGCACCATAACTCAGCCCGGCTCCCAGATTTTAATCGACTAATGATGTTGGTAGCTGATGGGATTTTCCAAATACCCCATAAGTGTCATAATCCACTGAGGGTTCATTTACGCTCAACTCCAAATACGCACATAGTGCCCTAAACAACCTTCTGTTTGTCCAACGTCTTCTTTTCCTGTGTAAATCTGTACGTTTTCGGACAGCTTGTGGATGCGCACCCAAAAACGGCAAACTGAGCGGTATGCTCAAGTACGACCAAGACCAGAGAAAACTACATGGCAACCAACGTAACCAAGAAGAAATCTCAGCCCTTATGCCACAGATCATCACTACAACGGCGCCTCTTTCCCAGAATTTACATGATCACCAGCTCCTCCACCGTCGCCTTGTTTGTTACTGTCTGGAAAGGAACTCGGAAGTGAATTCTGAACTTTCCGGCAAATGCATGTCTTGGGATCTCCGGGTCACGGTGGACTTGAACGTCTCCACCTGAAGACCATGAAGACCCCTCATCCCACAAGAAATTCAAGTCCAGTTGCCACAATGAGTAGATTTTGACAAGAACGTAGAGAATAGAATGGAACTTCCGAAGGAAATTCCTTTGTCTTAAGGCTCCAACATTACATCCGTTCACTTGAAACATGATACCGATTTTATTGCTGTCAGGTCTCCTTCTTGCAGAAATGGAAAGAGTCGTAAGGGAGGAAAGGACGACTGCGGCGTTCACGGCTGAAAGTGCCAGTCCAGCGGGCAAGGATTGAGAGGATAGGTACGTGTTCCTCCGTGACCTCTGCACTCCCCTCTGGTGGATGTATCGCTTCAAATCAATGGCAACGGAAGGTAAACATGGAAAGTAAGTGACCACTGACGTAGGAAACAGATACACCGATTTACATACGTGACATGAGGGCACGTGAGCCCCAAGACACCCGTGACCAACGAAGGTTAAGATAAGATAAACTTATTGATCCCCAAAGGGGAAACTCCTTTGTCACAGCAGCGTTTGCTATGGTTTTGTCAAAAATGAATATGAATATAAATAAAGAGACAGAAGAAATTAAGACATCCACGAATAAATAGACAGCAGGGAGTGCCAGGTGGCAAAACGGCCACTGGTCTTGCTCACTTCCGACCAAAACCTCTATCCTGCGCCGAAGCCAGCCTTGGGGATAATGCGAGGATTAATCCCAACTTCCTCTATCGCGGTAACACACATGTAACAAACACACGTTAAACCCACTGCATCCAGTTACTAATTACTGTCAAGCTCTTCCACCCTGGCTGACATATTGCGAGGGGACCACTTAGACTAAACACAGCAATACATTCTACATATACTCCAACACTAATTACTAATATATGTATTTAATTTCAAGTAGATACTGATATTGACTACATGAATATCCTCAGAGCTTAACGCTATTTGTAATAAACCGATAAAAGCGCGGCGGCTTGAGATGAGAGAAGCGGGATGAAAAGAAAATCCCGGGGAGATACTCGGAAAATAACAAAAGCGTTGCAGATGTTACGGCTAACCTTCTTAAAGGATTAGGCGAGTATTTGGCTTTATTGTCTTTACTGTCAACAAATCCCCTGAAAATACCACAATCAATAGTGTATTAGTGAGTTTCTCAATACTTTCTGACCCTGGAACAGCGGGAGAAAGTAGTTCTCAGTCGCTCAAAGAGGAGTGGGACAGGCGTTTGCTCATGATCGGGATCAGTATCAGCTCTTGGACAAATTCTTCAAACCAACTGCTCAAGTTCTCATCATAATTTCCAGAAGAAAATGTCAAGGCTGTTATTTCTCGTTGCAAGACTGAAATAAAATCCGCTCCGCTCATTTAAACCTTTTTGGTGAAGAAACAAGCGTTCTGGTTATTGTTTCACGGAGATGAAACAGTCTGCAACGGTTGGAAGAAGGTCCCTGGTTGGATTCCCACAAGGGGACTTTTCTGCGTCTCCATGTTCTCCTCATGTCTGCAAAATAAATGTGCAAAAACTTTGAGGTCCACCGGAGACCCTAAATTGTCCAGACGTATAAATGTATTTAACGCCCGCCTCACACCTATTAAATAGCTGGGCTTCAGCCCCAACCCAGGGACAGATGATGAATGAATGAATGAATGAATGAATGAATGAATGAATATAATCAGAAGCTAAAATCAGTCAGAAATTCCAATATATTTGCAGAAGAGACGAATTCCGCAGGACTTGAATTGACTCTGGAATTGGACCGAGTGAGTGAGTACAAAGATGTGAATTTGCAAACTAAGAGGCAAATTAGGAAAATATCAACAAGTGAAGTTAATTCATGTATTTTAGTTAATGCAAATTGTTATTGCAATATTTTCATATTGAGTATTTTACTTCAGGGTTAGAAACTAGCTGGAGTCATTTAGTTGCATTAAATTATGAATTTCACACCTCGATCCCTTGAGTTGAGCTCTTCTACTTCTGATTGGTCAGTTTATGGTCATGTGGTCCAAAACAAGGCAGTAAGGTTTTGTGAAGTTGTGGAAGCATGGGTGTTAGATTTAGGCGCTGCTGAAGAAATCCCTCATCTTCCTGCTGTCTCTCCACTTTCAAACATTTGTTTAATATCTATTAATGAAATAAGTCAAACTGACATTTGAATCAATTGACTGAATTGAATAAAAACATTGAATCCCTGCATTAGTTTAATTTTTAATAACGGAATCAATTAAAGATGAATATAAATCCATTAAAAACAAATTGAAATCAAGTTCACGCATTTTAAAGAAATTAAACATTGAATTTAACATTTGCTATTAAATGTGTTGTTTATCAGTTTTGAATTTAACATTTGCTTTTAATTGTGTAGTTTATCAGCCCCGATCTTTTTCCAATTAAATCTGTGCGTAGGTATTTGTGTAGAAGAACATCGCAATCAGTTTAAGGTGGCGGTCCAAATTGAAATTCGGGAACAGCGAGAGGAAAAACGGCAGCTTATCTGACTCCTTTTGAATCATTTTCATGTGCACTTGATTAATTATGGAAATATGTATTTGTTTGTTTTCCCCAACTCTTTGGAGCAATAATCTGGCTGCAGATTGACTTTCAGCAGCCGCCGGCATGATTATCTTGTCTGGTTTTAGATCCTCCGCCCCCCCGAGGCTACCGGCGCAACCTCCACCCCTTCGCTTCCGGAGACGATTCCATCGACAGCGACCCAAGTCAACAAAGGAACAGGTGGTTCGCGACGCAAGAGGCAAAGGATTCAAACCGTGTCCGCGGTCCGTGAATCCCTGTCTGTTTGTTGTTCTGGGCTCCGGAGCTCTCCAGTCTCCGCTTGTCAACACGGGCCAAATGTCTGTTTCTTGCCGTCCTCGTCCTCGTCCCCCCCGCCGGAGCGGGCGAAAGGTCCGACAAAGGCGCCGCCGCTCCGCTCGTAAACGGTTTGAGAGCTCAAAGCGAGGGATCTCACGCCCCTTAACTCCATTAGTCTGGGTTTGCTTTTCTTAAAATGACAGATCTTCAATTTCTTTCTTTTTGAGGCAATTAGGATTCATTATCGATGCTTCTCATCTTGCACGGAGGGAGGCGGGGGACGCGTTTCACGCCGGTCCCGACTCACGTACGGAGACATACAGCCGTTCAGCCTCCCGAGCGCACGTCGAAGAGTGAAAAACAACCGTTCACGCTTTCATCCGTGCATAGCAACCGTTCCCGCTCTCATGCACACATGAACCTCCCGCAGGTTTGCGGAGTGTGGGAGGAACCCTTCGCAGACATCCGGAGAACATGAGAGTCCACCGAAAGGCCCCCCGGTGGGAATCCGACCTTCCTGCTGTGAGTCGGAAGCGCATTCACCATAAAAATAAAGCTACGTTTTCATGCATAGAACTCACCGGTGCTTCTTTTGTTATTCTTGAACCTCAACTTGTTACATTTATTCATTTAACCAGGAGTGCAAATAAATCACTACCAACCCCTACATCGCACTATGCTTTATTTCTTACTTAATTAAGACCCTCTCATTTTTTAAAATTTCAACATTTCCATATTTTGTGCACAAATCTCATACTCAGCACGTATATGTCTCTAAAATCCCGTCTTGCTTACATTCAGCAAACTATTAAGATTCATGTCAGTCTTGTTGTGGCAACTGGACTTGATTTTCTTCACTTGAAGTCGTTTCAGCCGTCATCCCAGGGGCTTCTTCACTATCAAGATAGTTAATTATTATTATTATTCTCTAGATTTATCAATGCAACGATGTAAGCTTTGTAGTATTTATATTCATTTACATAATAACATGACCCCCGCTGTTTAACTATACCATGTAATTTAGTAACTACCTTCACCTGCATTGCTGCTTAGTTAAAATGCATATGAAAAAGAAAAGTCAACAAATGTGTGCCGTTCTGCCGGCACTTACAGTAAACGTGACTCTGCTGCCGCCCCTTTGATGAAGACGCTTTAGCGAAGACTCAGACTCCGAACAGCGGCAGCAACACGCGAGCCGGGTTTGTGGGTCAAGCGTTTATATAACCGGGAGCAAAAACACGTCGCAGCCAAAACTCATTTTGTTTGCTGGCGAGCCGCTTCGCTCTCCGTTCATTCGCAGCAGACCTGATTAGCCCGAGAAGCAGAACGGGCTATTTCTCGACCGTGCCGGTGAAACCTTCTAATAACGACAAGGCCGAGCTGTGAGTTCTCGAATATTTGAAAACGTCGATGAGAAAACCTCGTGAGTTTCCGTCCGACGACGAACTCCGGAGTGAAAAGTAGCACGTTGCACCGCGTACAAGCGGTGATCTCGTTCACAACCGCCGACGTTGCCATTGGAGGGACGCCCGCTTATGAGCCACGGCCGCCTTGCATCTAATATCTTAATCCTGCCGCTCACACGGCCCGACAGGGTGGATATTGCAGGGTTTCATTTTCAGGTGAATGACTTTGCTATTAAAATGGCGCCCTCCGATGACCGGCGCGATTCCCGAAGCCGTCGCCGGCCGAAGGCACTCACGCCGCGAGCTCGGGTTTGAGAAGCAAAAAACTAATCTGGATTCAGTGCATCTTGCGGGAGCGGTATTCCCAGGCGCGCTCCGGAATTCACTTTTATCCGGCTCCGCTCTCGATGCTCCTCGAATCAAAGCGGATCCTTTTCCCAAATACCGAATGCATGAGGCGCCCCTCCATCCCTTCCACCCTTTTTCCATGGAATTATGAAGCTCTTCTAAACTCTCTCAAAACCACCGCGGAGAGGACCAAAAACAAGAAAATGGGGAAAAAAAAAAAAATCACATTTTTTTAACACTTTGACAGGCCTGAGTATGCGCGTTTGCCGGCATGGCCTTGTTTTATTCATCCACCGCCTCAATAATGAAACAAGGAAAACAACCAAGGCCATTTTTGTCTCGTATTAATTTCTGCCGAAAGAGACGGATTGGAGACACAACAGTTTTCAAACTACAAACTAAACCATCACCCTGCTTGGTGGACTGGAACGCTTTGATATGAGGTCTGGGGGAAACCGAAGCAGCGCTCCGCCATATTAATACGTTCGTGTTGTAAAGTCTAACGCCGTCTGAGGCTGAGCTCGGTATTTTGAATGCCATTATTTGAATCGCAACAACACACAGTTTACACCCAAGCAAAGTATTTTCTTGTAACAAAACAAAGTACAAGTCAGTTTAATGTACGTTTCCTTTTGTTTTAAAGTGGAAATGATGCAAATGTTATTGTCGATTTGTGTGACCGTCTGCAGTTTCGTGCACCTGGACTCTCTCTGTGGCTTTCAATCTGCCCGAACTTTACGAGGCACAAGGCTGCACGCTTCCGGGCTTGCGTCTGGTAAAAAGCAACCTTTCCACGCCGACCTCAGGAACGTCAGGTTTCTGTTGATGATCTCAAAGAGCGTGGTCCACACCTGCTCTGCATGGAAAGTGTCATCAGACGGCTCTGCTGTGCTTTCGCTCACCTGGAGCCGATCACCAATCAGGGCCTGCATAAAGACCTCAGCCTGAGGCTCGCCCGCCTCCCAGATGGTCCCGTTTGGTCGAGGACTTCGCGTGGAGTCCCGCGTTCGGTTCCTGACAACACGGTAATTTTTTTTTTTTTTTTTGCTCTCGATGTGCTCTGCATTTACCAGCTTACTGATGAATCCGTGACCGAATGTGACAATTTGCGAAACTGCATTCATGAACCACAAATTCACATCTGGGACTGCGCTAAATATGGAATGAAAATGAACTCAATATGTTAATCTGGTCTGTCCCGGGAAAATCTGCGGCCAATGAAGGCTTTACAGTCGAAACTTACATTTTGTTGCCGTGACCGTTAAACATAAAATGCCTCGAGGGAAAACATCGCATCTGTGTTAGGACCAGGAAAGTAAAGGGAGGTAGTGTGTAACAAACCCCAAGTATAGGGAGTATTAATTTGCAGGCAAAAAAAATGAGCATTATAAACAAAAATTTAACATAAATAAGATATACCAGTTACAGCAAAATGCTAAATTGCACCTGCTGTCAAAAACACAAGTCCAAATACTTCCTCTGAGCATTTGCAATAATTGCCGTATCAAGTACAAGAGTGAAGTACTAGCACAGAGGACATCCAAATGTGTCACACACTGTGTGCACTTGAGTGTGTGTGTGACGCATCTTGGCCATCCAGGTCCTGGTCCCCTTCAAGATGCGACCACTCTCATTCCCAAAGGCCTCTTCAGTTCTGAGACTACATGGAGTGTCTGATACACACTGTACCTGCTGAGGTTGGCCGTCGGTCCACGTCGAAACACTTTTGACTGAGTTGTTGTGTGTGTGTGTGTTTGAGGAACAAAGGGGAGAATTTCGGCAACCCATGGGAGTTGTGGTCTGTGAAGGTAGTCGTCAGGGTAGCGTTTGTAACTAAAAAGTCCGTTGGTTGGATAGAGCTGAGGCTCAGGTGGGACTTTCCTGTTTTGGGCGGTTGAGTTCTCCGGATGGGTTTGGGCTCTCGGATGGATCCGCAGCTGTGCGTGTTGATCCGTGTTGGACGGCACGGCGCTGTATTGTGCACGGTGATGCTCCTCCAAATCTCAACAAAGATGGCCTCTTTGACTCTCCCCCAACTTGAATCACCGCCCACTTCCACAGCGCAAAAACCCCTCCGTGATCTGGCAGAACCGAAGAGGCTTCCCGGATGAGAGGAGGAACGTCTTCGAGAAGAGAAACAGTTACCAGGATAAGATTTGACAACGATGCCGAACATTAACGCATAAATCAGCGCACGTTATCAAGGCTGAAATGTGAAGATGTCGAGCTCATCCGTCTGCGGAGGGTCTCAGTCATCCAGGCCATGGTGAATTCTTGTCAATCTTCTTGTGTCGAACTGGACTTGAATTTGCTTTTTTATGAACCGAAGACGCCTCTGGGATGAGGGGTGAAACGTCTTCAAGTGAAGAAATTCAAGTCCAATTACCGAGGCAAGATTTCAACAAGAATTCAATCTCACCCGCTTGGCGATTAGGAGCCGCTCAGTAAAAATCCTCAAGGGGCAAAATAATTAGACTATTCTCAAAGTCCTATATTAGTGTTGTTCTACTTCATTGTGTAGCTTTCAGGGATGCTGTGCTTGGTCTTTTTTTTTTTTTTTGCTGCTTCAGTATTTAGTGTCATTTAGTATTCTTTGATATAAGGGGAAAAAAAATATATATATATATTCCGAACAGTTAAGACTGGCTGCAATGTTGGAAAAAAAAAAAAAACTACTTATCATGATTACAAGTGAAGAAAATATATTGTCTAGCAAAAATAGCTGACGGATCAGGTGGGCTTCCTATTCACTGCATCCGCCATGTAATCTGGAGCTGAAGCCGGGCGCTGGGAGACTCTCCCACCTAACCCTTGTGAAAATCCATTCATCTTTCTTAATTTAATCAGTATTGTGGCGTAATACAACAACCATTCTCAGGGATTAATGGGATGAGCGGGATATTAACCATTTCATCCAAGTTGAATCGCGCTCTCAGCACTATTTATGATCACGTTGTTTGGTTCTGATGCCACCGGGCAAGCAGCTCGCTCACCTGAGCCAGTTGTCAGCCTCATAGTTGCTGTTTGCCCATGTTTGTGCGCTCTGATATCGGCCAGAGCCCGCTGAAATCCCAGCATGTTAAGGAATTCACCGCAACATCCAGATGGCTGGTGCAGCCCTCCGCAATATGTCATCCTAAAAGGTTCCTGCTCTATTTTTTAGTGAATTATAACGGCGCTAATACCATAAAACGATCAGAAATCAAAGGTCAGGATTTGCAATTCATTATTTGGCGAAGGGTTATGAATTTCTGTGCTGCCCAGAAACCCTTTTAGGACAAAATTATGAACTTTTAAACGATTTCCATACAAAATAGCGCGCGGTCCACCTTGTGATCTGGTGTTGAAAACAAAATGTATAAACAATGAATGAGCTGGGAAAAAAAAGCAGAGGACCGAGAACGTGTTCTCAATTTTTCTACAGCCGGCGCGGGTAATGTGAAACCTGAGCTGCAACTGCATAACTTTAAAAGTTCAGTTTCATATAAGCCCAAGGTTAGCCCAGGGGTTCTGGAAAGCCGGGGGTTTGGGTTATTCCGGAGATACCTGATTCAAAATGCAAAGATCTGGACGAAAACTCAAGGAGAAACGTCTCCCTTTTTTCACGCTTTCCGTAGCTCATTGATCTCTGTACTGTACCTTCACAGTGGATAGCAAATGAAAAATGGAGTGTGAACATTCCCCTGTAGGTTGCATCAAACAGTATTTAACCATCCATACTGAATAATCATGTCATTGTAAAGGCAAAAGTACATTTCTGTCAAACGGACTTCTCTTGTATTGTTAATCAGTATCTCAAGGCTGGTAGATTTCCCGCAAAGCAACCTTGAACTGCATTTTTAACCAGCCTGTTTTAACACCTCTGATAGTATAGGCAGCCCCCGGCGCAGAAATAAGGCTTAATAAAGCTACGAGATGAATCAAATATGAATTATATCACTTCATTTCAATAAAAGTCAACCTTCTCGCTGTCATTCAAACGCAGGCCGTAATCCTGGAGCGGCGGTTTACCCACCGAGCAATTTGTGTTACGGCTCTATCTTATAGCTAGGACGATTCACCCACACGCTATTGTCAAACAAGGCAAACATTTAGCGTGTAAACATTTCCCGGGTTTCCGGCCGGACCCGATGTCTTCCTTCCAGATTTGCGGTGACGGAGCTCAGAGCGGCGTCGGGCGAATTGATCGCACGGATCCCGCCTGATCTTCCCAAATGTTGCGAGATGTGATCGCGGTGATTCACGTCTAAGCTCCGGCAGCTGTGCCATCCGCAGCCAACAACGGATTCAAAATAGAGGGCTCGTTAGAATAAACATTCGGGAGAAAATCAAGCGCCGCGTCTTCCGAATTACAATCCAACCGACCCTTTACAATGACAAATATTGTATATTGGTGTTTCACTCATTCAAAACTCACCTTTAAGAGCGCTTTATATGGAATATTAATTCCCGAATATCATTGGCTCCAAAGGCAGATCATGATTTTGTTGACTTGCAAAGTAATGATGGATTGCGTCGTGTTGATTCCCTGAGATTTACAAAGAAAACTTCACCTCCTTTTTGGCCCCCAAATTAATAATGAATGAATACATTTCAGTGAATCTGCCAACCGTTTCCATTGTTTTCTGTCATCAGAAGAGCGGTGCTTGAAGATTCACCGCCGCGGCCCGGCTATTCTATCAGCATTACAAAGCCAAACGCGACCACGATTCTGAAATGTCAACTGGCTGTGACAGGTGTCGGCAGGATGCGGAACCTAATCCTGAAAGAATGAAAGGACGGCACGCGGGAATTAAAATACGTGATTGAATTAACGACGCGGTTCCCCGGCCGAAGCCGGAGTCCGGGTATAAATACCGGCAGAGTACATGTGCAGAAAAGTAATAATCGGAAAACCTTAAACAAAAGGCAGGAGCTGGTGTGCAACGTGGCAGGTGTCGAGGTCATATGTCAATCCCATTCAAATAAAACACACATATTCCAATTAGCAGTTTGATGGGTTTACAGCCGGACATGCAGGAAGTATGTCAGATTTTCTGCAGATAAATACCGTGTGATAAATACCAGCAATCTCAAGAACATAACTGATTTTTACACCTTTCCAAATGGATTCTGGAGCACCAAACATGCTCACACTAACAATACCAGACGGGTATTTTGCCATCAGATGACCAAACTAATAATATCACAACAATATCACTGTCAACTTGGGTTTTACTTATTTTATTGCCTGTTTATATATTGTATAGTTATTTTATTGCCTATTTGTATATTTCATATATATTGTATTGCCTATTTCCATATTTTATATATAACGTCTATTTGTATAGTTTTATATTTATATTGTCTTCCCAGGACTACAGATGGAAATTAGCTATGAGCTACAATCTGGTACAAACATCTCTGCCTCTGTGCTTAATGTAATTGTACACTGTCCTAATAAACTTTTTAAACTAAACTAAACCTGTGGCAGCGGCATCCAGCAATAAAAATGCATTCTTGCTACTTTTCACCAAGAACGCCATCATACTTTTATTGCACCGCTCACTATTATGGTACTAGCTACCTACTGACCTTTGCACTAAACTGTACACACAAAAAAAAAAGCTCTGCTGCTTCTCGCTCATGCTGTCAAATATCAGTCTCTATCTGCGCTCTTCATACCTCATAGTTTAATGTTTACGGTTTCTTATAACAGTGCACTTTACTGCTAATTTCACTCCATTATTATTAATTTGTCACTGACATTTCATGGCACCGTAGGATTGTGAGAAACGTCTTCTCGATTCTTCGGTTTGTCCGGTACATGCGGTGAAATAAAAACTGACTTTGACATTGACATTATTAAGAGAGGAGAAAATCGTGATAACATTATTGAGAGGTCGCAGCAGATGTACCAAGTTGTAGTTTTCAGATATTTTGCCGCCGCCTGATTTCTTCTTTCGACGGCCCTGGCTTTATTTAAAATGAGCAAAATAATGCATTTAAGGCAAAATGTTGCTCTGTGAATTGGAAACAGGAGTTTACCTTGCAGTGAGGTGTGTTTAATAACCAGCTGATAGATGTCTGCCTTTACTGATGGCCTGAAAAAAAAAGAAAAAGGAAAAGTTAACTTGAGTTTGTGTTAATGGCGTCACAGTCCAATGGGTCCATATCTAGTAAGAGATTATATGTGTGTGTGTGTGCGTGCATTCACAAGAGTACGAATGCCTGTCAGATCACTTGGCTCACAAGAAATCCTCCGCAGGGATGGGTTCCAGCAGATCGTGCTGCCGTGAGGAAAACTTTTGCAACATCCAAGAATTTATAGTTTTCAGAACCTTGATTTCCTCTCTGGGCTGGCGCCGGTGTTTGTTTTTCCCTAAACCTTGTTTATTTTTCTCTGTGTGTGTTTTGCATGCGCGGACATGCACACATTTGTGTTTATATATTACTTTCTTTGGTGGAATTGATGCTAAAACGTGGAGCCCGACAATATTAAAAATGAAATCCCCCCCCGTGGGCTTCGGTACCATGAAAAGCAGATTATCTTCTTGGTTGCTAGCATACAAGGCTCGTGATCGGACTTCTTTCTAATTAAAGGTGATGCCACCAATGACAGAGACCCAATGAGGACAGAAGGACTGAAACCACCTGACCAGAAGGACCCCCGGGATCGAAATGCGAAGCCAACGCAGAAGACACCCTGTAAGTACCTGCGTTCTTGTCGGTGACCGCCAGAAGCTCCTTACAGCAGGTTCATCTCGACCTTCTTCGGAATCCAACGTTTACATTGACTCGGGAACAATGATAGAAGACGATGAAGAAGAAGAAAGCTTTGCCTTGTCACGTTCAGCTTCACGCGTATTGGAGATAAAGTCTGACCGAGATGGTTTGGAACGGCTGGAGAAAAGAGTCAAGTGAAAGGAAATAAATGAAAGATCTGGAACAGGGCAAATATTTTGACTCGTAGGCCGAAATGTGTTCTAAAATTTGACAGAATGGTTGGGCAGGGAAACAGATGGAGTGAACTAATTTACATAGATAGATAGACGAAGATAATGTTAAAATGTAAAACGGATATCATAGATCCAACAAGAGGTGCAAAAAAAAATTAAAGGGGGAATCAATCACATGATCATTCTCTTCTCTTTAAAAACAGCGCCACAATATCATATTTATTAGAACATTTTTGCCCGAAACGTCATGCATGCGAGTGTTATATGTTAAATAAATCATCATTTCTTTTTTTAGCATTTTTTGGTGTACGGATTTTTTCAAAACTCTACGAAGTCGAACTCTTTTTGATCCGACACCCAGTGTGTTTTTCTTTTCTAACTAATATACATGACAGATAGAATAGAAGTGCATGTAAAATCCATTGAGTAAAAGGATTTGGACTTTTTTTTTTCCCCAGTGCATCAGTCTGGAGTTCGTTTTGTTTTTTGCTATTTGTATCAGGATGGATCTGAGGTGCTGGTCAGTTAAATTGGCTCTGTGAAGGCCTTTGTTGGTGTTTGTATGTTGAACCAAACACTGTCAGCACCTTATGCGCCGTCCTCCGGAGGTTTACAAACATGGCTAATCGCTAATTTGAAGGCCAGCATAAAACTTGCTTCAGTACTCGACTCTTTGATCGGGGTTTGTTGGTGAAAACATTTTGGAGAGTCTGTAAATGAACTGTCGATCTCTGAGCCGTGGCTGCCTGTTCTTGTGTTGATTGCTCGCTAGCACAGTTAGCATGCTACGTGGCAAAGTGACAGATGATATTGTAGTCTTTAAAAACCGCAAAAGTTTCTTGCCATAGCAGGTGTACGGCGGTTGATCAGACTTCAGTTAAAAAATATTTTGTTGCCAAGTCCTTATTAAAAACTCGGCAGCCGATGTTCACTATCTGATTCCTTGATCCGAAGCGAAAAAGTAACATAAAGAGTAACACACTACACGCCAACAAATGTCAATGTGTATGAGGTACGCGCGTATAGAAAAAAGGAGAAATTAATGAGATTTAATTGTAGAAAATTGCAATCTAGTTGGGCCGGATTAAAAAGCCAAATGGGCCCCATATGGCCCCCGAACTGTAGTTTCCCCATGATTGGTCTAAAAAATCAGAATCTAAAAAAACTTAATTTGTCCCTGAGGGGCGATTGGGGAGCACACGGGGTATTTTAATAGTTTTAGAAATATTTCAAAAATATATAAATAATAGTCATTTTAATATAATAATAATAATAGTAATAATAATAATAATAATAGTAATAATAATCATAATGAATGAATACATTTAAAAAAATGTGTGCACACACATTTATATATAAATATTAATATATATATGTATATATGTATATATATATATATACATATATATATATGCGTCAATCCTCGGCCAGGATAGGAGGAGCTCGGGAATGGAACCAGGAACGTTCGCTTCCAAGATGACTCCCCACGAATTGTAATGAAACCAGTTATGACTCGATATTTTATGTCTTGAGCTTCACAAGCGCTGTAATGACTTGTAACACGTTACTTATTCAGTCGGCGCCAATTTGGCGAGAGTCTACGGGTCGTTTGAGTTGAGTCGCACACGTGGCCGCCAACTCAGCCACGCCGAGCTATGTTTATCCACTTTTTTTATTTATTTATTTATCTATTTTTTTTGCTTATTTGTTTTTCAAAGGCTCGCCTACTTCTCTGCATTTAATGCGACTTTCTTCTTTGGCTTCATCAGCAAAATATGAAAAGAAATAAATAAATCGGCCCCACTGGGCACGAAGTAGGTCAAACTGTTAGTACTTAATTTGGACTTGGCTCAGACGGGCTTGAAACAGCACTTCTTTTTCTGTGTTCACACAACTCCCTTCTCCATGGATTATAGATTATCCCATCCAAAGCGGTTAATGGTAAAATTTTGCAATATGACAAATGTATATGCTTCCTAACCATAATTTCACGCTCTCCATTAAGAGCAGTTATTTATAAAGTGTGATGTGAGACATCTACAGGAAAAAATTATGTAAATAAAACTGATCTTCTTTTTTTTTTTTTTTCTTTACATCATTAGCTCGAGATGGCGGATATAAATGTGTGTGTCAGACATGACGGCTTACAGCTTTGTCACTGCCACTTTCCTTTCATACCTGCCCGGCTGCGTGACCAGCCCACTTTGTTATCCCGCCATTTCACGCTAGAAATCCAATCGCATATGACAAGGGGATACTTTAATAACCTCCCCTCCTCTTCGCAAACTCTCTTCCACTCAAATCACTTAAAATGCAAACAGCTTGACAAGGAGCGAAGGTGAAAGTGTCTTGTTTATCCGTAGGACCCGTCATGCCGATCGGCCGTCGCGCTCTCGCGTTTTAGCTCCCTGTCCTCATTTCGCTCGGCCGGTCGAGGCAGAAAGCCGCCGCGACGGGAAAAGGCGGGTTGTTTCCTCGCCGCTGTCGGGTTTTTGTCGACCATCTTAAAAGAGTTTCTTCCAGACTTACTTTGAAAGTGTCATCGGGTGACTGTGTTGTGATTGGGAGGGTTAGCGTATATAGGAAAAACAAAAAGACAACTGAGAACCCGCAACGCTGAACACCGTAAGAAATCAGGTGACCTCCAGCCCTGTAGCGGTACATTTCAGGGAAGCAAAACATAATGTCTCAAACCTTGAAATACCTGGGGATAGAGGCCGTAAAGTGCGCAACCTAAACCCCATTCTTTTAAAACGGGAGTTATTCTGGATCTACACGTTCTGCACACTGGTCCCACAAGGATTCAATGAGGACTTTATGTTTATGTCTGCATGTTTGTCCACACTATATTGTCTTTCCGTCTATACTAATTCACTGTGTTGGTCTGCTCCCTCGTGTAGAAGTTTTTCATATTTTATATTGTAGGCTGAGCCCCTTCAATCACAAAGGGTTTTTTTTAGTCCCCATATGTGTATATCTGTACATACTGTATGTATAAATATATACCGTAATTTCCCGACGATAAGCCGCGACTTTTTTCACGTAAACAACGATGCGGCTAATATATTGACTTTTCTGGGTAGGGGACGCTAATGAGCTTCACGCCACTAAAACGTTTATCCTCGTCACATCGGATCAATGAAATGACCGGAAAATTCTGAGTCCGTTCAACTCCGACCCCGAAGACGGCGACTTTGACGGTTTTTGCGCGCAGGAGGAAGCCCGAGATAGCGATCGGCTAGCCGGTGCGGCTTATCTTGAGGTGCGCTCAATAGTCCGAAAATTACGGTAGGTGTCTCAGGTCAGTTCTCAAAAAGCAGTGAAGATAATGGAATAAAGTTGAAATGTTAAAAGGACAAAAAAAAGAAAAAAAGGAAGGAATCAATCACATGATTATTCTCGTCTCTTTAAAAATGGCGCCACAATAACATTTGTTAACACATATCTCCGGTAAGCATCTGTGGAAGGGCCTATTTTTTTGATGGAAATGTTATGCATGCGAGAATGAGTGTTTTGAGTCGTATGTAAAATAAATCATCTTTTCTTTTTGGAGCATTTTTTGTCTGCAGATTTTTTTTCAAAACTCTACAATTGTGATTCGAAATCCACATTAGTAGAAACTCGTTGACTCCGTTGGAGAACCAAAATATTTTGCGAATGGAATCAATGTTTCTCATTGAGACCAATATAAACCCCATTCATCCGTTCTCCGGAACCCCAAAAATATAATGTACTCTACTAAATCATTTTATGTGATTTTTAGTGGCAAAAAACAGAAAGCAGTTCAAGATACCCCAAATTATAGCTGTGTTTCTGGTGTCATTTCGCTTTTGCCAACATTTTCTTCATTAATTCCTCAAAAGTAAAGCGTTCTCACATATGAGAACCCACGCTTAATTGATCTCCAACGAACTATCTTTCAATAATCCAAACTAACAATAACTTTTCTTCTTCTTCTAAGACTTGAGACTTTTTCTTCATTGTCTAACGTAACCTTTGCTGACGTAGTCGCCCCTTTAGCCACATTTTTGCCATTGTTCGTCCATCTTTGTTCTTCAGGATTGTACAGATGCTTGACTTAGACGTATCGTAGTGCTTGGCGAGATCCGTAACACGAACACCGCTCTCACGTTTCACTATCATTTCCTACTTCAGGCTCTAATTCTTAATTCTTCAGTGTGTTTGACTTTTCGGGATCCAAGAAGAGGGCTAACTTTCTGAAAAAGCACGAAAAAAGTGTTATAACAGAAGAACGCAAGGATGAACATCACCGAATGTTCACTTGACGAAAAGCTTTGTTCGTCAGCCGATTTGTTTGTGATTTGGGGGCGTTGGTTAGCTGCGGTTGTACCGTAAACACAATCTGACCAACTGACTGTCAACAACGTGGCACAAGGTCAGGATCTTCCTGTGGAAACTAGGCCAAGTGTCACGGACGTTGTGTAGGTAGTCTGGATCTTCCTGTGTTAGGACTCGGGAGACAAACAAAGGGTACGTGCTGACAACGATCTGGCGCTGAGCGTTGGGAAAGCGGGGAGGTAGAATACGCCGGGACGGCTGCAGATCTGCGTAAACAATCCGACCTACAGGGAGGGAAGAACGGGGAAGTAAAGACCAAATCCAGGAATGCGGCAGCCTGAGGTGTCAACAGACAGTCAACTTATTCACTTTTTTACTTAGAATGGTGGAAAAGTGTGCACTCGGAGCTCCCGGAGCCGACCCGGCCGCTAAATCCAGGCGCCAGTTCAGGTCACGAGGCCCGGGAAAAAGCCGGCTGCTGACTCTCGAGTCTTTAAGGAAAGCGTGCTTAAAACCAACGCGTCATTTCATGTCGAAAATGGTATATTTCAAAGTCGTAAGTCAGTGTATTTTTAGAGCCTTTTAAATAATGAATTCATACCCTCCTGCAGCGCCGGGTTCTGGATAGTCACTACTTGCGTTATACCATGATTAAAAACCTGAAGTTTTCTTTTTTTTATATGCATGTTCATATTAATATTGATCGGTAAAAGTACTGTAACTTTAGTGATAAGTGTTTCCTCTTGTTTACATTGTATATTTAAAGATCATGATAGAAAAATATAGCAGATGAATAGCTGGTGAAGAAATCACAAATTTCCACTCCTCTTTTAGTCAACAAGATAAGACATTTAGACATCGGGCAGAATATCGGTAATGTAATATGTACATCTGATCAATGCTAATCAATGCTAAACTTAATTATCTTTGCGCAGCATTATGAGTCGATCTTTGTAAAGGCGTCCGGGAAATGAAAATCCGAACGGAAATCCGCTTCTCCGACTTCTCCGCCACGTATTCTGTCCGAACCACCCGAGACCTGGATCTCAGGAACCGGGTCGACTTTTTTTTTTCGAGCTAGTTGTATCAGCGCCTCCGTCGTGAATCACGGTGATATGCAGCCTGCACAATAAAGATTGAATCAGCTCTAAAGTTTGTCAGTTATATTGAAGTCTGAGCAGCGGGCGAGTGATTTATGAGATCCCAAGTTGACGCAGGCAACAGGAATGCCACACAGATGGGCTGTAACTTAGACACTAAGTGGCATGTATTGGTTTTAATAGACTGAGAACTGTCTCGGTGGCTCGGATCCCTTGATTTAGGGGCCCGTTACGGCTCGCGGTCTCAGGTGTTGCTTTGCTCCAAATTTACATCGCCGCGGTGATTTAGACCTTTATCGCGCGGCGCGACATCGCAGATGATGTGTCGAAAATGTTCATCCACTTGGCTGACAGTCTAGCTTTGTTTTCTTTGTGATCCTGCCTTTGTTTTCTCTCATTTACCTGCCGGTAACCTCATCAAACCTGCCTTTTTGATTTGAAAATATATAGACGGGTGCCGTTTCGCCCAATGACAGCTGGGATAGGCTCCCCTGACTGCGGCGTGAGCCGTATCCGTAATGAATGATGGAATGAGTCCGCGGATGCCGTGAGGTTCACCAATCAATACTTTATTCACGAACAACAAGCCTATCGTTCTTGTTCTTTCGTTCACAAAGCGTGTGCGACTGCAAAAAGTGCACCAAATGAAAAAAAAAAAAGTGCTGCAATAAACATGTGTCACTAGTTTTAATCAAAAATCCAATTAATATGTAAAACTCTGAAAATTAGGTGTTCAAAATGTACATTACATGAATACATATTAAACTAATGATTGCATATAGAAAATACTCGTCATATTTTATATTGTGCTGGTACTCCGAGCATAATTAGCTTCACATCGCGTCTGGATTCTTTGAGAAACGTGTCGCGGCGCAAAAACAGCTTATCCGGATTGGAAAACACGGCTGTAACTTTTGTTCAGACATGTCGTTTCCCTCTTAAATTCCCCGTTCCTATAAGGGGTACGCCGTCGGGGCACTGGGGAGAGAAATGAACTCCGTCAGGAAGGATAAAATTTCTTTGACACACACAACCTTGGTCCAGTAAGAATATCTCCGTATCCTGCTGATATGTGATCTTTGGAATCTATTTGGGACGGCGTGTCTCACTGAACTCCCAACAAGTCCTTTTTCCAGCTGAAACGTTCATCGGTTTCGAGTCTCCGCGCAGATGTGTCGGTCGCTCAACGTTCGTGCCGTTACGATAATTCAGCTACCACGCACGTGAGACTCGGCCTGAAAGCACGAATCTCGCCGCCGATGGTTTTTGGGGGTTGGATGAGGCTCGGTTTGTGACGAGGTGACGGCGGAGGCAAGCCGCGCTCTGCTGATGGAGAGCTTCGGCAGATAAATGATGAAAGGGATTTTCAGAAAACGGCTATAATGGCTCTTTGAACTATTTTTCTGGCTTATTTTCCGTGATTGCTGGGAGGTCCGGCTCCTCCGAAAGGGCCACTCGACGCCGGCTTGAGAAAAAATTTGCCTCTCGCTCGCCTTTGGGTGTTGATGTAACAACTGAATGGATGAATCAGACGCTCCGCAGATTCTTAGTCTCTTCTGTAACTTCGGTATTAATGCTAAGTTCACCGGGAAATGACATCTTGATGATGTAATAGATGATGTCATAGTGATTACACATCACTCTTTCACACATCCGATGGAGATCAACCAACCAACCATTCATTCATTCATTCATTTGTTCACACGTTGACAAAAATACACTTGCACTCATGCAAACATGAAGACATAAAAACGGAGAAATATCCGACCGTTCGTGCTCAGTCACGTCATATGGAGACAATCATTCACCCTCTCATGCAAATATCATATAAAAACATGCCTCCTTTCATATAGAAACATTTTTTCATAGAAATATTCGACCGTTCACTCTCGATGACGAGGTTCATCCTCTCATTTGCACGTTACAGATACAGGGACCTTCTTGTTGTGAGGATGAAATGCTGATCCCTGCACTAACATGTTACTCTTCATTCATTTATTTTATTTCTGTATTGATACGTTGAATCCATCCTTAATCCATATAAGTTTACCAGTAATGTATTCATGTCAGTGGGTTCGGCGCAAAGGTCGGACGTCACTTCATGTTTATTTCCCAACTTTAAGATGCAATGTTTTCCAAGAGGACTCAACACAAGTGCCAAAAACTTGTTTTGGATCTGGGAACGACACCACATCATTTCACATAATCGTGTTTTACCGTCCATTGATTAGTAATACGCAGTTTAATGAGTCCACCGGAGATCCTGCAAAGTTGTGTTAAGGAGGGAACTTTACAGATCGCTGTCTGTCTTACATTTTAGTCGTTTATGTATTTTACTAGCATCACCGGAGTGTATTTAATAATCTTATCATGAAATCAGCTTGTCTTCATCTTCTTCTCACCCTTTGGGCTGCTCCCACAGCCAATCACCTGCCTCCATCCAACCTCCTCCACTGCATCCTCTGACTTCATGTCCTCCGTCCATAAACCTCCTGATCCTCCACCTGCATGTGCATCTCATGCTGACTTTATCTCCAGAACATCTAGCACACGTGTCAAACTCCATGCCCGCGGGCCAAATGTGGCCCACCACGTCATTCTATCTGGCCCCGATTGTCTTAAAATAAATAAGTCCCACAATGGATGCTGATCGTGTCAATGTGATTTTCATAAAGTGGAATTAAGAAATACAAATCCCTAGATATCCAGGAAGAGAAAAGTTGATGCAGATGGGAGACTGTTTTAAGAAAGATGGGAAGGTGAATACATGAATATGTGGAGAAAAACAGGATACGTTGTCAAAGAGTTCAATCTTCGTCAGCATTTTGACACCAAACACGGAGGTAACTTTGCCAAAGCCGCCTTTCCAGAGAAACAACAAATTGTCCAAGAATTAAAAGCCAAACTACGATGGCGGCGGAATGTGTTCCCGAAAACCGCATCCAAAAACACTGCGGCAGTGAAAGCTAGCTTTGTAACAGAGCAACTCGTAAACATCTATTTTGTTTCTCCATCTATACAAATGCATATGTAACATTTTGGATTTGAATGACTAATAAATTCTGTGTTATTTAACATTTAGGAGTAGTTACATTCATTTTACATTACATCTTATTACATTTATACTGTTACATATGACCCTTTGAGGGTAGCTATCATACCGATGTGGCCCTCGGTGAAAACAGGTTTGACACCCCTGATCTAGCATGTTCCCTCCCTCTGATGGACTCCTTCCTGATCCTACCAGGTCTCCTCATTCCCAGAGAGAACATCTTCATCTCTGCCGCCTCCAGCTCTGCCTCCCGTCTTCTCTTCACCAGACATTGTGGCTTCTTCCACCTCCGTCTTCTACACCTTTCCTTTCATTCTGCCTGTTACTCTCCAGCGTTGCCGATAAATCGTCAAAGCCACGATACCGGTGGTAGCGGCGGAAAGAGATGATTTAAAAAAAAAAAAAACAACAAAAAAACATCCCCAACCTTTGAAAAAAAAAATGAAGATGGATCAATGAGACCTTTTAAATGAAGGCCAAGTTGGCGAAAAGAATTTGCAACAAGCGACATAAAAATGAAACCGCCGTCACCTTTGTCCATGAGGAGGGATCTGAACGCTGAAGAGAAATTCTGGAACTAGCTGTCCCTATTTAAGATTTGAATCGGGGAGTCAAGCATTCATTGTAGCTACAAGCCCGACCAACAAACTCGCCTGCATATTAATCCTGTTCCCTCCGACACAATCTCGCACCTAATTCAAGGCTGTGCTCGCTTTCATTCAAATTCGGAAATTACAGGCGTGAGCGCAGCCCTGAACAGGAACCGGTGGTTATTTTGTAGAAGCCGCTGGTTTGAAGAGAGAAAATAACAGCTGTAAAAAATAAAAATAACAAATAAAAAAAAAAATCTGTCACATACCGAATGTTGGACATGAATGCATTATTTCTGAGATCCCCCCCCCACACACACACACACACACACACACACACACACACACACCCTTGCCACAGCTTCTGAGCGAAGGGTACGAGAGTAACTAAACATGGCTCCATTTGAAATGAATTCAATCCAAGTTTTACAGGAGCTGAATGATAGATAAACATTCAATTTCCTTGCGATACAAATTCAGAGTTTGTCAGTGAAACTGTTTGAGTTCGAGCCGTCGTTCTCTTCCATTCATTCATTTATTCACACATCCTGCACTCGGGGTTATAAGGATGCAGTTTCTGGGCAAAAGGTGAGATTCACCCCTGACCGCTCACCAAAAGTGCTCCAAAAATAGATGATTTTTTTTACATATAGTGCAAAAAGCGTATTCTTGCATGACATTTGGAGTAAAAAGGTTCTTCCACAGACGTTTACAAGAGATGCGTTAACAAACTTGTTATTGTTGCAACCAATGTAAAATAAATTGTTTATTTTCTGATTTTTTTTTTTCAAACCTCTAGTCGGTCGACTTTTTTGATCCAGCAAACATCCCTGTGTATATTTCCTTTTTCTAACATGGTGACACACAAGCGTTCACCCTGTCATTCACATCATATAGAAACATACAATCATTAACTTCCATAAACACTTCGTATAAAGACATAACTGTTGGGATCTGGAGTTGTGCATCTGTGTGCCGCTCCTTTCACCTCAGTCCTTCACCGATGAGCCTGATTGTGCAGAAGAATGATTTCAGCTGGGGTGGAATGCACAATGCAATGCACTTCATCTCCGCAATGCCTCTCATCCCTTCCTAGTGGATCTTCATCTCCAAAGTGACATCCATTATGTCTGTTTCATTCCTGAGTCCAGAATTTGACCTCCCGGACTGGGCTTCTTCCCGCGACGGTGCGTGCTAGCCGCCCGTCCTCCGACCAGGCTTCTTCCCATCTCGGTGAATGCGAGACGCCCATCGTCCGACCGGGCTTCTGCCCGCGTCACTGTTTGCTAGCCGTCCAAACGTTCGACCAGGCTTCGTCCTGCGCCAGTGCATACTAGCCGCCCATTGTGCGACCGAGCTTCTTCCCATGTCGGTGTATGCTAGCCGCCCCTCCTCCAACTGGGCGTCTTCCCGGTAGGCTAGCCGCCTGTACCCGACCGGTCTTCTGCCCACATCACTGTATGCTAGCTGCCCATTGTCCGACCAATCTTCTTCCCACATCGGTATATGTTAGCCGCCCATGGTTCGACCGGGCTTCTTCCTGCGTCAGTGCATACTAGCCGCCTATTGTCCAATCGAGCTTCTTCCCATGTCGGTGTATGCTAGCCGCCCCTCCTCCAACTGGGCTTCTTCCCAGTATGCTTGCTGCCTATCGTCCGACCAGGCTTTTTCCTGCGTCAGTGTATGCTAGCCGCCTGTACACTACCGGGCTTCTGCTCACCTTTCGGTTCATGCTGGCTGCAGATGGTCCGACCAGGCTTCTTCCCCAGTCAGTGCAAACTAGCCGCCCATTGTCCAACTGAGCTCCTTCCAATGTCGGTGTATGCTAGCTGCCCCTCCTCCAACTGGACTTCTTCCCCCCTCGGTGTATGCTAGCCGCCTGTCCTCCAACCAGGCTTCTGCTCACATCCAGAAGTCGACGCCGTGCATCCATCTCATGGCGAAGCCCTCCGTTCATCTCCCTTGTAAAATAAAACCCCTTACAATGCCTTTCCTCCTAATGGTCCTTACATTAGGGTCAGGCACACCCTCCGAAAAATGGACAATAACCAAGCATTCTTTCAATCAGCCATCCACCGTTGTTGGCACGGCGTGGCTCGTGGGCTTTGGGCGGTCGTCCTTAGAACTGAACATTCCCGATTCGATCGCCGGGTCCTCCTATCCTGTCGAAGTGTCGTTGAGCAAGACACCGGCGCTGTTCCGTAGCTGCCTTCCGCTCATAGTTCCTTTCATTCATGTCATGCAGCCATTCACCGGAGAAGCGTTAATCACTGCTCCTCCCCTTCCGTTATTTATTTTTCTTTAAGATGAGTCATGGGTTTTTTCCACATCTTGAACGAAAATGACATCACGGATGAGGTGTCGCCACTTTTTGTCTGCAGAGTTGCTTGACTTGAAAACATGACTTCATGTTTCCTCCATGACATCCCCTCCTCGCCAGCGAGGTTATTTGCTGTAAATGTCACCTGGGACGCTGAGTGACAAAATAATGACAACCTTTTTGAAGACAGAGCAATTTCCCTGAATTGAATGAGCAGGATGTGTGCAGAGCGAACAATATGTGTTCTTGGCTCCCGATTGGTCTCTGTCAATACCGCTGCGGCGGCTCTCCGAGAATGTTCTCGGCCAAATAGATTCGATGTCTCGCAAACGGACGGCGAAAAACTAAATAAAGATCGAGACGCATGCTTTTATTTGTTTACCCGCCGCTCCCTCGGCCGAACGCATTCAGGAGGCCGGAATGGATCACACCGGGGCGGCATCCAAATCCCGAGCGCCCGAGAAGTGCATTTTCAGTCAAATCCGCTCTAATTGCGACATAAATCTTGACGCTGGCCCCGCCGCTCATACCTACATGTTCAGAAATATTAGCTAATTAAAGTGTCAGTGAACCGGACGGGGGTTGTTTGACAGAAAAATCTATTTGTTCCATTAACAAAGTAACCGTATCTATTTGCATGTCAAATGTCAAAGTGGATATTGAACTGTCATGTGACAAATACAGGTCTCATTTATTCTTGTTATATAACACTTGAACCTGTGTAAAACAGATAGAGTGACTCACTGGCGATCAATCACTAAAGGTCATGCCTTTTTTTTTTTCGCCATCGTTCTCGATCAGTTGAACATGTTATATTTAGAACGGTGATCTTTCATATCCTCCCGTGATCTCTTTGAAAGGGGGGGTGAGATGCTGTGAGACGGGCGTGCCTCTGCATTTGCGGTGTTAATTGAATTATACACCGCGTGTGAAATTGAATTATTAAGCGTCATGTAAAAAAAGAAAAAAAAACAATAAAAAAAACAAAGAAAGCGACATGTTTCGCCAACCGGCTCCTATTCCTCATCCTTTGGAAGGCCGGCCGCAGCCAATCATCTGCCTCCGTCGAACCCCCTCCGCTGCATCCTCCAACTTCTTGTCAAAATCTTGTTTTGGCAAGTGGACTTGAATTTCTGAAACGTCTTCGAGTCGAGAAATTCAAATCCGATCGCCGAGACAAGAAGATTTCGACTAGAATTCACAATGAACCGGATGACAGAGAGCCTCCTCCAACTTCCCTCCATCCAAAGTTCTCCTCTCTGGTCCTCCTCGGGCATCAGCCTCCTTCTTACCTGGATCTTTTCCAATGTATTCTGGTTTTATCTCCAGAACATCTAACGTCCGAGGGTCTCATTCCTGATCCTCCCCCCTATAGAACACCTCAAGATCTTCATCTCTGCTGCCTCAACATGACTTTTCTCACCTCATTCTGGCTCTTTTCGCACCCCTGACACTTTTTCCTCCATCCTTCCAACCTGCTTGCAACACTTTTTCTCCACATCTTCTCAGTCCTCTCCATTGCTCTGGACTGTTGATCCTAGTACAGCAGAAACTCGGCTCAGGAAATGTATTGACTCTTTGCCTCTTTCACAAACGGAAATGTTCGGGATTGAATCGATGTTTCCCATTTGAAATCGTTGTAAATCTCCAGCCCCCCCCGAAAAACATGCTGCACTCTTTTGACACGATTTTGAGTTTATTTGCGGCAAAAATGCAGAAAGGAATTAACATAACCTAAACTATTACCGTGTTTCTAGTGTTTTTTCTCTTCTTTGTGTTATTTGCAGATCTGTAACACCAACGCCGCTTCCACATTTAGCTATAATTTCCTTCTTCAGATCGACTAACTTCTTCTGAACAACATTCTCACTCCCACGTTTAACTTCTGTGGGAGCCATAATTAGGACTGACTTACTGGAAAAAAAAAAGCACAAAAAAGCATTATAACACAAGGATGAACAATGTAAACAACGCAGAGGAGCACGATGCACGACTGCCGCTAGGCTACAAACCCCACGGCGCGGAAAGCCCGTGAGATTGTTTGCGTGTCCGTGCACCGAAGCTTGTTCGCAGGTTGAGTCAAAATTTGATCGAAAACTGCCTTTCCTTCCACCCTATTGGACTTGGTGTTTTTGTCGGTCGCTGATACTTTGGATCTGCTTATTTCGCCGTAAACCCGGTGGAAATCATCTAATCCCGTGTTGAGAGGACATAAGTTGATATCTTGTGATTCTAGAATGTGGAGAATCTCATAGACGAATCGGACTTATTCAACTGTTCAATCTTCAAGTTATAATAATAATGATTAATAATTTATCTTTTAATAATCCCCTGTGGGGGAAATACTTCTCTGCAATGAACCAGGAGCGGTAAGCTGCCGCCCGCTATCGAACCAGGAGTGTTCGGTCCTTGTGGACAAAGTAAGACTTATTTTCAAAATAAGATTCTGGTAGTCCCTAAATCCAGATCGGGTGGCGGAGCGTTCAGTTACCGAGCTCCTCTCCCGTGGAACCATCTTACAATCTCCGTCCGAGGGGGCGGACACCCTCTCTTTGTTTGAGAATAGGCTTAAAGCTGTCCTTTCGGAGAAAGTTATCATTAATGCTATGCTAGCCCGTACTTATGCTGCCACAGGCTGCGGAGGGAGCGTCCCGTCATGCACTTCTCTCCGTCCTCTAACTCAGCGATCCCCAACCTTTTTTGCACGAGGGACCAGTTTTATGCAAGAAAATGTTTCTGCCGACCGGTTCGAGGCGAGGGGATTCAAATAATAAAACCTTCTGTCTGTTCACAGAATTTAATCTGAATGCAACGATTATATGTGAATTACATATATTTTAGCGTTTTAGTCGGGGAAAACAAGCGGTTGACGGTAAAACGTCCGTTTAATCAGCAATAGGTGTTGTTGGCCACAGCCACGGACACAAGCCTGCAATATAACTAACAAAATTCCCCAAAATCACTCAGAAAACAGCATCAACATAAACCCCAACTTTCATGACTCGCTAAAATATGATATGAGCGATGAAACCGTAACTTGGGTGGGACTCTTGATATTTTCTTTCAAATGCAGCTTTCTTTTTGCCGGCAGCCTGCGAAACTTCTGCGTTCTCATCGTTTGCTCGTTTCCTCCCGAAAAAGCTCTTCGGCGACTTTTGTTTCTTGTTTTTTTTTTTTTTTTTTTCAAGGGCCAGCTTGTGGTAGGCGATGTGTGAAATGGCGTAACAGAGTTAAGTGCGGCAGTAAGGCGAAGGGGGAAACAGTCGTTTTTCAAAATAAGATCGGGAAGGCCTGATGAAAAAACTATCATTTGTACCAAGATAGATTTTACCGGCACTGAGCCGGGAAACGGGTGTCGGGTAACCCTGACTAACTCTTCCTGTCCCGTCCTCAACGTCATCACCGCTTCATACATACTTCATCTCTTCTCCAGAGTCCACGGGTTCAATCTAGATCTGCAGCGTCTCGCCACGTTTCCATCTTTCTCTGTCCTTCTACCCCAAAACTAGTCTGCCATCACTGAGCCGGGCTCTGCTTGAGGCTTCTGTACGTCATCTCAAAAAAGCGTGGTTCAGACCTTCTGGACCTGGAAAGCGTCATCGGTCAACCGCGTTGCGATTTAGCGGTGAATAAATAAAATCTGACTCGTCTTGACATTTTGGAAAACGATCCCGAGCTGATCTGGAACAGATCTCCGCAGGGACGACATTGCGGTGTGTCAGTTCCAACATGACAAGCAGCATGGAAGTGAACCCGTTCATTTAATTTTTTTTTTTTTTTTTTTTTTCACCCCAAAGCCGATCTTTAGTTAGAAAAGGAGAAAAGAACACCAAGTAACATTTTCCCAGGGTTGATACGTGGCATTTTGAAACGGAACTCGCGAAATGCTAAGTGTGGCCGGCCTACGTGTGCGTCCGCCCGCTGTCAGACGGCGAGCTTCGCACCGGCAGGACTGACATAAAAGCAGGTAGTCGTAAAACATTCAACATCATTCACAGTCCGGCCTCCCATTCCACGCGGAGACAATGTGACATTCACAACAACGGGGAGAATGTCGGCATGGGGAGGGGGGGGCATTTTTCAGGAAGTCTTTACAATAATGAAGTGACACAGAAATTTTTCTGGGAAAAAAGTGGTTTTCCTCTGTGGAATATTTTGAGGCGGTTCCAGAAAACGTAATCGTGTTGTTCTTTGTCAGCGGCGTCCGATGTATTAAAAGGTGGTTTTACGACAGGAACAAAAATGCATTTTTTTTTTGTTCCAACGCCTCATTTGGACGATTTTATTGACCTTTGTTTTCTTAATAATTGTTCAAAACAACATCCGAGCTTCTGAACGAAATCGTCCAAGCACTACCCCACTTCTTAGTCCCCCCACCCCCTCCGAAAAAAAGGAAAAAAAAGCCAGAAGAAATGAATCAACGTATGTATCGTAATTTCCGGACGATTAGCCGCGACTTTTTTCACATAAACAACGACGCGGCTAATATATGGACTTTTTTGGGTGTGGGACCCTAACGAGCTTCACGCCGCTAAAACGTTTATCCTCGTCACATCGGACCGATGAAATGACCGGGAAATTCGGAGTCCGTTCAACTCCGACACCAAAGAAGACGACTTTGACAGTTTTAGTGCGCAGAAGGAAGACCGAGATAGCGATCGGCTAGCCGGTGCGGCTTATATTGAGGTGCGCTAAATAGTCTGGAAATTACGGTACATGGTTTTGAGATGGTTATTTGGCAGAGTGGCGACTCCTGAATAACAAGCACTGGTACTTTGGATTTTCGGTTGTTGAATTGCAATTTTTATAAGTCGCTTTGGATAAAAACGTCTGCTGAATTACTGTAATGTAGTGTAATTTTCCAGGATCAAATTATGGCGTTTTGAAATTGTCTGCAGAAAACAAAATGCAACGGTGCAAGAAAAGTGATCAAAAATGGAAAACAAACGTTTTAACAAAGTATACAAACAGGTCGGACAAGTTTAACAAGCTGCGACTAAATATGTCGATAATATATAAACGTGCAAAAGTGGCGACTAGCAGCGAACAATAGCAATACCTGCAGTCTATCAGCGGTCAACTTTCACTGATGTTCTACTCCATGGATAAAAAATACTTATTTCTTTTTCCCGGCCCAAACGTTTTAACTCTTGCAAGTAAAGTTCTTAACTTTAACCTTGTTTTTGGTGCATTCCTGTGTCTGCTTGTGGGTCTGACAGCAAACTAACAGAAACAACTGATAAGTAGATATTGTTGTGATAATCATTGAGGCAGAGGTTGTACCGCACAACACTTCACCCTCTCGTTCACGCGTCTCCTCCGATTATATTTTGTCCTTTAAATGATGAAAAGATCGGGGTCGATGTTCAGGCGCTCGGCGTCGGGTTTGACGAATTATCAGTCAGTTAGTCGGTTTCGCTGACGACATGCAAATTTATTTATGAACCGGCGACCGGGAGGAAAATGAAATCACAGCATACTTCCAAACACTCACGCCATGTTTTAGATTAGACACATTCTATGAATAAATTGTTTGGGTTCCCTTTTTGAAACAAAAGTTGAACAATGTATTTCACCCATTAAGTCCTTGAGAGGGATCTGCGTCGGAGGACCCCCCAAAGTGAGGTTTGCGTCAAATTAACTTTCTTCTCCAAAGACAAGAGAGTTGTACTTTTAAGTCCAGAAAAAAAAAAAAAAGACTAAATCAACTTTGATTTCTGAAGTGTCTGCTTTTGATTTATAGTCATGGAGTAAAATGCGGCCCATTTCGTGTGATTTGGTGGTTATCCCGTTTTTACATTTTCATCAAATCACTTTCTCGGGCCATATCTGTAAAATTGAGAAATCATCAGAGCTGAAGTAGTGGGATATTGGAGGTTCAGCTTCATCAGCAGTCTGTGCTGCTGAAATGAGAGACCTTCTGTTGGCTCCTTCAACCCCCCCACCCTCCTCCTCGTCCTCCTCCTCGTCCTCCTCCTCCGCCCCCCGGCTACCCCCAACACTTTCTTCCTCTCTGTTACTTAGATTTGCCATCTCCCGCTCTCATCTGGCTTTTCTTTTTTACTCCTCGCGGAGCGGCGACACGACACGCCGGGGCAATTTTATCTCAACTCGTGCGAAATAATCGCCGTGAAAGGACGGTCGTCGCCATGCTCGACACGTCCACGTCCACGCAGGCGGCCGGCGGGTCCCCGAACACCCCGATCTATAATGGAAAGCCGAGAACCCGGCGGAGACGCGGCGATGTCAAACAAATACCCGCTCCTTCAAGAACCGCGATTCTTTGGCTCGTAATTAATTTTCCTATCCCCCTATCAATAATGTTTAATTAAACTGATACACTATTGATCATCATACAGTCTCGCTGCATGGTAATTAATGGAGAAAATGCTGCGCCATGCAGATCTGCACCTCAATTTCATTCTCATTGGACTGCATCCTCATAAGTGGTTTTTGCAATGTAATATGCAATCCGCTGATGGCTTATTAAGATCTTTACAGTCATTTAATCTCAGACTGCGGTCAATTATATCTCTCTGGAGTAGCATTGCAGATTAATTTGATATAAACAAAACAGCGGGCTGTGAAGCTGTGGTCAGGGTGGAAGCTGATACACAAATGCAGATCGCCACTGCCGGCGGCCTCCCCTCGGGAACCTCGTGGTTGTTTGTAAACAATAAATAATATTAATTTCATTCCGGACACCTACATCCGATCGATACCCTTCGATTGGCCGAATCGGTTGTCTTTATAGAAACGCAAATTTCCCCGAGCGGAACACCGATATCCAATTGCGACGTCCGAACGGGCGCCGCTAAGCGTTTAACCGTCGCTAAATCCGGTCCGGTGTGAATAATTCACCGGGACGCGGGAGGAGGGACGGTTCCGTGTCGGTTCTGTGACGGATTTGCGACGCGAGCGAGTCCCGGGATATTGTAACTCAAGCCGACGGCGAGGAAATTAATTACAACACCGCAAAATCGATGAACAACCGAACGTGTCGAGTCCCCGAAGTGACGCCATTGTTCATCGCGGTCCGATCGAGTAAGCCGAGAGGCGCCGGTCCCGAGAAGGCCCGGCGGCGGCGGCGGCGGCAGCGGCGGCGGCAGAGAAGGAGGAGGAGGAAGAGGAGGAAGTCATGGGGAGACTTTTAAAGCTGAAGGTTAATCATCTCACTGCAAAGGCTGGATTACTAATTGTATTTATTTTT